>NC_025692.1:12860494-12911274 GCF_000633955.1 Camelina sativa | reverse complement strand
CATCTCATGCTAAGATATTCTTCTCTTGCTTGGATAGTATAGTGATCCCATGTGCCGAGAAATTCATTATGAATGTGTCCCACCAAAGCATCGATTGTTGGAGATTGTCGGATTTGTAATTGTCGATATTGACCTAGGCTTATCCACCATTGCCTGAGACGTCCTTGGAATTTAGCCACCAGTTTATCAATCGATGTAGGTAAAGTGGCTCCTGGGTTAAGTTGTTGTTCTGTTAGCCATGCATGCATCTCATATACTTTGTCACGCCATTTTGAAGGGGGAACATCATCAAAAGAGAAACCCTTATGTGGTTCTGTACTAAACCGCGGATTTCCTTCTGTCTGGTCTCGTCCAGTTTCTTGGGTTTCTTCATATACGTTTCCACCTTCACTCTCTATGTCTTCTTCAACCACAGCAGGTGAAGCCATCATAAAATGTGGGATCATGGCCTCATCATTCTCATCTTTTAATGTTGTTGGTACCTTATTCATCATACTTCCTTGAGAAAGTCTTTTTTCTTGTTTTGCGACCTTCTCGAGAAAAACAGTGATTGGATTAGCGTGCTCCACCATGAATTGCATTTTGCTGGCTTCGGGTTGGTCTTGAGATTTTGATGTCTCGGTAAGCGGTTTGGGTGGTTCAAGTATGGCTTCCTTCCCTGGTCTTTTTTCTGTTGGCTTTTTCTTTTTGGTAGACTGTTGTTCATAGAGAACTTTTGTTGGTAAGAAGGAGGATGCTCCAAAAATACTTGGGTCTTGGGAAAAAGATAAAGATTGTGTTTGGGCTGTGTAACGTGGTGTGTAGATGGGATATGGTGTAAAAAGGTCATATGGAGTTGGTGGTTGAGTTTTGGGTTGGTTTTGTAAGGAGTGTAATTGAGCTTTAAGGGACTTTAGTTCAGACTCTTTTAAGAACATGAGGGGAGAGTTCATGGAGACAGTAGTTGCAAGGTGGAGAAGTTCTTGGTGGAGAGAGATTATCTTTTTGGTGAGTTCTTTAATGGAAAGGTCCATGATGGTTACCTTTTTGTCAATCTGGCTTAATAGATGGTTTTGGGTTACGGCGTTCTCCGACTGCCAGTTTAACGTTGCTTCTGCGGCACTGATCTGCTTTACTGAACCATCTGGATTCTTAACATTTGGATTCCGGATTTTCCATGAGTGCTTTATATTGCTTTCTTCAAACTCCTTGGATGGAAATGGTGAATCCTGCTGGGATGGGGGTCCGAACATGTAACTTAGTTGTACCTCTTCTTTTTCAGGTGTTGTGGGAGTTGAGCCACCTGAATACAATACATAGTATTCAAAATTCTTGCCACTTGGTTCTCCGAGAAGGCCAACTTGTGGATCTCCAGACTCAAATCGTTCTTTGAGAATTTGTTGTGTAGTTTTCTTTTTTCTCCTACGCCTTGGGGTGTCATCATCATCAGAACTATTCATCTGACAGTGTTGGCAATCGCAAACATCAAAGAATTTGTGGCCTGTTTCATCTTGGAAAGAGTAAATGGGATCTCCCAACGAATCAAAGGATGAGATCGGAACACCATCTAAACGTGGATTGATCTCCAAGGTTTGAGTGTCTTCAAAAGGAGTAATTGTATTGATTTCTGTGCAGAAAGCCGTTGGTCTTGACTTTTCTTCTTGTTGCTTGAAGGCAATCTCTACAGCTCCATCTTTTCTCCTATGAATAGAAGAGTCCACCGATTGTATTGGGGTACTCCGGTCATGGAGTTTTTCGTAATTGGTAACCCATGATTCTGGAAGTAACTTGACAAGCTCATCTCTAGGAATCTGTCTAGGAATATGGATGCACGACGGGCTATGCTGTGACTCCAATTGTATGAGTAGTGCATCTTCAGTGTCTCTTGGGAGACTTAAGTCCATTGCATGATTTTGGACTCTGTACGCCATTTGATGGTGAAGTGTTGCCGCATAAGTGTTTCCAATCTATGGAGCGCCTGTGATTTGCAGCTGGATTTGCATGTTCTGATATATTTGAGGGTCTTCCAATGCCACGTTGAAATTTGGGAAGAGGGTGACGAAAACAGTGCCAGCGTTTAGTGTTGTCTGGATAGTTGCAATACAAGCATGCTGGTATTCCTTGTATCGGGTGTCAAGGAGAGCTACCCGTGCTACAACTGGTAAGCCTTTTCTGCCATGGAGTGTTAGCGCCAAACGTATTGCTCCATAGTGAAGATGAGTATATCCTTGAGTTCGCCAATGATGTATCATGCCTTCATTGATTCTGAGGGGAATCATCTGTTCTGTTTCTGTCGCCGGGATAAGGTGTTGTTCCAACGGAGAGGCTAGAACAAGCTCCTTTGCATTATGTTTGTTAGGGACAAACACCTGGCGAATGACTTTTGGAAAAGTGGAATTTGGTTTGGTGAAAGCTTTGTAAGGATTAAGTAATGGGAGTTGGGTAATAGGAACTTTGCTATCATCACTCACATACTCTATTTCATATAAGTAATCAATCTTTTTAGAAGTTGATCATCGAAAAGAAGGGGTTTTAGACAAAGAAGATGAACTTTCCATAATATAGGATAGAACCAGAAACCAAGACAGAATACTATAACTCTCTTCTAACCATTGAAGTAATAACAATCCATAAGTTGTCTCCCTGTTTTATTTTACATACCACGAATATAGAGAAATCAATCAAGAGGTGCTTAGCTACGCAAACCGAGGCAAACCTATTGCAACATTAAAAGCCTCAAGGTACTTCGAGCATTACAACCTCATAGAAATTTTCCTCCATACCGTTTTTTCTTAGCATAGTTAGATTTCTGATGTGGAGGATCCATTAATATGGCAACCACAGAGCATACTTTCTTACTAGCATGGTAGAAGACAACGTCATGGCGTATTACCTCTCTGGAAGAGAAGAGCTAGAGTTTAGACTGTCATGGCTCTGATACCAAAATTACACACACATAGTGGTATAACCACTTAGGAGGTTTTTAGGATCAATGCTAAGTGTTTAGGAAGTATTTTTGGACAAAGATTATGTAAGAATATAAGAAAGATCTTTATACAAGGGAATAAACTTTATTTATTGAAACACTTAAAGGGATTACAAGAACTCTTAAGACTCTTCCTCAAACTCACTCACTTCAGCTTGTATGAGACTTTTCACCAAGCCTTGGTATTTATAGTACAAATCTTAGGGAATATTACATAGAATATTCCTTAAGCTTTATTTTACAACCCTCTATTTATTCAACTCTCTACTTTATTTTACAATCCTCCATTTATTCAACTATCTCACAACCATATGTTTCACTATCATATATTACTCACTTATTACTTATTATTATAACAAGGGGAGGCAGTGTGGAAAACTCCTTCGCAGCCATCAATGGCAGAGTCGAATGATCCTTCAACCAAAAGATCTGCTTTGAACAAGTGAAGTCTCTCCTTGGCACCTTCCAGTGAGACTAAGATGTGAATCAACAAACTATTACAATAAAAATCTAAAACTATGATTTGTGCATGCAAAGCATACTTGATTGGTATAGAATCCCTAGAGCGAAGCGAATAAATGTGAAGGGTAAGAGAAGAGAAGAGAATAAGAGGGTACAAAACTGGGATCTCGGACGGATGCCTTAACGGTGTAGCCACGGCTGAGGAGGAACTTGACGAGCCATGAGGCGATATAACCAGAGGCTCCTGTAACACACACCACTTTACCTTCACCACTGTTCGCCATGGTTCTTGAAATGTGCTCTCCTTTTGTTTCTGTGTAATTAAGAGGAAGGGACCAAATGAATAATGACCAATGTCTCTTATAGTTTCCTTTATTTGGTGTTCTTATTTTATCCGCTTTGATTTTATTTGCCTTTTTAGTGGTCAACATAAATGGTTAGGTGGCGAATGCATACTTTTTGGTTATCAAATTCAATTTCATTTATAATTTTAAAACTATTATTATTACTCTAAAAAATATATATATATATATATTTTTTTTTAATTTCCATGAGTGTCAATTTGACACGGGAAACACTACCCGTGCTGCAAATAATCATGTCCTGCCTATTTCGTCTGGTATTAGTTGGTGTGTTATATTTATTTCCTTATTATGTAGTAATCTATAATTATTTCTTCTATAGGATATAAAATATATATGTTTGATAAAAAATTTGAAAATAATCACCATTTTATTTTTGTATGTTGGTAAAATATTGTAATGAATATAATAAATTGGAAGTATTAGGATTCCACATATAATTAATATTATAAATTAATTAAAAATAAAAGAACTGAATAAGACTTATTGTTAATTTACATGTTTAAGAAGTAATTATAAATTTATAAGTTGGTTGAAAAATTATAATTTCACCTGCAAAATGGAAGAAAACAATCCTTTTCAAATAATTTGCATAAGGAATATAGATATAGGTTTAAAAACAAAGAAAACAAAATAAAATTAAAGTCTTACATAGATATCCATGAAGATGAATCAAATGTTTTGGAAAATCTCTTTAAAGACGATATTCCTTGTTTTCGTTTGAGGTTTTCCTTTTGGATCAGTAATTAGAACTTTCAATCCTGATTAGTGCTTACACGGGAGATCACCACGTACAACTGGCCATGAGAGAAAACAGGTCTTGGAAAATATAACCCAACATATGAGAGTGATTGACCTTGGCTCTTGTTGATAGTCATTGCAAAAGCAACGGTTATCGAAAATTGTCTACGTCTCATCTTGAAAGGTAATCATGTATCTGATGGTATTAATACCATTCTTGGTAACATAACTATTTTACCAACTCTTGTACCTGTGATTATCCGTGCTTGTAGAACATGATCAGTCATTTGTGTAATATGTAGTCTTGTTCCAATCATCAGACCTCCATGCGCATCAATATTGCGCAACAACATTACCGGACCACAAATTTTTAAACGAAGTGCATGGTTTGGTACCCTTGAAATCCTAACAGAGTTTAAAAAATCGGGGCTATATGCATGATTGTCTTTGGACCATTTTGTAAGTTTGAGAACAAGAAGAAGAAGATCGAGTATGTGTTCACGAGAGAGAGAGTGTAAGCGAGTGTATGAGTGTTTGAGAGTGTAGAGAGAATAAGAAAAGTATAGAAGAAGAATACAACTTCTTACTTAATTTAGTTCCTAGTTACAATCTAAATATAGACACATGTGACACAAGGAATATCCTATACAAGATTCTATAGACAATTAAGACTATGAAAGCAACATGTCTTCTCTTAACACAACATGTGACTTTGCCTTGAGCTCCCACTTGCTTTCTCATTTCTAACGGCTACTTGGGAAGGTTCTAGAGAACTTTGTGACTGATGGAGATGCTTCATATACGATCTGGGCTTCGTTATACATGAGGCTGTACGGACAGCCCATTCATATGTTGTACGGACGGTGTGGTACGGACGATGTGAGATGTGAGGTTTCATACGTTTATCAGAAGGATCAATACTATCTGAACTAAAGTAAACCCTTCTGTCACCTGTTACACAGAAAAAACATTGAAACTAAGCTACAAATTATAGTGAGTACAAAATACTGCAAACCGTAGTATTTATATAGCATTTAGAGTTTGATATACTAACCATCTAATATTGATAGCATGTCGTCTTTTATAGAGTTGACATCATCATTTGTAGGACACAAAATAGCTCTGCTTTGGAAATAACTGGTATCCTTCGCTGCATCAAAGCTATTACCATAGACTGCATTAATGATGGATTCAATTGGAGAGTTTACTTCTTTGATAAGCAATCTTCTGGGATGTCTATATCAACAATTCCATCATTTGGCTCGTTAAGTCTTCCTTCTTCAACATCAAGAATCCATTTCAAGAAATCCTCAATTTCTCTGGCCTCATTCGGACCAATGTTTTGCAGAAACCTCATATTTTTTGTTAGCGTCAACACTTTACAATGATTCCAAAGGTATGATGAGTTTAACGATGAGTTGACTATTTGTTCTCGACCAGCACCAACGATAACAGGAAGTATCTGATGGAAATCACCACCAAAAACAATCACCTTACCACCAAAAGGTTTCTCTTCAGAATCACGCATTTTATCTTTCAAGCTTCTGTCCAAAATCTCAAAGCAGTATTTACTCATCATTGGAGCTTCATCCCATATTATCAATTTTGCTTCTTTTACTAATTCACTAAGATCAGAGGGGTAACACCCGCGAAACAAAAATTGGAATTTTTGTTTAGGGTGTCGATCGACACCACTTGTGGTGTCGGTTGACACCGTTTGCAAACGGGTTGATCGGTTCGATTTTAATCGTCCGGTTTGCGTGGTTGGATTAGGGGAAGCCCTAGACTCGAGTTTAAAAGGAGGAACTCGATCCCCTTTCATCCCTTTAGCCGTTTTTGAGAGTTTTAGAGAGAAAGGAAGAAAAGAGTATTCCAGAGACTGTTCTTGAGGTTTTTGGGAGATTCCTTTGATCTGTGAGAGAGTTTTCTTTGTGGAGAGTGTGGATCCAAGGCTAGGGACGTGGTGGGAAGGTTCCTGTGGTGGTAGCTTCGTCGTTTGAGCTTTGATCTCGTTGTTTGACTAAGGTGAGTGCATGATCATGGCTTATCTAAGCTAAGATCTCTATTTTATGTGTTTTTGTGCTTGTGTGATTGTTTCCTTTGAGTTCTTTATGGGTTTTCATGGCTTCGATGGATGAGATTTGCTTATGAGGATTCAGGGATCAGATGGGAGAAGCTTGGAGGCGAGTTTTGGAGTTTCTGATCGAAGGAAATCAATGCTCAGCATCGGTATCGGTCGACACCAGTTGGGGTGTCGGTCGACACCAACGCGAGGACGATTCGATAACTTTGGCAAGTGTCGATAGACACCATGTGGAGGCGTCGGTCGACACAAACTAGGATTTTGAGGGTTTCGAGCATGGTGTCGGTCGACACCAGTATAGTGTCGGTCGACACCAGATTGCCATTGTCGGTCAACACCATCTGGTGTCGGTCGACACCCTTCTTCAGTTGCGACGGTTGATGCATATGCTTTGTATCTTGCCTAGTTTGTTATTTGTTGCATGAAGAGATCTTATTGCTTTTGTGTATAGCCTCACTGAGTGTTTATAAAATACTCGTGCATCTCAATTTGTGTTTGTGGTGCAGGTAAAGGCAAAGTGTGATCGTGGAATCAAGACAATGAAGAGGAGGATGTTTTAGTGATGTGATTGGTTGTTGTCTGGCCTTTCTAGGTTCCTAGAGTTGAGTCACTAGAATGTGGTTTAGGTTGCTGGTTATTTGATTCATGTTGTTTGGATTATTGTTTAATCGTTATGAATTAATATTGGTTATTCGATTATTGGTATTGTTATGTTATCCGCTGTTGTGTGATTGTGGTTAGGTGGCTAGTGGGTATTGGACCAGTAGTGAGTATGGGACAACTAGTTTAGACTATTATTATTATTATTATTATTATTATTATTATTATTATTATTATTATTATTATTATTATTATTATTATTATTATTATTATTATTATTATTATTATTATTATTATTATTCATTAAAAATAAAAAACGGGTCGGGTCGTTTCAAGAGGACCATGACATATGGCACTTAGATGTTTTATGAACATGTAGAGGAATACCAAACCTTGATTGCTGACTCTCCGTTCATCAGCTATTAACTGGTTAAAACAGGAAGGTTCTCATTCTGTAGCTGGGGAAGAGTTTTAAAAGCCTTTGGTGAAGAACCATTCCTTTTTAACTGTTTGTTTATCTCATGAAGACAAAAAAAATTTCCTTTCTTCATCAATCAATGTAAGCTTTGTAAAATATAGTTTGGTAAGATATTTACTTCATCTAACATCAAAAGAAAAGAAATTGATCTTAAGAATAAAGTAAATGTAATGAACCTGGTCGCTTTAATTCTTCTCTTTTCTGCCTTAGTATATCTTCAGCTAACAAATCCTAAGATTCTTCCAATACAATATGTGGAGTACTTAAAACGGCTGAGAGAAACATCATGACAAACATTATACGAACGAACTTTGGAGAACACATGAAGTGTGCTTCTTTGATACCTTCAATATATTCTTTGTCATTATCTAACAACCCAAGAGCGTAACATGCTTCACGGTACGTTTTGTGTATGACACCATTCACAGTTTTATGTGATTAAAACTAGTAGGACCTCTTTTGGAGTTGAGAAGGATCCTCAAACGATATGCATCGTTTATCGTCGGAGGTACGTAGTTAATTCTCCTTATAGCAAATGCACTTGTTTTTCTATTGTAAAATTATTTCTCCTTCCCATCCCAAATATACTTACTTGTATTTCTTCGTATAATAACTATCTTGCTTCCTCATCACGCTTATTAAGTTCGAATAAAGCAAGAAACTGAGATTCATCAAGAGAGTCATGATCCATGACATTATGTGCAGACTCACCTTCTCGGTAATAAATAGGTTGTTTGCCTTCTTCATGGAAAGTGAGTGGCATAACAGTGGTTTGCCTATAATGTATATTGTAAGCTAGAATCCTCCACATAACTTCACATGCAGATATATATTTGTAAATATTATTTTTAAAAAATTACTTTAGAAAAAATGATTTTTATTGGTTATTATGAGAAGAAGAAGATATTTAAACTTTCATAATTACTTACCGGCAATCAGATTAATCTTGTATTTTGATTTTAGATGATGGAGTCTTCTCATTTTGGGTTTCCTTATTAGCATCTTCCACTACTCCTTTTTTTTTTAGGTTCCACAATGACACTAACTCGATCATTTCATCGACGATATCCTGGTTTATTCTAATAGTCTTGAGGAGCATGCAATGCATTTGAGAGCAGTTCTGGAGAAGCTGCGGGAGCAGAGGTTGTTTGCTAAGTTGAGCAAGTGTAGTTTCTGGCAGCGTGAGATGGGATTTTTGGATCACATTGTGTCTGCAGACGGGGTTTCTGTAGATCCGGAGAAGATTCAGGCCATCAGGGATTGACCTAGACGGCATAATGCCACAGAGATCAGGAGTTTCCTTGGATTGGCAGGTTATTACAGAAGATTTGTGCAGGGCTTTGCGAGCAAGGCACGACCGATGATTAAGTTGACAAGGAAAAATGTTCCTTTTGTTTGGTCATAGGAGTGTGAGGAGGGTTTCGCAAGCCTGAAGGAGATGCTAACTACTACGACAATGTTGGCATTGCCAGAGCAGGAAGAACCCTACGTGGTTTATACAGATGCTTCCAGAATTGGTTTGGGGTGTGTGTTGATGCAGCATGGGAAGGTGATTGCCTATGCTTCGCAGTAGTTGCGGAAGCATGAGGATAACTATCCTACTCATGATTTGGAGATGTCTGCTGTAGTTTTTTCCCTAAAGATTTGGAGATCTTATCTTTATAGTGCAAAGGTGTAGGTTTTTACAGATCATAAGAGCCTGAAGTATATATTCACTCAGCCTCAGCTGAATTTGAGGCAGAGGCGGTGGATGGAGCTGGTGGCAGATTATGATTTGGAGATAGCCTACCACCTTGGTAAGGCTAACTTGGTTGCAGGTGCTCTATGTCAGAAGCGGGTGGCTTCGGCTCAGGAGCAGGATATGGAGTCTCTGATAGAAGATATCAGTGTGTTGAGGTTGTGTGCGGTTTCTCAGGAGCTATTAGGTATGGAGGCGGCTGATAAAGCAGATCTTCTGAGCAGGGTGCGGTTGGCTGAGGAGAAGGATTTGGGGCTGGTGAATGCCTCTAAAGATGTTAATCAAGAGTATCAGGTCTCAGCTAATGGTACTATATTGGTGCAGGGGCGGAGTTGAGGCAGGAAATCCTGAGGGAGGCTCATGCGAGCATGTTCTCTATTCATCCAGGAGCGATTAAGATGTACCATGATCTCAAGAGGTACTATCACTGGGTCGACATGAATAAAGATATAGCTAGTTGGATCGCGAGGTGCGATGTGTGTCAGCTAGTGAATGCTGAACATCAGGTTCTAGGCGGGTTGCTGAAGATTCTGTCCATTCCAGAGTGGAAGTGGGATATGGTCACGATGGACTTTGTGGTAGGATGCCAGTGTCTTGGACCTTTGATGCTATTTGGGTCATTATGGACCGGTTGACTAAGTCGACACATTTTCTGGCCATTAAGAAGACTGATGGAGCAGCGGTCTTGACTAAGAAATATGTGAAGAAGATAGTCAGGTTGCATGGGGTCCCAGCGATGATTGTGTCTGATAAAGATTCCTAGTTCACTTCGGTGTTCTAGAGAGCATTTCAAGTAGAGATGGGCACTGATACGCCCAAAATTCGAGGATCACTCAGCCGGACTAAAAAGGATAGAAACTCGCCAAGGTGCTAGGTGCAACAAGGGAGATTTGATTGATTGAGGGGTCGCACAGCAGTTGCGGAAGGCTGCTGATATTCCCAACTCCAATCACTGCTAGATATGACACACTAGTCCAGCAAAAGGAGGCTGTTGCTTGGATATTACACACCAAGAAACAAAGAAATGTTCTAGACAAAGAACAAAGAGATAAACTCATAAAATGAAAAGGAAAATTGATTGATGATTCTCAAATGAGATTACATGAGTTTATATAGAGATAGAAAACTTGGTCACAAAGCCAAGTATTATTCTTGAAACTAAAACACAATAAAGATAGATAGTTTAATGAAGATTCAACTCTTGAACTTTGTCTTCCCAAGGTGTCCTTCCCAAGGTGAGTTGAACTCAATTTTCGTCACTCCTCTTTGACCACAAAACAAAATGATTATTTTGGGCTTTCTTGGACTTGAATTAGGCTCAAAGTAGGCTGGACTTGATAGGTATCATCCCCAATAGTTCTTCCCATGCTCTCTTTGGCCATAAGCTCTTGAATAAGCCCATTTAGTGCATTTCTTAGCCTCTTAGCTTTTGCTCTAGTCATTGGTCCTTCAGGTACAAGCAATGATTCCTCCGCTACAAGCTCCTCGGGTTCAAGCTCAGCTACAAGTTCCTCGGGTTCAAGCTCAGCTAAAAGCTCCTCCTCCCTAGCTCCATCCATGATCACATCAGGCACTAAGGTGCATATGAGTACAGCTTATCATCCCCAGACTGATGGGCAGTTAGAGAGGACAATTCAGTTGCTGGAGGATTTGCTGAGAATGTGTGTGTTGGATTGGGGTGGCCATTGGGCTGGTCACTTGAGCTTGGTAGAGTTTTCTTACAACAACAATTCCCAGGCGAGTATTGAGATGGCTCCTTATGAGGCGTTGTATGGGAGGTCATGTCGTACACCATTATGCTGGACTCAGATGGGGGAGAGGAGCATATACGGGGCGAGTTTTGTTCAGGAGACTTCGTAGAAGATTTGGGGTTTTCAAGCTGAACATGAAGGAAGCTCACGACCGGCAGAGGAGTTATACCAATAGGAGGAGGAGAGATCTTGAGTTTCAGGTAGGAGACAGAGTGTACCTCAAGATGACCATGTTGCAGGGTCCGAACAGGTCATTGACGTAGACTAAGTTGACTCCAAGGTATATGGGTTCGTTCAAAGTGCTTGAGCGAGAGTAGTCTTAGGATGGGTGACCTTCCGGGAAGTGACTGTCAGAACTGTGTGAGTGAGGATAAAACACAGGAAAAGATTATGTGGTGATTTTCAGGGATGGTAACAAGTTTTTAAAGCTTCCCGGACGTTAAAAACTGACCGTTGGATATGGATGGGCTCAAGGGCCTAGTGAGAGTGCGTGAGGCCCATTAAGGAAGATGAGACTATGAACTGGGATTGGACATGTGGCTCACTGAGAGGTGGCTGTCGGGGCGTTACAAGTGATATCAGAGCTGAACCTAGACGGTGTGGAGTCAAGTAGACTCACACCGTCAGGGGTGACGGTCTTGGTGCGCAACGAGGACGTTGCAATATGTTAGTGGGGATGAATTTTGACACCCCGGTTTCATAGACTTGCGGAGAGGTTTAAAAGAATTGATTCAGCCACTTATGTCACTAAAGTGCACTTATCTTTTCGGTCAAGGGTCCTGAGAAAACTTCAGAGTTAAGCGTGTTTAAGGTGGAGTAGTCTTAGGTTAGGTAACCTTCCGGGAAGTGACTGTCACAACGGTGCGAGTGAGAACAAAACATAGGGAAAGATCATGTGGTGATTTGTATGAATGGTAACAAGTCTTTAAAGCCTCCCAGACGTAACAAACTGACTGTTGCATATAGATGGGCTCACGGGCCTAGTGAGAGGGCGTGAGGCCCATTAAAAAGGTGGGCCCATGAACTGGGATTGGACATGTGGCCCACTGAGAGGTGGCAGTCGAGGCGTTACACAGTGAACCCATACCAAGGACTGTATGGGCTTTGATACCAAACTGAAACAACACGGCCTTTTTTTTTGTTTTTTTTTATATCCTAAGAACTAGTGATCTTATACTCACTAGCAACCTAACCCCAATCAATCTACAGCGGATAACAGAAAAATATCCCAATAAATCAATAACGAATAAACGAATAACATAGTACCAATACCAACAACAATCCAAAACAGAAAACAAAGCCATAGAACCATCAACCCAACACCCGTTCTAGACAACTAAGTTCCACTCTAGCATCCTATAAAAGACATATAGCAATCAACCAAGCCTCTAGAACATACTTCTCTTCATAGCCTTGATTTCACGATCACACTTTGCCTTTACTACACCACAACACAAAATAAAGGCGTAAGTATTACCAGAAATATTAAGTGAGGCAATCCTCCCATCTATTGGGCTATACACACAAGAAATAAAATATCTTCATGACACAAACAACAAAAAATAAAACCAACCAGGCAATATACAAAGCATTCACAACATCAGCCGCCACTGAAGAAGGGTGTTGAATGACATCAGTGGGTGTCGATCGACACTGCCATCTGGTGTCGACCGACACCACAACTGGTGTCGACCAACACCTTGCTCGACATCCCCGAAACCCTAGCAGTGTCGATCGACACCTACACATGGTGTCGACTGAGATTCGCTAAAGTCCTCGAGCTGTCCTCGCGTTTGTGTCAACCGATACACTCCTTATGTCGATCAACACTATTGTCGAGCATCGCTTCTCTTTGATCAGAACCTCCAAATCTTGCCTCGAAACTTCTCCAATTCGTCCCAAATGTTCCCATGAACAAATCCAAGCCTCAGGAGCCCCGCAAAACATATAAAACTGATCGCGTTTGTGTCGATCGATACACTCTTTATGTCGATCAACACTCATGTCGAACATCGCTTCTCTTCGACAAGAACCTCCAAATCTCGCCTTGAAACTTCTCCAATTCGTCCCAAATGATCCCAGGAACAAATCCAAGCTTCAGGAGCCCCGAAAAACATATAAAACTGAAAGGAAACAATCACACAACACACAAAGTCACAGAAATCAGAGATCTTAGCTTCGATAAGTCATGGTCATGCACTCACCTTAGCCAAACAAAGAGATCTAAGCCCCAAACGATGAAATTAGCCCAACAATAACCTTCCCACACGTCCCTAGCCTTTATACCTCACTCTCCAGGAGGAAAAACAGACCAACAGAGACAAGAATCTCTAAAAACCCAAGAACGCTCTTTCGAAAACTATCTCTTTTCCTTTTCTCTCTGGAAATATCAAAAGTGGCTAAAGAGACGAAGGAAGTCGAGTTTTCTTTTTTATACTCGGATCTAGAGCTCTCCTAAACCAACCATGCAAACCATATAGTTTAAAATTGAACCAGTTGACTCATTCGCATAAGGTGTCGATCGACACCTTACCGAATTTCCACAATTCGGTCCACGGGTAGTACAATACCCTTATTATTTCAATTATCATTTTAGATCCAAAAATGTGAAGCATTTAATACTTTCTATGTTAGTTATTGTTATTTATTTTGAAATAAATTACGCTTGTCAGGAAAACATGATAAGAATTTGGAATCGACTCGGTCATGGTCAAGTTCTCCAATATCATTTCCGCTTCAAAAAAAGATTTAGGAGTCCTATACCTAAACCACGAAGCTTAGCGAGTCATTAAAGTCAGGGAAGAATATTCAGTAAAACAATATGGCATTGTCTATTTAAGTGTGGGGAGCAGATGAGATTTTATAATGACATTCAAGTTTACAGTCCAAATAGAGTTGAACCTCAATGCAGTCAACTTCGTGAATGGATGGGATATGGTTTAGAAAAGATGAAAACTATTTAACTAAAACTATTTAATTATATGTAATATTTTTTGCGCCTTATGATCTAAGCCACAAGAACTAATTCATTACTTATATTCTTTTTCTTTCTAATATATAACTTATTTGATACATGTGTATACTGAATAAATGTTTTGAATAGTAAAATAACATAAAATATTAATGTTTTGTTTTAAGAGATGATTATATATCTATTTGTTTAATTTACAAGAATCTCTAATCTTTTAGAGATTTTAAGATTATTTTTTATGTTCAGCTGAAGAAGAGAATATGAGTCATTATTAGAGAATGTTGAATCAAAGGAACCAATAATATAAAAAGATCAAGAAGAAAGGAAATACATAAAACAAAGAAAAAATAAAACTAAAAACAATGTAAAATATACATTAAACAAAAATATAATTAAACTCTTAGAATGATATCTCAATTGAGTTTTCAACCCATACTTGAACATTAAAAAGAAAAAAAAAAAAAAAAAATTTAAGATTTGAGATAAGGTGGAGAAGGATATGATGTGAGAATGGTTATTTATAGAATAAGTGATGGAAGTTACATTTATAACTTTCTCTATAGATACCATCTATCTTAACAATTTCAGAGTACAAATTTGTTTCATCTCTCTTTTCCAAACGACTCACATTATTACCCTTAGGTTTAGCCAATTAATTAAAACTCATTAAGGTTATTTGTGTAATCATTATTGTCGGTAGTCGGGTCGGTTTTCATTCAAACAAACAAACTCGATTGCACTAATCTGATCCTGCTTAAAATTTTTAATTAATAACATCCTAAAAAATCATTGTTAGAATAGTTAATTATAGATAAATATATCCCAAAAATAAACGTATACGGAAAAAATATCTACCGAAAATCCTATACAAATAGGCATTTAAACAAATTGAATCTTACCAAAAAAATCCAGCTTATTTACATCCCAAAAATACAGCAACACAACGAACTATATAAAAATCTCTAATGGTCTCATATCCACTAACAACCTATTATCATTCAATAGCAGCGGATAACAAAATAATACCAACAAACCAATAAATAATCTCAACATTGAATAATCCAATCCAACTCTGACAAACCAAAAACCAACAAAGTCAAGAAGCAATCACCAGCATCCTACAATGCCCTACCGACTCAACTCTAGCAACCTAACAATAGCTAGACCACAATAATTCAAGCCTCTAGAACATCTTCCGCTTCATTGCTCTGATTCCAAGATCACACGTTGCCTTTACCTGCGTCACAACACAAAAGAGAAGCGTAAGTATTATTTTTTTTAGTGAGACAATCCTCTCATCTATTGGGCTATACACACAAGCAATAAGAACTCCAAGGACAAACAACAATCACATTAATAATAACCAACCAAGCCCCAAAGCGCTCGTAAGTTGAGAACTGCATCGACCGACACACGCTTTGTGTTGACCAATGCAAATTCCCCTACATCGACCGATGCACGCCTTGCATCGACCGATGCATCGTGCCTCGCGTCTACCGATGCACACCTATCGTCGTTTGATGCAATTCTCTGATTCCCTCGAGTTGACCAATGCACGCCTTGCATCGACCGATGCATCGTGTCTTGCGTCGACCGATGCACTCCTTGCATCGACCAATGCATCATCTCGATTGTTCGCGAATCCTCGCGACTGCGTCGACTGATGCACTCCCTGCATCGATCGATGTTGTCGCCCTATCGTAATATTGATCCAACATGTCCTACCGTATATTTCTGTTGGCGAAATTTTAAAATAAATTTGGATTTACATTTATATTTAAACTCAGAAATTCTCGATTTCACTATAATACAAAATTATCTAAATTTTATTTAAAAAGTTAAAAATAAAATAAATGACTTATGGTATGATATACCACGGGGTAAATCTTAGTTGGATAATATTTTGTAAGATTTGGTTTGTCCAATCTAAATTTCAACGACGTATAATAGATGGACTAAAATCCGTTAATGACATTTGTTCAACGGAATTTGAACGGTTTTTGTTTTCATTTGAAATTGATTGTTTCCAGTTTATTTGATTAGCCTGATCACTGAATGAAACCAGTTGAGTTTACAATTCCCAGGAAAAGTGGTACATAACCCACCAAACAAAACAAAGAAAATAAAACGTTTCATCAACTGTTATTTGTAACCTTCAGAAACATTTAAAACTACAAAATTCTATTAAAAAAAAATTCTATTTGACAAAAATACGAAGAAAAAGAAAGAGTGAAAAAATGAAACTAATTTTATAATCTAATCATATCAATCACTGATCATGTATATTAGAAGTTTTCCATTCCATCAGTTTTGATGGCCACCGTACGATCCAACTCGAACCACCGTTGGATGCCTTCTTTGTACAGCCTCTCGGGTGTGCTCGAGATGATGATGAGAGTTAAAGAAATCAGAGTAGACCTCCATGAAAAAATGCTCAACCACGTCGCGATAAGCAGTATAACGAAGGCAAGAGTAGCAATGCAAAAACTCTCTTACATCTGAGATATAATGCTCATCGCTTATTATATCATTATTCATCATCTTCTCCATCTCCTTTAGCTTTAGACGAACAAGATTCACCTTTGGTTGGGAAAGTAGTGTCTCGTCTCTGTCTCCTCTTCTCGGTTCTAGAGTCAAAGCTCTGTTTGTAGTCACATAGTCTTTGGGTTTCGGTTGAAACTGTTTGTGTGTGGATGATGTTGGTGTGATGATGTTGGACTTTGGATGATGATGTGCATTGATGTTAGGTGCTTTGGGTAGTTTGTGATAAGTACCATCGTTGGAGAAAAATAACTTGAAGTTGTCAATAGTTTTTTGGAAGAACTTTCTTGTGTTGGAGATTGAGCTTCTTAGAACCATTTTTTCTCTTCTTTTCTTCTTGTAATTCTGAAGATTGAGAGACAGATCTGTTGCTCTTATTACTTTAGCCTTTTTTTGAGTTTGGTGATTTGTTTTATCAGAAAACTCTTGTTTATGTTATGTTAAATAGTAGTTGAAAAGACTTTAAGCTTATATATTTTTATTGTTTTTTTTTTTTGGACGACTAAAAAGTAAAAACCAAGGGATGGTTATATTTAAGGGTGTAAAGGTATCATATATCTATGTATATAGATGTAATAATGAAGGTATCTCTAAGCAAACATGCTACCATCAATTATCAATTATAACTAGGTTTGAACCTGCGGTGCACCGCGGGACTAATTTTTAGTTATTTTATTTTGAAAATAATTTTTATTTTATTTAGTTTATAAATTTTCAATTATTTAATTTAGTGTCTAGTTAGTTTATCATTTGTTTGGACTTGTGCTACACCACAAAACAATTATCTTTTTTTTTGTTTATATATTTTACAACTTAAAATGTGTTTATTCTTTTGGTTGAATTTTATTGGATAATATATTATTTGTAGATTTGTTTTGTTTGATAGAGTAATATAGTTATATGGTAGGTTATGCATTTTGTTTGTTTGTTGTAAATTCTTAGTTGAGAAGATGAACTATGGTTACAAATTTATAATATTTGAGAAGTTAATGGTTTTAGTGTTGGATTAATAGTCTAAACCCGTTGTTAAAGATTTTTACCCAAAAAAAATATTATAAAATGAATTTGTGGGTGTATAAAGTATGCCCGCATCTGACCTGTTTGAGTTCACAGTACATATAACTATATATATATCGCTTTTTCTAATTTTGTTTTAACGGTATTATTTTTCTAATTTACAAAAAAATATTCTATCTTAAGTTTCTAGTTTACATTTTCATTATTTTAAAATCATTTTTAAAATTATAATTTCATTTTTAATGATTTATTTTGGACATGCCTCAACTTTTCTAAAAAAGATCAAAATCTAGGAAAATGCATATAATTAATGAAAACACAAAGTGTGACAATCTAGAAGAAAAAAAGGGAAAACTAATTTATTCCCTTGATAAGCTCACTGATGAAAACATCACACAAGGCTCATCTGGTTTGATTTGTTGCTTCTGAGCTATAGATGGTTTGGATTGACGCTTCCGAGCAAGAACTTGGCATTTCCCTTAAGCCAAAAAGTGTCTAGAGTGGACACAGACTTTGTTGGTAACATCTCAGCTTCAGGGAAGACGGAGAACTGAAGCTAGTAAACTTGAGTGCATGATGAATGAAATTGCTTTCTCACCTGAGTAACCAAACCTGTTCCTAGCTCAACTCCCCACTGGTCAAACGAATTGATACCCCACACAAAGCCTTGAACTGCAATTCTGTTCATAGATTGCCAGCAACTAAAAACAAAACATATACAAAATGTCAGCTTTTCAGCAATGACCCTCTAATCTCAATTTTAAGACCGTACTGATAAACCTGAAATAGAGACAGACTTGGCCAACATGTATGCAGTCAATTGTGGAAGTAGAAGGCTAAGAGAAGGTTATTATTAAAATATGCAGTCTATAGCTTAAACAAAACAAACCTACAACTTAGACAATAAAAAACCTGCAATTTAATTAAACAAAACCTGCAACTTTGACAACAAAAAAACCTAAAAGAATATACAACATAATAAAATAAAAGGTTCAAGAACCGAAACAACCAAAAGAATTCAAACTCATAAAAAACTGAACACATAAAACATTTTATATTAATGAGCACATAATTTTCTGAAATTTAACTAACCCCATTCATCTTGTTCTCTACTTCAAACGTGTCACTATCATTGGACCCTATGAACTGTTGCGAATTGTTTCTGTTATTATATTCAACTTGCTCCAAAAAAATTGGAAACCATATGTAGATTTAGTCCCCTGCTAACACATAAGATGCTCTGCTTTTAGTATTATACATAAGAAACATAGAGTTTGAGAAGAATGCGTACTATTCACTCACATCAACGGATGCAAATTCACACAAAAACCGAAAACCTATTAGAACATTCTTAAACTTTTGATACCTCAACCTAGTAGTCGACTCGACTTGAGCTGTTCTAATGTATACTCCCAGAAATTAGGCTGTCATCTCACTACATGCTATGAGAAATTTTTTAGATCTACTATTTAACAGAAGACAACTCATCATGTGATGATTATGTTGATTGTTGAACATCATCTTCTCCAAAACTGTCAACCGCGCTATCTTCCTCTACATCTCTCTCGTTCCGTTTAGAATTTTGCTGTAGGAATAGAGAGCCTTATCATTTTAAAAATAAAAAAAAAAAATCAAAAACGACCACTACAATATGAATCTAATACCTTCTCATCTTTCTTCTTTTGTCATCTTGGCCTCTCTTCTGAAAAACCTTTTGATTCTTCATAAATACCCTCAAATTTTTCTGAGTGATCGAGAGATTCTCGAGAGAAGAAGCACAAAGAAGAAGAAAGTTGATCAAAGGGAATCTGGCGAGGCGGCGAGAAGAGGGAAAAATATATGAAACATCAATTTGTTTCCAACAGGATCCGCGTGTTTTCTAAATGGGTCGGGTCTGTTTATGCAATGTAGAAACACACGGATCCTTGGGTTCATGGGTCGGGTTTTCCAATTTCGATTATTTTTTCTCAAATTTACCCCTCTCCATTTTAATTAATCATCTCCTTCATACATAATTGAATGGCAATTCCTGTAATATCTATCAACATTTTGGATATTTAAAAAAATGTACTCCTCTTTTAATTATAAGAAGATGAAGGTAATAGATGGTAACAAATCAACTACTAGAAAACGAAAATATCATCAAATTATATTTTATCGTCCATTACTCAAAATAGTTAATGAATCAAAAGACAAAGAAACAAATTGGCAGTACTACTTACTACTTATTGCTTTCTAGTTTGTTTTGCTGAAAATGATTTATTTCTTAACATTTTTCTACTTTTAGGCTCAAATTTTGGTGATCTAGTACTGAGAACTTTAATTGAATGTGGTAAGGTTCAATTTTTTTATTTATAATTAATTATGAAAAAATACTCATCTTTTTTTTTATATATATAGTTCGAAGAATAGTTTAGGTTTTGTTTGCGAATTTCCTGATTATATAAATAAATAAATAATCAAATGCCACTTATTTTAGAACTGAATGTGATGTAAAAGAGGGTTTAATTACATATTCATAGTATTCATAAAAAGTCTTGTTCTAAAAATCCCCGTCTAGCACCCATTACACCCCGTAAAATCGCTAGGCACACCCTTTCCGACTCGATCAAAAACTAATCTCAGTCTAGCATCGATTATTTAATTATACTTGTCTATATCGATTATTTTTTTAGCCCAATATAAATCAAATTTTTTTTTTGTTATTTAGACATTTAAATTAAGAGTTTGTGATGTTTTACAATAACTAACGTACAATCTTTAATAAAAATCATAAAATTTTATTTTAAAATTATGTTTTTATGTGTTTATCGTAATTTTAAAGACAATACTATAGTTTTATATTTTATTTAATCTTTTTTCTTTTAACATAAATAGAATTATACATATATTTAGTACTATATATATAAATATTAATCCACTTAATAAAATAGACCTAAAACTAGTCCCGATTAATCTCCATTTAATCTCTAATTTTTTACTAGGCGCTAGTCCCACCTCGACCGCCCGACTTGCGCCTAGCGATTTTTAAAACATAGATATCAACAATGATTACGTGTGTCTGTTTAGTTGCTCTTGTCTTGTTTGTTTATTTAAATCACCGAAAAAGTCCATAGGCTACCTATATATATATTACTAGAATTATAACCCGAGCATTGCACGAGACTATAATTTTTTATTATTAATGCTAACCATTTAATATAATTATAATTATTAAATATCAAAAAAATAAATCTATACAGATATCAAATTTATTTTATTAAGCGATATATAACCTTATCTATTTCTTTTAACATTTTTTACAAATTAATTCTCTCTTTATTTTTCGGTATACTCGGCATCTCTTGCATCTACTCTCTTTTCACATTCTTTTATCTCACTTATAATATATTGATTATAAAGAGATATCATAACTATTTTTCATCTTTTACATCTTCCAATACTCCTTTTTATTATCAGTTGTGTGATCATTACTTACTAACATAGACGTTAAATTTTTTTACAGACTATACCCACCCTTTGTCGAGATGTTTCTTTGACTTAGACTCGTTTCTATCCATAAAAAGCATATTATAACATCAAATATAACATTTTATCTTACTGTTTGAAAAAAGAAAATTTATGTTCACATATTTAATTTTTTCTACTTAGAGCATCTTCAATGGTACTTATTTTTGCCTCCATACTCTATTATAGAGTAATTTTTGCTCCAATGGTACTCTACTTTCACCTCTATAATAGAGATTGCTATTTTTTTTCTCTATTTATAGAGGAACTCTATTTTTTCCTCTATTAATAGAGGTAAACTATTTTATTTGCAAAGTAGTCCTCTTAATCTTTAACTTCTTTTATATATGACCAAAATAAATAAAATCAGTATTTTTAAGAACTAATAATATAAATTTAAGTATAAAAATTTATTCTAAAATATTGAGACTATCAATTGCAAAAGATAATTTTATGAAATTGTTAAAAAATTTAAAGTAAAATGGATTAGTTTGCAATTTTTAAAAATAAAAGTGTTAATTGTAAAATAAAAATAGAATCTATTGGGAATATTCTTTTATAGAGGAAAAAAATAGAGAAAACCACTGGAGCAAAACACATCTCTATTATAGAAATCCTCTATTATAGAAGAAAAAATAGAGGAAACCATTGGAGATGGTCTTACAAATATGTATACTCTACTATGTTTCTATTATTTTGATTCTCCTAAACCTACAAACTCATAAGATTACTCTAACTTTTAAATATGAGTATTTATCCTGTATTTTAAATTTTAGTTAAAATTCTAAAATCTACCACTACTTTTATAATTGTTTTTTTTCTTACAAATAGCTTTCTCAAATTTCTTTTTAGTATTTTCACTATTTGTTTTTTTGGTTTGTTAGATTCAGAATAAGTTTCTTTAATATGTTTTATTTCAAGTAACCTTATACATTTCTATTTAATATATATGTTATTTTAATTTTTAAACACTTGATTAATATTTTCTCCTTTTTGGGATATACCTTTGTTTAACAAATTTTACCATTTTTCAATTTTGAAAAAGATAAATAACATAGATAGCTCAAACAATTTTAATTATTCATATTATTTAGAATTCTAAATAATAATATGCACCAAATCCTTCTGGTTTTAATCAGTAACATGAATTTATAATTTAACACTAACAAACTGTAACCCCCGTGAACCGGATTTCTGGTTTGGGATGTACATCGATCAATGCAGAGTGTGTATTGGTTGATGCAAGGTCGGTTTATGCGGGACGACTTATGTTAAACGCTCGTTTTGTTGCATTTTTGTTTGGGGAAAACCCTTGAAGTCAAGTATAAAAGAATACTTTGACGTCTTTCGCCGGGTTTGGTTGTTTTCAGTGGTGAAAGAGAGAAAAGAAAGAGAGAAGCCATTCTTAAGAGTTTTTGGAAGTTTTGGTGCTTGTTATTGAGAGATCTTAATGGTGGAGTGGAGATCTATGGCTAGGAACGTGGTAGGAGCTTGTTAGGAAGCTTTTTCGTGGGTTTAGATTCATTTTTCGTCATTCTCAAAGGTGAGTGTGTGACCATGGCTGATCTAAGCGAATTGATGGTTGTTTTGTGTGATTTTGGTTGTTATTGGCTTGCTTGATTGCTTGTGAATGTTCTTTGTGAGTTGTATGATCTTTGGAAGTCGATTTCGATGGATTGGAGCCGAGAGGAGACGGAGGAACTCGCGTCCGGCGTTGTGTCGCGTGACTGCAACGGTCGATGCAAGGAGTGCATTAGTAGATGTAGTTAGGGATTTGACAATGATGCAATGTGCTGCATCGGTCAATGCAGCTAGGGATTTGGAGGGTTGCATCGATGCAACGGTGAGGCATCAGTCGACGGAAGTCGTGCGTCGGTCGACGCAAGGTTGTGGAATTACGCATTGTGTGATTTGTTTGTTCTGTGTGTCGATTGTGATTGCCTTTTCGCTTGTGTGTATAGCCCAGTAGATGGGAGGACCGTCTCACACAGTATTTATGATAATACTCCCACATCTCATTTGTGTTTGTGATACAGGCAAAGTGTGATCGTGGAATCATGGCGATGAAGAGGAGGATGTTTTAGAGGCTTGGTTATTTGCTATGTGCTTCTGTTAGGATGCTAGAGTGGAACATAATTGTCTAGAACGGATGCTAGGTTGTTGTTTCTGTGATTTCTTTTATGACATGTTTAAGATGTTGGAATTATGTTATTTTTTTATTCCTTGATGGTTATTTGATTATTTGAATTGTTTTATGTTATATGATGTTGTTTGATTAGGGCTAGGTTGTAAGTGAGTATGAGATCACTAGATATTAGGATATATAAATAAACAAAATGGATATATGAATGACTCTAAGACTGCAGGTTCGGAATGTCTGGTCTCTACTAATGGGACTATCCTTGTGCATGGTCTGGTTTGCCTGTGTCATGGACTATGGATGCTATCTGGGTGATTGTGGATCGTCTGGCCAAGTCTGTACATTTTTATGTCATTAAGAAGACTTATGGAGCAGCAGTTTTTGTAAGATTGATAAACTCCGTGTCATGTCTCATTCATTAGGTAAAGTATATATATGATACAATAGAATCTTCTAGAGAATATTGAAGCGTATCTCACAAGAATATTTAGATATTCTATACATTCTCTATATGGTGTCTAACACTCCCCCGCAGTCAAAGCGTCGGTGGAGGAGACTGGACGGTGAGACTGTTCCAAAAATCAAGAAACAATGGAGAGGGAAGGCCTTTGGTGAATATGTCGGCGTACTGGTAAGGAGAAGGAACTTGCAGGACGCGAATGTGACCCATCGCAACCTTTTCCCGAACGAAATGGATATCGATCTCGATGTGTTAATTTCGTTGGTGATGAACTGGATTAGAGGCAAGATAGATGGCACTAACGTTGTCACAATGCACCACTACAGCGCGAGATAAGGGAATCTTCATTTCAAGAAGAAGAGTGCGAAGCCAGGTTGCCTCAACCACATCATTGGCTACACCCCGATACTCGGCCTTGGCACTAGAACGAGAAACTGTGTTCTGCCGCTTAGAGGACCAAGAGATCAAGTTATCACCAAGAAACACACAGTAGCCAGAGGTAGAACGACGACCAGCGGGACAACCTGCCCAGTCAGAGTTGGAGTATGCCGTAAGGGAGAGAGATGAGGATTTGGTCATATGAATGCCATGAGAAATGGTACCCTTGATGTAGCGGAGAATGCGTTTGAGAGCTTGAAAATGAGAGTCTCGGGGAATATGCATGAAGAGGCAAATCTGCTGGAGGGCATAAGAGATGTCAGGACGGGTGAACGTCAAATATTGAAAGGCACCAGCTAAGCTGCAGTGGAGTGTAGGATCAGACAACGGTGGACTACCATCGGGAGCAAGCTTCTGTTTGGTATCAACTAGAGTGAGACACGGGTTATAGTCAACCATGTTGGCACGGTGAAGTATGTCAGCAGCATAATTCTGTTGATGGAGCCAGAGACCAGAAGCATCACATTTTACGGTAATGCCAAGGAAGTGATGAAGGGGACCGTCGTCAAACATCTCAAATTCGGAGCTGAGAATAGCGATGATACGTTGCAACAAGGGAGGAGAGGAAGCAGTGAGGATAATGTCATCAACATAAAGGAGAAGATACGCAAACTCAGAGCCGTGAAAGAGCACAAACAAGGAGAGATCCGAAAGGCTTTGATTAAAGCCAAGACGACGGACATAAGTAGCAAAGCGTGTGTTCTACGCACAAGGTGCCTGATTCAAACCATAAAAAGAATGGTTTAGACGGCAAACATAATCGGGCTTAGTCTTATCCAAAAAACCTGGAGGCTGATGCATGTAGACAGTTTCCTCAAGATCACCATTAAGGAAGGCGTTCTTGATGTCTAGTTGATGAAGAGGCCAATCACAAGCCAAGGCGACATGGAAAACTGCACGTATCGTGGTCGGTTTAACCATTGGACAGAAGGTTTCTTCTCAATCAATACCGAGCTGTTAGGACCGCCCGTTGGCAATAGGACGCAACTTATAGCGACTCAGAGTCCCATCTGCATTGAATTTATTCTTAAACAACAACAAAGAGTGCACAATGTTAGTATGCTTGGCGTGGCAAAAGATCCCACGTTCTCTTTTTAATAAGAGCATCATATTCCACATTCATTGAATTGTTCCAAAACGGATCCTTAGCTGCGTGAACATGAGTCAAAGGTAACAGAGAAATCGTAGCATTAGTGTGAAGACACAATGGAGTACGCGGCTTAACGATACCGCTTTTACCTCGAGTGATCATTGGGTGAGCATTTTGAGTGGTAGGAACATTTTGAGGAGGAGGAATAGGTGCAAGAGGAGTAGGAGCAGGAGGAAGAGAAGCGTGAGAAGAGATAGACCGAGGAATGGGTGGTGGCATAGGCACAATAGGAGGAGGAGATGACGGAGGAGAGGAAGAAAAGGAGGAGAAGGGGAAAGTCTTCTCATAAAAGAAGACATGACATGATAGTATGATGCGTCTGGTGTGGAGGTCAAGACAATGGTAGCGTTGATGATCAGTGGGGTAGCCGAGAAACACAGATGGCGTAGAGCGCTTGTCAAGTTTGTGAATAGACGTCGATAGGAGATTCAGGTAACATAGCCAAACGTGCGGAGATGATGATATGTGGGAGCCTGTTTGAACAGACGTGTGAATGGGACATCATTGTTGATTGCTTTCGAGGGAAGGATGTTGAGTAGGTGTGATGTCGTGTGAAGAGCTTCGACCCAATACTCACCCAGAAGAGAAATGTGAAACAACAATGCACGGACCATGTTGTTAATGGTGCTTAACATGCGCTCAGCACAGCCGTTTTGCTGGGAGGTATGTGGGCAGGAAAAACGAAAACGGGAACCAGTAGGCGCAAAGTGTTTTTTAAAGAGACGATTATCATACTCTCCGCCATTATCGCATTGAAGAGATTTTATATGACATTGGAATTGACACTGTACATAGGCAGAAAAATGTAACTATTTGCCAAATTTTTCACTTTTACGACGAAGAGGATAAACCCAAAGAAAGTGTGAGTATTAACAAGAAAAATAAGATAATATTTGATCTCACTAATGCTTGGAATTAGAGAGGTCCAAATATCAGAGTGAACAATTTCAAAAGGAGAAGTAACTAGAGTTTGAGAATCAAAAAATGGAGAAAGAGTATGTTTGCCAAGTTGACATGCTTGACACAGAGTAGTCAAGTCGGTCTTTGGACTAGAAATAGAAAATAACGACAAAAAAACGAGATAGAGTAGAATGGCTGGGATGGCCAAGACGGTTGTGCCAAACAGAGCTATCTAGTGATGAAGTGGAGAGAGCAAGGACAGGGGATGAGGGTGTCACTGAGTAGAGAGGACCCGGGCTATTACATCGGAGGAAGTTGTTACGGGTTTGGAGATCCTTAACACAAAAACCAAGGGTCAAATTCAACGGTACAAGAGTTATCGGTGAAAAACTTACGAACAGATACAAGATTTTTGATGATATCAGGACACACCAAAACGTTTTTGAGATGAAAAGAACGAGATGGAGAAGGAATGTTACCATGACAAATTGTTTTAACAGCAGCTAAGGAATCGTTGCCAACTGTGACAAAAGGCATGGTGCTCGTATTAAAAAGAGAATGGAGATTACCTATGTTGGAAGCAACGAGATTCGTGGCACCGATGTCCATGACCCAGGGAGTGTTGGGTCCTTGAAACGAAACAGCCCCACCCGTTCAACATTAGATATTAGGATATATAAAAAAATGGGTGGGATTGTTTCACAAACATAGTCTCCAGTTTTAAATATATATATATATATATATATATATATATATATATATATATTATTATTATTAACTATATTATACCATAATTAAAAATAACAATATATACCGACTTTTAATCGATAACATGAATTTATAATTTAATACCACGAATTGATTAAAAACTTTTAAAATTTTGTATCTTTTTTATTTAAAAAAAAGATCTTATTTTTTTTTGTCAACCATTGGGCCACAACTGGCCGGCCCATTAGCCAAATCCATACATTCCTAGGAAGTGGGACTCGATCCCGGGTGTGGTGCCTTGTGCATTAAGGCTTACCATTGGCCACTGCATTAGATCTTATTTTCTTTATCCTAATAATTGTAACTTTTAAAAGTAATTGTTGTTCTATTAAATATATGATAATCTTTCGCCTATTGTTAGTCTTTTACAAATATTTACACAATTGCTATATGTTATGATTGACATATCTAATTTTATATATATTATCTCTATTTTATTCTACTTTGATATTACTTTTTTGGTTGTATTTTTTTTTTTCGTTTTTGGTTTATGTTTTAGTTTAAATTATTTTTAATAATAATAAAAATATTATAAAATTGAGTGAAGTAATTGATGCATTAATATTTTATGTTTTTTTGATGATGTGGATTAATTTGTTAAAATTGAAAGAAAAAATGATGAGACAGAGGAAGGAGAAGAGAGAAAACCCAGCTTTATAATAGGCAGATTATATTCTCTGGATTCTTTGGAATCAAAAGTATCTTCATAATAATAATCTATTTTGAAAATCATTACCCGCTCACATCATTTTTTATATTGTATGTTTAGTGATTTTAGGTTCATTTCCATTGTATTTACCTATTTGCTAGCAAACATACTTGGAAGACAGTTGTACATTGTTTAGAGTTTTCATTGTAAAATAAATAATTTTAAATAGCTAATACCATATTTGTATATAGTATATACAATAAGCTTAAGTGAAGTACAACTTATTGATGGTATTTTTCTCTTGTTACAGTTAATAAACATATTGGTTAAATATAAAGAACAAAAAAAATATTATAAAAATGTAAAGTTTAATTTCAAACGAAGGTAATGTAATTTACCTCGTTTAAAAGTAAAAAAAATCGTAAATAATTTTGTTTTTTTTATTAAATGTAGAAGAAATGGATCTTGACTTAAAACTTTTAAGGAAGGAGTGAAGTAAGAGGGAGGACACTTAAATCCTTTTAAACGTAGAAATGGGGTGATCTTTTGCAGTAGTCTATGGTGGTTGAATTGGCACCATTCTAATTTAGCTACTCTTGATTTATATATTTTACCAATTCTATCTACACCAACTTCTTTCTTTATTTTTATTAACTTACACATAAAGCAGACAACAATAGTCTTGAGTTTATCCTGTTATATTCTTTTATTTTTCATTTAAATATTTGGTAGAGATATAGATCTATTATTTTCGGTAAATAATTACATATATACCATAATTTGAACCATATGTGTATCACTTTTTTTTTTTGGTTTTTTTTTGTTGGTATACATCATAAGAAAACTATTTGAAAGAGTTATCATGGTAATATAATGTTTGTTGACCAATTAATTTTCAGTTTAAAGCTTTTAGGATATATATAAGAAATACTAAAGCAAGAAATAACTAGTTTAGAACGAATTATTGTATTCAAATTATAAATTAGATTAGGAACAGTTCGTTGTGCAAGTTTTAATGTCTTATGATAAAATTTAACCTAAGAAAATGTCGAATTAAAAAATTTAGGTAGTCAAATGTAATTTAGCAAATTTTTACATAAAAGAGTAGAGAATATTTTATTTTTAAAAAATAATTACTTATTATGTCAAATAAAATTATTTGTATAAAATTTTTTATTAACACTTAGATTAATAATTCTAATTTTAAATTGCTAATCACCAAAATATACTAAAATTGTAACGTCTCAACCATCACATTGCTTAGTGGATGCCATGTCCATTCCCAATCCATGGACCCACCTTGCTTAGTGGGCCTCATGTCAACTCATAGCCTATAGGCCCACCTATATGAGACGTCCGGTTTGCTACGTCCGGGAGGCTTTAAAGACTATTTTACCGTCCCTACAAATCACCATATAATCTTTCCTTGTGCTTTGTCCTCACTCGCATGATCATCCTTCCTGCATGATCATCCTTCCTGAAACTACTCAAGCATAAGCACGTTTAACTATGAAGTTCTGTAACATCCGCGAACGAAACTGTGAGTTTTGGGGATGGGTGTCGATCGACACCACCCTTGTTCGACCAGTTCGATTTAATTGTCGATTTGGATCGGTTTGATTTAGGAAAACCCTGAAACCGAGCTATTTAAGTGGAAGGTCGACGAAAAGGTTTTTGGGATGTTGTTTTTGTCACCGTTTAGAGAGAGTAAGAGAAGAGAAAAGAGTTCTTGAGGTTTTTGGAGGTTTGTTAGTTTTCTTGGCTGGTTTTGAGAGATCTTGTAACATCCGCGAATCAGAATCCTGGTTTAGGGGATGCATCGGTCGATGCAAGATGTGCATATAACGATGCAGATTGGTTATGGCGGACGGATTTTAGGTTAAACGTTGCGTTTTGGGGTTAGGAAAACCCTGGAATCGCTGATAATAACATAAACTCGAGGGTTTGGCCGTTTCTGGAGAAAAAGAAAGAGAGAAAGAGTTTTGAGGGTGTTCTAGAGAGTTCTTGGCGTTTTGAAGCTATTCCTGTAGACAACTGTAGCTGGGATCGGTGTAGGAGCTTCCTACGAGTGTTTCTCTGTTTGGTTAAGGTTCAGAATCTTCTTGGCAAAGGTGAGTGCATGACCATGGCTTATCTAAGTTTGTGATTTCTCTGATCTGCTTGTTTTATGTGTTCTATTGGCTTGTTAGAATGTTATTGTGTCGCAAGAGGCTTTGGGAAGCTTTTTGTGGCATTGGTTTTGTTTTTTTGGATGTTTAGGGACGGAGACCAGGCGAGAAGCTTCGGAAAAAAACGATGCCCGGCGTGTGCATCGGTCGATGCACCTTGTGTGTCGTTTGATGCAATGCGAGGACGGTGCAAGTTGACCTAGGAGCATTGTTGATGCCATGTGGAGGCGTCAGTCGATGTAATTAAGAATTTCGTGCAATATCGAACATGCGCCGGTCGATGCAAGTGAACCTTGCGTCGGTCGATGCAAGCTTGTGTCGATCGATGCGTACCATATTGGTGTTGGACAATGCGTACCCTATTGGTGTCGGTCGATGCATGGTTGGTGTTTAGTTGATGTGGATGTCTGGTTTGTTGTTTGGTTATTGATTGTTGTTTGATGGTTAGAGTTGTCTCAATTGCTTGTGTATATAGCTGTAACATCCATGTTCCGGAATGAAATTTTGGGTTGTGTTGAATAAAACAAAGGAGTATTTTAATTAATTTTGGTTTAATTATCGGTTTAATTATATTCTGGTTTAATCTAATTAAACCAAAAACCCCTAATCTCCCACATAATGCACGCCTCCTCTCTATTTCTTTTGCTATTGTCGACCTGTTCAATGAATGGTTTGTTATGTTTTATTTGTGGTTGTACTCTTGACTTGCTTGTGTGTATAACTCGTAGATGGGAGGATCGACTAGATTATGCTAATACTCACACATCTCATTGTGTTTGTGGTGCAGGTAATGAATGTGTAGCGTGGAATCATGGCGATGAGGAGAAAGATGATCTAGGGTCTCAATTGTTGTGTTGTGGTTATGTTAGTTAGGTTTATATGTTTCTGTTGTGCATGTTAATGGTTGGTTTATGTTAATTGGAGTTGTAGATGTTGGTTTATTGTTTGGATTGTAATTAAATATTATGGGATATTTAATTATATTATTATTATTAAAAAAACGGGTCTGGTTGTTTCAGTTTGGTATCAGAGCCCTTACGGTTCTAGGGCGGGTTAATGTATGGTGTTAGAGATTTAAGGGAATATAATTGGTGGAATTATTTTCCTGTTGCTGGGTATATGATGTTGTGAATGATGTTGTGTGATGGAAATTGATTATGAGTAGTTAGTCAATTTGACTGAGTATGGACTCCTAGTATCATCCTCTTCGAGCCTTCAATGAGATTCCATGGTAAGTTGTTTTATGTGTTGTAAGTTGTGTAGTGTTTTTACCTTATGTACGGTAGGTGCAGTTGGCTATTGACAAGTTGTTGGAAAGTGGCGGATCACGCCGGTATCAGGAAATACTGTTGGCGGTGATTTGTGAAAGTGGATGTGTTGGAAATGGATTTCCGAGAAGTTAAGATTGAGATTTATTATGGATTTTTCTTTTGCGACTTGTGCGTCATGTGGAAAAAGAAATAGGTTGGAAATACTATAAAAGGAAAGTTTCTATAAATAGAAGGTTTCTAAAAATGGAAAGTGTCTAAAACTGGAAAGTTTTATTGGAGTTAGAACTTGTCTATTTTTTGAAAGGGTGTGTGTAAACAACCGAGTGGTTGGGGGTTTTCTAGAGTTAGCCTGAAGAGTGTTCATGATGGTGGTGATATTCTGGGAGGGAATATGGTGGTTGGTATGACATTACGATGTTTTACGCGGACCACGGAAGGTAATTCTTGTCAAGTAGTTCTTAGAGACGCCGAGACTTGTTTGCCCTAGGGACGGTGGGTATGGTGGTTCTCCTGAGGGGATGGTGGTTCCTTGTATACTGATAGCTTAAGGGGTGGTGGGCCCTGAGAGCGGCACATGAGATGGTGGTTCTCCTGGGAGATGGTGGTTCTCCGGAGGGGATGGTGGTTCCCCCTGGCACCAAGATCTCGAGGGTGAAGACCCAAGTGTGAGATGGTATAACTCGAGGACAGTGGTCTGAGAGTGAGATCGGTATGGCTCAAAGGTTTTGACATGAGAGTAGATGAGTTGAGAGCAAATAATGTCTAGGACGTGTGGATAAGCATAGAGACCGAATGTAGATGTCGGGTTTGATGGTGGTTCAATCCCGGAATTTGGTGTTGACCAGTGGATTCAGGATTTTGTTGACTTATGGGGTCAGAATTGTGTGGACCAGTGGGGTCAGGATTGTATGGACTAGTGGGGTCAGGATTGTGCACATAAGTGGGGTCAGGAAGGTGTGGAACGGTTGGGTCGGAAAGTTGTTGACCGGTGGGTCGGGATGGAACCAGTGGGGTCAGGGTGGTTTGGACCAGTGGTGTTCTGGTTGCGGCAGACTGGATGGTTGGGTGGTGCGAACCATTGCGACGGTGGTTGAATGAGTTTTTTGGTCGAGCGGCGGTGTTTTGCAGATTCGAGGACGAATCTTTTGTTAGAGGGGGAGAATTGTAACATCCGTTTTCCAGAATTATATTTTGGGTTGTGTTGAATAAACCATATGGGGAGTTTAATTATCGGTTTAATTAAATCCTGGTTTAATCTAATTAAATCAAAAACCCCTAATCTCCAAAATAAGTCACGCCTCCTCTCTATTTATTTTGCTATTATTGACATTGTTATCAGAGAAAGGGAGAGAAAGAGACAGAACTCTTGGTTATTTGGTGTAACGGAGGAAGAGAAGGAGATCAAAGCTTTTTCATTAGAATAATAGAGAAAACAGAACAGTCAGGATTTGGGAGAAGTAGGATCCGACTGCACAATTCGTTTTGGAAGGTTTTGATTTTTGGTAGGGTTGTAGTTAAGATATTTTCGTACACTCTCCTTTTTACAGAAGTGAATTTGAGTTAATATTCTAAGAGATATTCACATTTACGTAGGGTGTTTCTTCTCAGTCGCGGATGAAGACCAGCAGGTCTTTCGGGATCGATTGCGGTTTCATCTGACATCTGATCGTGCTGAAATTTTGTGGGAAGCTGGACGTCTAGACCTTGATTTTTACCGGAGGGACTGAAAAGTTAACGGTTCGTTTTGATTTCGTGGTTTCACTTGTGAGGTTGTTCTTTTCTGATTTTTCTGGCAGTTTGTTTTCAATATTTGTTTGTTGTTGTGATTGGTTGTAGGAGCGATTTTGGTTGTTCTTGGATATTGGAGAGCTTCTCTTTTGGCTGTAGTTATTTTCTTGAATCACTTGTTAAGGTGAGTGCGTGACCATGAGATTATCTGAGCGATTGGGTTTTATGACTTTTTTTGTGTGATGATATGTAGGTGTGGTGAATGTGTTATTGGGTGACCTGTTTAATGAATGGTTTGTTATATTTTATTTGTGGTTGTACTCTTGATTTGCTTGTGTGTATAGCTCGTAGATGGGAGGATCACCTCACTGGGTATTTTTATTAATACTCACGCATCTCATTTTGTTTGTGGTGCAGGAAATGAATGTGTAGCGTGGAATCATGGCGATGATGAGGAGAATGATCTAGGGTCTCAATTTTTGTGTTTTGGTTATGTTAGTTAGGTTTATATATTTCCGCTGTGCATGTTAATGGTTGGTTTATGTTAATTGGAGTTGTAGATGTTGGTTTATTGTTTGGGCTGTAACTAAATATTATGAAATATTTAATTATATTATTATTATTAAAAAAACAGGTCTGGTTGTTTCAATAGCCCAGTAGATGGGATAAATGCCTCACTTAGTGTTTATAAAATATCTCATGCGTTGTTTGCAGGTAAAGACAAAGTGTGATCGTGGAATAAGGCAATGATGAGGAGGATGTTCTTTTGTCTTGTTGATTGTGGTCAATCTTCTGTCAGGTTGTTAGAGATGAGTTATTAGAGCATTGCTAGGTTGTTGGTTCTAATTTTTTACGTTGTTGTAGTTGGACTATTTTTGAGATTGGTTTCTTGGTTTATTATTTATTGGTTATTGGTATTGTTTTATGTTATCCGTTGTTGTGTGATTGTTGTTAGGTGACTAGTGGGTATGGGACCACTAGTTTAGATTATTATTATTATTATTATTTATTATTTATTATTTATTATTATTAAAAAAAAAGGATCGGGTCGTTTCAGTTTGGTATCAGAGCCCTTATGGTTCTAGGTTTGGGTTCACTAGGCTTTGTGCTGTAGATGTTGTGGATTTGCATGCTTGATTGATTATGTGAGTTAGTCATTTATGTGTGGCATGGAGTCCTAAAACATTCTCTTTGAGCCTAAAGTGGGATTCCCCGGTGAGTTTATGTTTTTGGTGTTCTGTTGAGTTTTTTTGATTAGCCTTCTATTCATGGTAGTGCAGATGGTTAGGGGTGGTGTTGTTTCTGGTCGTGGATGCGGACGTGCTCGTGGTAGGGGCAAAGTCCAAGTTGTTAGTGATATCGTGCACCAGAGTGAGACAGTTGAGGGTATCGGCGAGTCGCATGGCTTCTAGGAGGGGTCCATGAGTGTGGCCGGAGGTACTGATAGGACCGTAGGCGCTGATGGAGTCGGTGTAGGCGGTGTCGGTGCTGGATTGGTTGGTGATGCTAGGGTTCCGGGTGCGGGAGTCTAAGCAGGTGGATCCCCTAGAAGAGGCGTTGACCTTGCTGGCTTGTTGACACAGCTGTTGGAGCGGATACCGGGAGTGGTACCAGCTCAGGCACATGTGTTACCGCCTGTGGCGGCGGGGATGCAGCAGCCAGTGGCTGCGGATGTAGGAGTTTATTCATATTATGTCAATATGTTGAGGAAGATGAACTATATTGGTACTGAGCGGTTTTCGGGAGGTACTTCATACTGTTGTTGATGCGTGGAGGACTAGAGTGGAACGTAACTTCAAGTCTCTTAGATGTCCCTAGGATTTTTGGGTGCACATAGCGGTTTGCAATCTAACTGGTGATGGTCAGTTGTGGTGGAAAGCAGTGGCTGCTAGGAGAGTGCAGAGAGAGAGATGTCTTGGGTTGACTTTGTTGGGGAGTTTAACCGCAAGTATTTTCCTAGAGCAGCACTAGACCGGTTAGAGGTGCAGTTGGACTTGTAGTTCAGTCGAATTCTGATGTATGGGGGGTCGGGCGATGGAATCTGAAGAGGCTCAGACTCAGATCAGGAGGTTTATGAGGGCTCATCGTGACCATTTGAGGGTTCACTGTAGAGGGCAGAGCTATGCTACGCGTGCAGAGCTGGTTGAGATTGAGGAGAACATCCGGGCATAGTCACTGACGGTTAGTCCAACAGTTCAGCCTAGGAAAGCTCAGCATTTTGGAGGTTCTGGCAAAGGCGGCAAGCCTGCGCAGTGAACCAAGAGGAAGTGGGAGGCTACGCAGACGCCGAGTGGTGCAGGGTGCTTCGGGTGTGGGAGCATGGATCACAAGGTTGCTAGCTATCCCCAGAGGAATGCCTAGACGGCAGCAGTTCGTGTATGCTATAATTGCAGGGAGTCTCGGCACATCAAGCCCAAGTGTCCCAAGTTGCAGCTGATGGCAATGGAAGCGGTGCAGCAGGTTTTGCATATAGGAGTGTAGCAGGTGGCACGAATTCAGCAGGCGCCACTGGTGTACACGACTGCGGAGAATGGTGGAACCAGTGCTGGGGCGATCACATGGATAATTTCGGGTACCCTATCTTTGTGAATTTCAGTAGGTTCAGATTTTATGTTTTGCCTGTGATTAAGTGTTAGGTTCTCAACACATGAGATTTGGGTAGGGACCTTGTTGGTGGGCGGGTTTAGGTCCCATGTTATGTTTGATTCTGGAGCTACTCATAGCTTCATTACTCCAGAGTGTGCAAAGAGCGCTGATATCAGAGGAGATCTTGGAGAGCGAGCGAGAGTGGTCAGAGTTGCGGGAGGCAAGTTCCTGAGGGTCATTGGAAGGGCCAGCGGATTTTCTTATCAGCCTAGTGGAGATGTATGATGTTATCCTAGGGATAGATTGCTTGCATCGTCATATGGTTCATCTTGATTGTCATCGGGGTAAAGTAGAGTTTGGGCGTCTAGGAGGGAAGTTGGTATTTGAGGGAGTTAGACCGACTTCGGGGAGTCTCGTGATATTGGCCATGCAGGCTGGGAAGATAATCGAGAAGGGCTCAGAGGCTTATCTGGTTATATATTGATGCCAGAGTCAGTGGGGCAGTCGACGGTTAGCGGTATTCAAGTTGTTGAGGAGTTTGAGGATGTGTTCCAGTCGTTGTAGGGGATACCACCATCTTGGTCTGATGCTTTCACGATTGAACTAGAACCAAGTACGACACCATTATCCAAGGCTCCTTACAGGATGGCTCCAGCAGAGATGACAGAGCTGAAGAAGCAGTTGGAGGATCTGTTGAACAAGGGATTCATTCGTCCTAGTGTATCACCCTGGGGAGCGCCGGTGTTATTCATTAAGAAAAAGGACATGAGTTACCGCTTGTGTATTGACTACAAGGATCTGAACCGGGTCACTGTGAAGAACAAGTACCCTCTTCCCCGGATCGATGAGCTATTGGATCAGTTGATAGGGGCTACTTGGTTCTCCAAGATTGATTTGGCGTCAAGTTATCATCATATTCCGATAGATGAGACAGATGTGAGGAAGACTACATTCATGACGAGGTATGGGCATTATGAGGTCCACAACCTGATTGGTGATGCTCAGTTATGGTGAAGATCAGTGGCTGCTAGGAGACCGCAGAGGGAGATTTCTTGGGCTGACTTTGTCGAGGCAAGTATTTTCCTATAAAGGCACTAGACCGGTTGGAGGTGCAGTTCCTATAGTTATCTCAGGGACTCGTTCAGTACAGGATCTTGAATTGGAGTTCAGTCGACTTCTGATGTAAGGGGATCGGGCGAAGGAGTCTGTAGAGGGCGGAGTTATGTTACGCGTGCAGAGCTGGTTGAGACTGCAGTAGAGATGGAGGAAGACATTCGGGCATAGTGAGTGACGGTTTGTCCAGCAGTTCAGCCTAGGAAGGGTCAGCATCCTAGAGGTCCCTGGAGGATTCTTTGACGGTAGTAGTTCGTGTATGCTATCATCGTAGGGAGTCTGGGCACATCAAGCCTAAGTGTCCCAAGTTGCAGCAGATGGCAATGGCAGCGATGCAACATGTAGTGCAGCTGGGAGTGCAGCAGGTGGCACGGATTGAGTAGGCGCCATGGGAGTACACGATTGTAGAGACTAGTGGAACTAGTGCCGGGACGATCACAGGTATAATTTCTATTATCTAAACTTTTGGAATTTCATTAGGTTCAGATTTTATGTTTTGTCTGTCATAAAGTGTTAGGTTCTCAACAAATGAAGTTTGTGCAGGGACCTTGTTAGTGGACGGCTTTTGGTCCCACATTATGTTTGATTATGGAGCACCTCATAGCTTCATTACTTCGGAGTGTGCAGAGAGCGCTAATATCAGAGGAGATCCCGGGGAGCAACCGGGAGTTGTCAGAGTTGCGGGAGGCAAGTTTCTAAGAGTCACTGGTCAGGCGAGAGGAGTTGATATTCAGATCGCAGGGGAGTCGTGGCCAGCGGATTTTCTTATCAGCCTAGTGGAGCTGTATGATGTTATCCTGGGGATCGATTGGTTGCATTTTATATGGTTTATCTTGATTGTCATCGGGGTAGAGTGGAGTTTGAGCGTCCAGGAGGGAAGTTGGTTTTTGAGGGAGTTATACCGACTCCAGGGAGTCTCGTAATCTTGGCCATGCAGGCTGGGAAGATGATCGAGAAGGGACGAGAGGCTTATCTTGTTACTATATCGATGTCGGATTCAGTGGGGCTGATGTGAGCACAGTATCGGACACTCGGCCAGAAACGCTCGTGCCAGACAAGGACACCTCTCAGACGCTCGGACAATCGGTACTAGCATCCAACAGCTAGCGTAGGCGGCAAGTATCTGACCTGGAACAACAATGCGACATCAACCAGTCCCCAAGGATCATCAATGAGGAGCAAGACAAGGTCATCTAATGGGCAGTTCCAGACCAAGCTCCAATCTTTACACCAATGGCTCATGGCCAGCATCACCAACAAAGAGCCTTGGGCGCGAACAGCTTTGGGAAGCTTTATTCGCGTGTCTTCACCATCACGCTAGTGCGAAGACACCTCTAAGACATTAGAAAGAGTTGTACTCTTTTTTCTACTTCGGGTTTGTCCCAATGGGTTTACCAAAGGAGTTTTAATGAGGCAGCGAGCTCTAGTGCATCTCCACTTCGTTCCCGCTTGATTCATGACTTGGAAAATTACATTGACATGAAAATGGGCCAAGGAAGTGAAGATTCTATCAGCCACGCCCCACCAATGACGTGGCAACCCTATCTCCTTCCTTCCTTCCTTTTATTTCCTTTGAACTCTCTTATGACCGTTGGATGGTCTTTGTTCTCTTTTGCTTTTTACTTTTACTTTATGGTCATGTGTATGGTTCAGATCATGGACACATTTTCTAGGGCTAAGTGTTCCCTTATGTAAATCTTGCCTATATAAAAGGCTAAACCCTCATTGTAAAAGGTTAGACTTGAATATAGAATTAAATTTCCCAAAGAGTGAATCTTTGTTTCTCGTCTCACCCTTCTCCTTTCTCGCAATTTAGTTTGACCGTATCACGAGCCGAGCCATCTCTCGTGTGTCATCGCATCGATCCACCGTCCGTCCGCTGCATCCATCCGCTGCGTCAGTTCATCCGTCTGTATGCAGCGTCTCATCCGTCCATTTCCTTGAAACCGATCTGGTCGAGTTTCTTACCGAGATGCTCTCCCATCCGTCACATTTCCTGGAGATTGTCGAGTTGAGTTATTCATCGGCTAATCTCGTCCCACTTCCATCCTCCATCCGTCCATCTCTTCCGGAGATCGCCGAGTCGAGTTTCTTATCGGTCGATCCCCTCCATCCCTCCAAACCTTGTAGAGACTCGACTAGTTCGAAGGTTGTACGTCGTTCCGCAACCGGAAATCCGCGTCCGGCCATCCGCAACGACCGTCCGTCCATTCATAGCGACTATTTGTTCGCAGCGACCGTCCGTCCTGAGAGAACTCCACAGTTAAGCGTGCTTATGCTGGAGTAGTCTCAGGATGGGTGACCTTCTAGGAAGTGATTGTCGGAACTGTGCGAGTGAGGACAAAACACAGGGAAATATCATGTGGTGATTTGTAGGGACGGTAACAAGTCTTTAAAACTTCCCAATCGTAGCAAAACAGCCGTCGGATATGGATGGGCTCACGAAATTAGTGAGAGGACATAAGGCCCATTAAGGAAGGTGAGCCCATGGATTGGGATAATACATGGGCCCACTAAGAGGTGGCGGTCAGGGCGTTACAAGTGGTATCAGAGCCAAACCTAGACGAGTGTGAAGCCATGTGGGCTCACACCGTCGGGATGACGGTCTTGGTGCGCAACGAAGACGTTGCAATCTGTTAGTGGGGGTGAATTGTGACATCTCGGTATAAGAGACTTGCATAGAGGTTTAAAAGAATTGATTTGGCCACCTATGTCACCAAAAATGCACTTATCTTTTCGGTCCAAGATCCTGAGAGAACTCCACAGTTAAGCGTGCTTATGCTGGAGTAGTCTCAAGATGGGTGACCTTCTAGGAGGTGATTGTCGGAACTGTGCAAGTGAGGACAAAACAGAGGGAAGGATCATGCGGTGATTTGTAGGGATGGTAACAAGTCTTTAAAACCTCCTGGACGTAGCAAACCGGCCGTCGGATATGGATTAGCTCACGGACCTAGTGAGAGGATGTGAGGCCCATTAAAGAAGGTAGACCCATTGACTGGGATTGGACATGGGACCCACTAAGAGGTGGCGGTCGAGGCGTTACAAGACCTAACACATTTCCAAAAAGCTTATTCACCAGCAAAATCCAATTAAGCTATCAATGAAACACATTTAATCAGGTAAATGTAATTCACACTTTAAATATAAAACTAAAAATATATGTATTTTCAATTAATCAACAAATCAAACTTTAATATAAAACTAACAAAAAATCAATTAAACCATAAAATAATACACCAGCAAAATCCAATTAAGCTACCAATGAAACACATTTAATCAGATAAATGTAACTCACACTTTAAAAATAAAACTAAAAATATATATATATATTCAATTAATCTACAAATCAAACTTTAAATAAAACTAACAAAAAAAATCAATTAAACCATCAATAATACACCAGCAAAATCCAATTAAGCTACCAATGAAACACATTTAATCAGATAAATGTAACTCACACTTTAAATATAAAACTAAAAATATATATATTTTCAATTAATCTACAAATCAAACTGTAATATAAAACTAACAAAAAAATTCAATTAAACCATAAATAATACAGATTTTGTGATATACATTTAACTTACAATTTAATATAAACTGAAAAAAATATTCCAATTAAACCCTACGTAAAACACATTCAATCAAACAAATTTAACTCACACTTTAATATAAAATTGATAATTTTATTTCCAACTAAACCACTAATAAAACACTTTGAATCATTTAAATTTAACTGATACTTTAATATAAAGCTAAAATTGAAAAAAAAATCATCAATGCACATTTAATCTTATACATTTAACTCGCACATTAATATTAAAACTGAAATAAAATAAATTTGCATTAACTATATTTTTTACTCAATTTTATTCAGTACACAATAAATTATAATTTAACTCCCATACTTTTTAGCTTCTAAACTGTAACTCTCATAACTTTCCTCCGTAAAAATACTCATTTTCTCATTTTCTCATTCTCTTTCAATTATTTTTTTTGTCAACTAAACAATAAATTAGAAAATAACTCCAAGAATGTAGCCCAAACCGGAGGAAATGAGTTTACAAAAAAAGAAGAGAACGGGAAGACCGAGCGAGGCAATTTGCCCGTCAATTTGATGAGCAAGAAATCTTCGGCAGAAAAGCAGGGAAAGGACGTTTGGAGAAGGTGGAAATCATCTAGAAGATTAGAGAATGCTGGCCAGTCATTTGGGGCATGAATCATCGTGAGTTGCACAATCCGTCTCAAATCTCTCACAAAAATACCTGACGATAAGGATACTCTCCATGGCCCAATTCAGGGCCTCCAACTCCGATTGAAGAGGGGAAGGACTTCGTCCAAGGCATCTAGGTCCCAACAACAAAGTCTCAGCATCACAAGCATAACACCACCACCCCAAACCGGAATTAGGATTTGTGGCTTTCCAAGAGCCATCAAATTGATTGCAGGGACCCTGCCCTGACTCCCCACAGGATCCAAGGAATCTGGTATACTTAAACCAGAACACACCTCAACCTGAGACTACGCCTCCTCCCATAATATTTTCTCACTGATAGCCTGATTAATGATCTCAACTTAGCGCAAGCTGCTGGCCTTGAAAAACTTTTTTTGTTTCTATCTTTCCAAATCGACGATAAAATCCAAGGTAACTAAAGAAGAGAAAGTGGATCCCTAGATTGAGGCGTCCATATCCAATAGATACAATCGAAATTTGAAAACACTAAAGAGTAAGGAAAACCCTCTGGGGAAACCTGAACCAGAGACAATTCCCAAACTTGAGCCGAGCATGGGCATACAAAAAGAGCATGGTTAATTGTCTCACACGCAGGCTCGCAATGTTTACATCGGGTATCACACTGAACACTACGATGAGCTAAACGTTCCGTCAATAGAGAGTACCAGATGCTATTTGCCAAAAAAATGCGAAATTTTAGATGGAACATATAGTTTCCAAGCCTGGATTCGTAAGTCAGTACAAGTTGTACCAACCTCTAGAGCCATATCTCTTGCGAAACAATAACCAGACTTCACCGAATATTTTTCGGATTTTACATTTTTTTTTGTCTTAGATATTATACATCTTTTTTTTTGTTTTTTTGTTGGTTGGTTGTTGTTGTAGTATGTGTTAAAAAAAATATTAAATATCATTTTAAAAAAATTCCAAAAATACAAAAATACAAAAATACAAAAGAAAAATAAATAAAATAAATTTTCATTCTCAAATAAGATAAACAAAAAAATAAATGAGAATCCAATTACCAAATAATTTAATTTATAGAAACAAATATGTTAAAAACAACAAATAACAAAACGTGCAACGCACGGAATTATTTCAACATTGACAGGTTTTTGAAAATAATATCATTTAAAAATAAATAAATATATATATATATATATATTAAATGGGAAAAGAAATATAAAAGTTTATGGTTATCTATCATATTTTCTATCATAAACGTAATGGTAATTTTATAATAGAAACAGTGTAGTTAAACGTTTTTTAAAAACGTACAGTATATATATATATATATATATATATATATATCACCTGTTCACCATATAAAATAGAAGAGGGATCAACATATGTGTCTGAGTCCACAATCTCCAGAGATTTGGTTTGCCCTTTAGTACAAATTGGTGCAACGTTACAAGTGTCACAGCTACCACAAATATTTTTTGGCTCCATAGAAAGGAGAAACTCAAATGTCTTTGTTTCTAAATCTTTAATTTCTTGAGGCATAGATTCAGGATTCTCGACTTATTATAGATTAATTAAATTACTAAAAATTAAGGATCCAATTATAAATTAAGTAACGCTTACACGTTAATATTAGAGTATATAAAAAAATTACCACATCATATCTATCTTTTAGAAGCTCAGGAGCTTTCCTTCCAACCATATCAACAGCAAAACTATCAAACACCATACTTTTGGTTTCCCCCGTTTCGTCTTTGATTTTAAGATATATCCAAAACCTAAACATATATAGATAGTTTTTACTTATTTATTATGATTGATTTTTGAAATATTAGATATAAAATAATTCTAACATAGATTTAGATAGATTATTTTGGAGACACAAACTTGGCAAACTTGGCATAGTCTTTGCATACTTCATACCAAAAGTTTGGAGTAGATTTATGCTTTTCATCTTCTAACACATACAACAACAACAACCAACAAAAAAACATTGCTTGTTCCATGAGAGTTTTTTTGTTGCATTTCCTACATGAAAAGTAGATCCACGAATAGTCTGGTATCAATTTCATATATTGTACAAACTGTGCCACACATTCCGACCTGTAATGAGACAGTAGTTGATTCAGCACCAATGACAATTTTATGTAACAATATTTAATAATTGAGTTTTTTAAATAATATACCTCATATGCATTCAGAATATTTTCAATAGTGAACACAGGATAATCTTCTATATCTTTCGTCTTTTTTTTCGCCATGAAAACATTGGCTTGCAAAGAGTCCATGATAGTCAATTGCAAGTCATAATTGGGAAGCCTTCTATTATAATAGAAGACCAAACTTGTTACAATTAAAAAACGTGATTAAATGTATTATTTTTTTTGTCAAAAACTTATAGTTCTTTAAGATCTTGTACTTGAGCAATTTCTAGTTTGATAAGAACTTGTGAAGAATCCCACAAATTCGACACACTTCAAACATCTATAATTATGAATAGATGAAGTAAGTACAACACACGTGTATCCCTATGTATTAATCATATATAGAGAGGATATATGAGATATATAAAATTTTATAGTTATCTAATGTCATATTTTCTATCATAAACGTAATAGTAATGGTAAAGGCAAAGTGTACTGCTTACTCATTGTTTCTCGTATGGAAGTCAATTTTGGTAGTTGTTTTATTAGTGGTAGTTACGTCTTTAATCTCACCACAGTCGACAACTTATCCAAGGAAATCTGAAAAAAAACATTGGATAAGTTATTAAAAAAATAACATGACTCAACGATATTTGTAATATAAAACGTACCAAATAAGAAACTTGTGTTTTGTTGTCCAGATAGTATGGCATCATATCTGGCTAATGACAGAAACATATCATCCGATATGTTATCACTAACGTTCAGACTCGTTCTTGAAGTGAACCCGATCCTCCACTTCAGATCAGAAATCTTGACAGCACCATAAGACGGAGTTAAACCAAATGTTGAAATTAAGAACCAAGACCCTATGTTTAGACGGCTTTCAAACTTTTTGATTTGGTCCCTCTTGACATTAGCACCAATATTATCACCCTACAGAAACCATAATCAAATTGAGAATTTATTAAATCAGCATATATGCAAACAATATATAATAGTAGATATCTTACACCAGCATCGACCAACCACATCTCTATGGGTTCTCCAATTTTTGTGGAAGTTTGACTCCATAGATGCAGAATCTTGACTTGTATAAGACAAGTTACTTTATAGGGCTTTAAAGACCTAAGGGAGTGATGGGAAGAGGAAAGGCTAACATATTGTTATGATTTTGAGATGTTTAAGATGTTTGACCGAGTTAGTATGCTTCTATATTTATACAATATAGGGTTCATATCGTATAGCTCACCCGGTGTATATTCGCATATGCAATTAAATTCAATATCCCTAATATTGAGGGATAAAGATCTTTAAACAAATAAAATGATTTATGAGATAAGGTAGTTTGAGATGATATAGGAACTTTTGAGGTGATTACGGAATCGTTATATTTATAATACATGTGTATTAAACTTTTTGTTATATTTAGAGTTTTTAAAGGAATATTTTACATAATATTTTGGTAAGTATTCTGATATAATTGCGGGATCTGAATATTTAAAAAAATATTTATGGTACATATATTTAAATTGGAACGCAATAATTAATGTTCGACAATATAATGTGAAAGATTTACGTAAGTATTATGATATAATTATGGAATCTGATTGTTATGATATCGAAATTTTCATAATTGCGAGATTTATGGTACGCTATAATTTAATGTCCGAGATTTATGGAACGTATGATTCAATTAGAACGCAATATTTTAATATTCAAAAATATAATGTGAAAGTGTAAGTTCTACCGTATCAAACTGAGTACCTCTTAGTTAAGGTTGTTGTACATTTAACCACCCGACCGATGTAATAATTTGTGATAGAATGCTAAAGTGATCCTCTTTATTTGGTTTTAGTATATTTTATTGAAACTGGATTATTTCAGATCCAACCCGGCAACGCTCGTTTATCCGATTAGAATTGTGATGTAATTTTTTACAAAAGTGAGGTTAATTTTTATAAAATAATTTTGATTAATAGTAGGGATAAGTTAAAGGTGAAAATTTCAGAAAATAATATTTTTTTAAAAAGAAAAGAAACTATACTATATGCTACTTATATTAAAAAAAATGCTATTTAAAATTAAAGAGTACAAAAATAGTTGACAACTAAAACTTTGCATTCTATTTTTTGCTATGTGTGGGAATGTTTGTATCAATTTGTGTTAAGTCTAATAGAATAGTGCAATAAAAAAAAATTCTTATCTATTAATGTATCAAATTGTATATATGAAGAGTTGATACAAAGTACAAACAAAAACAAAAAGTAAGATACAGTAAAGTCAAATTCACAACACTATTGTGCAATCAGGAACTTCAAAAGATGACAAAATAAAACCCTCAAACCCTTTCACACATCTCTCTGAACTCTCCAAAGAAGATAGAATCTGGAATATTAATTATATGATCCAGTTTCTGTGAACTCCATAAAAACATCCAAACATCAAACTATCACCAACCCAATGAAAATTTTCAGAAACAATAACAAACAAAACATATAGGCATGCTCTCAGATGTTAAAAAAATATAACTTGAGGGCTGTATCCTTTGAAAACCAGAACTGCAAACTCCACGAGTTCAAATGGTCTTAAAATGGGACCATTAGTCTAGTGGTTTCTATTGGAGGACACCTCCTCCTCCTACTCAGGCTCAAACCAGAAGTCTAATCAATAGAGGAAAAAAAATCTCAGCTCTTTCACAAGAGATGGAAAAGAAAGATGAAAGACCTGTTTCTTGACTGATCACTGTTAGATCATGTCAAGCTTGACATTCTTCGTCTGTGGTGACACAGCTTAGCTCTCACATTTGGATCTGATGAAGTAACCATCTTGCTCCTTGGCGAAGAAGTATCATTAACATTCTTTTTCTGTAAAGAGTTATCTTTAATATCCCTTTTAGGAGTTTCTGGTGTTCCACAGTTAGCTGCAGCTCGAAGCGGTTTTGTGTATGATCTTCTAAGGAGAACTCTGCTGCGTGTGTCAGACAGGCTAAGCGACTGAGAAGTGGAGAACTGAGTAAGATTTTTAGCCACTGATCGTATGCTCTGTGTTTTGGCACTGAGTTCCTTCTCTGACATTGTTTGCCTTTGGCGACTAGCAACAGTAGAAGTCATGAAACGTGGGACAAACCCCGAACTCTTGCTTACTTTGACATGTTTATCAGATGATTTTGGGGTCGCATCAGTCTCTTTCAGATGATCTAAAGGCAAAATAGCTTTCTTTTCGATGTCTTCTAGATGCTTATGCTCATCGGTGATCCAAAAGAGTTTCTTGTTTTCATTAAGCTGACACTCTACTTCCTGTAACCGCGCTGTGATCTTCTTACAATTTTCTTCAGTTTCTTGCATTTCCTCTTCAAGTTCCGATATTTTCTTTTCTCTTAGCTTTTGTAGTTCCTAAGCAATGATGATGAAAACATTTAGCAACGAGTGATCTGGATATAAAATGCAACTACAGCAGTACAGGTGCTTACAGCTGTTAGTCCTCTGTTAGACTCTATAGATCTCGCACGTTTTGTAAAGCTCAAAGAGCAAATTGTTTCACCAACATCTACATCACGTGGACTTATGTGCACAAGCATCAGAACCTTTGATTTAGTACCTAAAAGAATTAGATAACAACCAAACCTAGATAACGTCAGTATATGTTAATCCCAAAAGGCTTTACAATATTATTATAAGCAACCATATGTATATGCCTTTTTACCTAGAGAATCTTTAAGAATTTGAGTTAGCTTGCTGTTTCTGCAAGCAAGAAAAAGAAAAAGAAAAAGCTAAACTCAGTAGCATGACCAAATCGAGTTCTATTTCACTTCTGCCAGATAGATGTCTCTGGTTCCATGGCAAATGTGTGTGAAAAGGAATTAAAAGCTGAGTTCTTGCCTGTAAGGCACATGTCCCTTCTTTCTCCTTAACGCTGCAATCACATCTCCAAGAGCGGAAAGTGAGAGGTTTATGGCCCTTCCTTCATCCATAGTTTGCCCTATAGCTCCGGTCTTCAAGAGCCTCTCGCTTCCTCCGAGATCTATCATCCAAAGCTTGCTAACTTCAGTTTTTGACCCCACAGCATCCCCACGACGAAAGATTGTGATCCTTGTTAAACTAGAGATAAACTAACTGAATAAGGGTAACTACCAAACTGAAAAATTTATAATTTGAGAATTGATTGACAAATACAGTTGAAATAGTCAAGAACTTACCAATGAGATCTGCTCGAAGTTTCGTTCACATTTGTCCAAGAAGTTGATCTGCCTCGTCTCGCTTTATTGTACCATCATCTAGCTTTTGTAAAATCCGGTACTTCTACTTCAGTCAAACCCTCAATTTCAACCGAACCCTTTGAGTCTACTTGAATATTGAGGTTGCTGCAGTAAAGTTCAGGCAGACAAGAGTAAGTACTTAGAAGAAGAATGTTTCTTCTCTAATAAACCTTTGCATAAGAAAGCTGGTAACATACATTGTGACCATCAAGGGCAGATCTAAGAATCGGTTTCACTTCTCCGAAAACGTCTTCTACAGAGTTTTATTTTTTTCAACCAGGAGAAGGAAGGCCTCATTTACTCACAACTGGAAGGAAACAGAAAGCTAAGAAACCAAGAAAAGGGGAATGACTAAAGCCTAACAGCAGACTAACCTTGAGTTGCTGATTGATGGAAAACCTTATCAAATTCAAATTCTTTTCGAGTTCCAGCAGATCTTACAACAACGTTATCCGGTCCAAACGACACAGGTTCCCTAATCGGTCTCCTTTCAGTAACTAGAAATGGCCTAACTCTACAGAACACACGTATACTTCCTGCAAAGTTGAAGCCAATCCTTGAGATAACACTCAAAATTTAAACCAAAGTTTGAAAACTAAAGGGAGTTACAACCTTTAGTGTCTATGATCTTATTCAGAACTTCCCTTCTCTTTTCATCCAATGACTTAAGCGATGACTTCAACTCCAAAACTTCCCCTATAAATTTACCAACCACAAATCAAACTAAACACACAAGATCGAATTCATTTCAAACTTCTTGATCAACTAGAAAACATACTAATGAAGCAAAATCAAGAGATTAATAAACACCTTCAAGGTTCGATATTGACTTTTCAAGCTCATTTCTTTCATGCTCAGGAACAACATTTACATCAGTGTAAACCAAAGGAACAACAGGTTGTGGCGACTCAATAGATTCAGGAACTGACATTGAGCTAACTGGAGATTGAGGGATCAAGATCTCTCCTTTTTCAGCTGAAACCAACATTTTTTTTCTCCCTTCTGACTTCAACGAGATCCAAATTCCGACAAAACAAGAAAAGAAAAAAAAAATACAAAGAGGAAGTGGGAGTGGAATGGAGACAAGGACAACAAACTTAACTCAACGTATCCAATGTAAGAATGGTAGTTAGGAACAAAGGAAAAAAGAACAATAAACTTTTCACTATTTATAATTTATTGTACAGAACTCTGAACAAGAAAACAACTTGAGTTGTCATAAAACTCAGGACATGATATAATTGATTAATGTAAGTTCAAAGCAGGGAGAGAGACTGAGAGAAAAGGAAAGGTTTTTAATTTGTCAGAAACAAGAAAACCCCTCGGAATAAGAAATAGTATTTAATAGTAAAAAGAAATGGGAAAAATTGAAGATGAAGCAATGTTTAAGACAGAAGGGTTCCAGGAAAAGAAAAAAATCAAAACTTTTGAAAGCGTCTCAATTAGCAAAGAGAGAAACAGAACCAGATTCGCTCATATGGGTTTAAAAAAGATATAAAATCTTCTCAGAGGTATAAGATCGAGCAAGTGAGAGACAACAACACAAGCAGGTAAAAGCAAAAACTGTTGAAACCTCTCAAGTTTTGATTTTTAGACAAAAGGGTATGGATTAGAGAAGGCTTTTGGTCAAATGATTAAAACACTTGTTTGTCTGGTGACGAATGATGATGGTTTCTTGATTTCAGAAATGAAACATCTATATATACATTTTTGCAGCAGACAAACAGTTTATGATAAAAATTCTGGAGTTCCAATTTATTTACAGAAATACCATTATATTTATTATTTCATATTTAATATCTAAGATTTACCTTTAACGGAAATTTGTACATTAACTATATATTCACATACTTAATTATCGAGTATTAGATCTCTTAGCCGAGATCTCGGCTTTTCTTTCTCTTTTACAAAACGATTTTTAGAAACAAACTAATTGATTAAATTTAATGTTTTTCCAAAACAGATTTTACGAGATATCTCCTTCCATCTAATTACTCACCACATTCAATTACGAAGATATATATTTCCATCTGATATATGTCAAAATCGAAATATATAAACAATGATAAATACCAATTTTTCAAAATAATTTTTTTTGGCCAAAGTGATTAGAAAGATTGTATACCTAATTCATTGCCAAAGCCGAGAGTTTTTGCATGGAATGATTATAAGGATTATCCTAGGGAAAACGAGCTATTTCCCCCCAAGAATTATCATATCTTGCTGTATGGAACCCGAACTACGGACACGAGCTATATATCCATGTAACCTATTCTTGACACCTATTTCTCCCCAAATCGAAAGTTCTACACTTATATCACTCCGAATTTAAATTGTGTTGGTTTAGCTTTTGAACCAATACCAAACCATATAAACCGAAAATTGAACCATTAAAGACCCGATTCCTTACCCTGTTAAGACCCATGAACCCACAAATCACCAATTTTCAAAAATCACGAACCCTAAAATCGTTTTCGGATTGTTCTTCTTCTTTCTTCTTTTCTGGGTTCCATTACCGAATTCGAGATTCAGAATGAGCAATTCGACCGAATCATCCAGTTCTCGTGCGAGAGGAAGAGTGTTCGGTGTGCCAAAGAGTTGTTGGTGCGGGGAAGCTGTTGTAGCTTTGATCTCGAAATCTGATCCGAATCCTTACCGGAGATACTACCGTTGTAGTTTTGCTGCAACAAATAAGGTAAAATTTATGCTTTTATCCTCTTGTCTCATGATTTTGGGTGGTTCTAATAATTGGGTAATGGTAGCTTCGGAACGATGAACATGTGTTCAAGTGGGTCGATGAAGCTTTGCTGAATGAGGTAGATGCATTGGCTATGAAGAATGCTGGACTTGAGCAACAATTGAAAGAGCTTAGGACAGAGAGGTTGGAGTTTGATACTCTGGTTTATGAGAAGATGGAGAAGGAGGTCTTGGAGAAGGTTGAAGATGGTTTAGGTGAAGCCAAATCATGGAATAAGAAGATGATGAGTGTTGTATTGTTAGTCTGTATGGTCATGATTGTACTAAGCAAAGTAGTTGGTTGAACAAATGGTGTATGGTCATGTTTGTTTGTTTGTCAATGATTTAAGACAATGAAACCTTTTGTGTCAAAGATGAAGCTACATTTGTTGTGTTATAAACGATCATCAAAAGACCAAAAATTAATTGTCATAAATGATCATCATTTGAAACGAAATAGATCATACAAAAGAGTTAGGAAAGGCAAGAGTATATGTGGTCGAAAATACAACATGAGCAACCACAAAATTCACCATTGGAGACAAAAGACACTAAGCGACCTAGGGGAAGAAAAGAGTTCATGTGGTCGAAAATATGTATCTAGGCAACCACAAAATTAGCACCCTAGTAATAAGTAGGTTCTTGATCAAGCTTGAGTGAGTGATCCTTGACTTGGTTCAGGTTGAGTAGGCTGTCGAGAAGGCTGAAAAAACATGGCATTAGAGTTAGTAACCAAAAGAAAAGTTAGAAACTGAAAACAACAAAGCAATATATCATACCTGAGCAAATTCAGACTTATGGAATCTAGAGTTATGGTTAGCTTCCCCACAAATGCCACAATGCATTATTCTTTTTTT
>NC_025692.1:12830856-12860416 GCF_000633955.1 Camelina sativa | reverse complement strand
TTCTTTCAACAACTTAGCAAACCATAACCAATTTTCATAGTTCTCAACCTTGACAACTCCCCATGCTATTGGATATATACCATTGTTTGCATCTCTGCCTAAAGCTACCAATAGCTGACCCTTAATCTTATTCTTCAAAAAGCAACCATCAATTCCTATGATCGGCCTACAAGTCGCCATCCATGTTCTTCTTATGTTGTCAAAACAAACATAGAACCTGTTGAACATGTCTTTACCATCATCATCCGTAATACATTCGACCTCAACATGTGAATTCGGGTTTGCTTCCATAATCTCAGCTGCATAATCTCTTAATCTATGGAACTGCTCATCATACTCCCTCTCAATCCACTTTAAAGCTGTCTTCCTAGCAGCTTGACACTGAGGCCTAGTGATACTGATCTTCCAATCTGCCTTTACAATTTCTTCAATCTTCCTTGGCATGAAGAACTCAGGATCATCCCTAATCTTATCAACAAACAACCTAGCTATATGCGGCACTGTTAACATCTCACACTCTCCATTTGGAATACAGCTATGCTTATCGATGAACCTATTGATCCTCCACATCTTATCATTTGACAGAATTGACGCATAAACCTTCCACTCACATTTAGATCCATCCTCATCATTAACACCAACACATTTAAACCCTATTTTCGCTTTATCATACCTGTACTGCTTCAGATTTCTCCCAGTTTTGAGAACATAATCGAGAACCGCCTCCTTGAAAGCCACCCCATTGAAAAACGCCTGCTTGTAGAACAACTCCCCATTACCACGCCTCATATTCGTACGAGCTCTTACCGGACCATTGTCACCGTCGTCTTCACTCTCTGGGTACACATCGTGGCGGATTGGAGGTTCATCGACAAACTCCTCAATCATCTGCTCGATGTGAAATTGGTCTCTATCTTCACCTTCTTCGTCGTAATCAGGTGTTGGGCCGCCGGGATCTCTCTCGATTAACGCCATCAAATCAATTGAACTCGGATTCGCTCTTTTTAGGGTATTTCTCTTTTTGGGGATTTCTCAATTTAGGGTACTATCGATGATTTTGGGTTTCAAACAATGTTTAATCGGGTCAAAACCACTAAAAATCGAAAACAATCGGGTCAAATTATGGTTAATTGGTTATCTCGATAAATTTGGGTCAAAATAGGTTTAATCGGGTCTAAATTGGTTTAGGCTTTTCGTTAGACGGTTAAGCAAATAGTAAACCATGACAAACCCAAGATTAGGTGTAATTACATCTCGAACTTTTAATTCGGGGTGATATAAGTGTAGAACTTTCGATTTGGGGAGAAATAGGTGTCAAGAATAGGTTACATGGATATATAGCTCGTGTCCGTAGTTCGGGTTCCATACAGCAAGATATGATAGTTCTTGGGGGGAAATAGCTCTTTTTCCCGATTATCCTATAAATACTCTAAGCCTACACACCAATTAGCATCACCAACACAAAAAACACAAAAGCTTACTTAAAATTAAAACCATTAAAATCACCTTCGTTCTCTTCACAATGACAATTATTTTTGTCTTTGGAGGGTTCAAGTGAAGATCTTCCATTCGTGGCTGTCTGTACATGCAAGCTACTCGTGAAATTCTCGAGATAATTTCGTCTGATGAAGTAGTTAGATTGCTTTTCATCTATTTTTACAAATGGTGAAGTTCTGCCTATTAATTCCGACTACTAATATACTTTTTCATTATTTATTTCAGGGTACAAAAATTCATTCTTCAGTGAAGAAGGATTTGGTTTTCAAATATTTGAAATAGCCATATCATCCTTGCAATCATATTAATTCCATTTTATACAAAAAAAATTATAATAAACAAAATATTTGTCTTAAACTATGTAGTGTTTTTATTCCATTCTTGCAAAGGACTGTTTTTTAACGTTTTATTTTCAAAGTGTAATTATTATGAAAAAATATTCTTTATATATAATTTTACAATATAATTTGTAATTTAAATACTATTAACTCAAAATTCAATATATATTTTTCGTTTGTTTTTTTACTATTTAATTTGTAATTTAATATATATTTCTACAAAATTAATACTTAATGAACTCTATGATATAGTTTATATATTTAAAATGGTAAAACTCAAACATAATCATTGTATAAATACAAAACATTATCCATATATATAGTAAGTCTACTAAGCAATAACATTTAGCTCTTAAAAGTAAAAATTTAGTCCGGCGGTGTACCATGGTTCGTATCTAGTCTTGACGCTGTTTCATCTTCCAACAATACAGTTGGATTAGTGCGACTTTTTTTGGATCAAAAAATAATGTTTTAACAAAAGGGAAAATGATTGAGGAGGGAGAGAATCAGGTTCATCATGGTAGGTCCATTCCAAAGGACAAAAGTTGGTGCCTTTTATTCCTCAGCCGGAGCGTGTTTTGCCATTATCTTCTTCCTTACTCCTTAGTGCTTCACCGGTTTTGTCATAACCGGTTTTATTCAACAAAAACCAGGAGATCAAACATAGCTTATCGAACGCGGAATCAAATAATTAAGTGAGTCTTGTTGTATTTAGACCACCAGCAATGTACTGTAGGTTGATGCATCCTCTGGATATTTCTCCTAAATCAACCTTGCGATTCAATCTCCCAATGAATGATCCTGGTGCAAGCAACAAGCAGAGAAGATAGTACTGAGAAGCTCTGAATTGTCTCTTGTCTCTGGTTTTTTGTTGAAGAATTTGATAAGCTTCTAGCTACCGACCTGCTTGGCCAAGAATGTCAATCAAGCACGAGTATAAAAGCAATGTATAAAGAAGGTTCTAGAATTGTCAACAGTATACCAAACCACGAAATCTTTATTATACATTGCCGCATTTAGAATATATTTCAAGAGAAAAACTCCTCTGTTTCGAGCCTGCTCTCACTAAATGAAATCGATAATGCAGAGCCAGATTCGAACAAGCATGCATGTAAACTTGTGAAAGTAATCACGTCTGGTTTCACTCATCATTTAGTCATACAGTTTAACAGCCTAAAACCAGTTACCTACGCCGAGTCGCCGAAATAACCAGATATCATGAGTTAACAAAATAACAACAGCCTTATGTGTGTTTGAAAAGACGGTTTCTTAAATTCGTTTGTACAATTATTATCCACGTACGCGATGTGCAAAAAGGCAGAAAAAGAAAGAAGTCAGGAGAACAAAACAAGTGGAACAATCCTCCAAATCTATGTACAACAACACAAGAACTAAGAATACATACATATTTCATAACTTCGATTTCATAGTCAAATTAGAAAGGAATTTATCAAACAGACAGTTATAAACCACATGCGCATGCAATAACCTGGTGCAGGTCAATTATGCCAACGTAGGCAATGATGTTTCCATGTTTTGATGAAATAAGATAAACCAAAATAGTTAATTCAAGATTTAAAAAGGAAAGACGACAATGATATTTTACATACTCCTAACTCACAGTAAGTTCATGTCACCCACTAGAAATCGAGAAAAGGAAAATCATACTAGTAATTTTAAAAGCTAAGGACTCAAAATCCAATCGAGAAAACGCTACATAACTTATAAGCCAAACGTAAGCTGCATGCATACACCAAACTCACCAATTGTCAGCCCTGAAAAATTCAGCTTAATCTTAAGGGTAAGTTTATAAGGATTCCAAACTCAATTCCAAAACGCTACATAACCTAATGGGTAAGCTGCAAATCGAGTTAATACTAGTGGTCGATGCAAATGTCTGTTGAAAGAAATCAAACTAGACTAGCTAGAAGATATAAGCTGATGCCATCGAGACATAAGCCGATACATATCGTTGTAACATCCATAGAAGCCTAAGCTGATGTCAAGCCAAGCAACGAGTCATATTAGAAAGAATGAACACCTTCAAAATCCACAAGTCATATTTAAAAGAAGAATCTAGCAAAAGAAAAAGGAGAGTAAAACCGAAACATTAAGCCTCTTCTGGTTCAGGAACTGCAGTTGCGTTCATCTTCTTCCATCGGTCCTCCGCACATTTAGTGATACGATAGCTAAACTCTTCAGTATAGGCCTCAAGATTTTTAATCCCATCACTCGACACGAGCTTTGATCCGACGACGTAAGCATCTTCCTCGATAGATTTCGCAACGGCGGACGCTTCCTCAGGGTTAAGCGTTCTGTATCTCTTGGAGAGGCACGAGTCTGTGGATAATATATTGATAAGCATATTCAAGAGGTAATCGCGGCTTAACTGAGTCGGTGGCCAAACGGAGATCGTGGTGGTTCCTCCATGTTTCTTCTCTGGTTCTGGTTCGACTTTTGAGGATGTTGCGTCAGAACTGCGTTTTTTAGAGCTTTCTGATTCAGGCTGCGGCGTTAGGACGGTGGTATAGATTGTATCGGTAGTTTCTGCCATCTTTTCCAAGTGTAATTAGGGTTTTTTTTTTTGGGCGCTAGAAGGAAAATATCAGTTTTTTCCCGTCGGTTTACAAGTGAAGAATTGTTTGATGGAATTGGTTGGGTTGGTATTTATAGATTATATATTATACAGTTGTACAATTACTATTTATCCTTATTATTTAAGGAAAAGTCACTTTATTATAAACATGACATTGTTTATTGTTTTGTAACTAATTATGGCTACTATAGTACTAGTTTTTAGAATTGTTTTTTAATTTTTGTTTTTAAAAAAACTATTTTATTATTCAATCACAAAAAGATAATTATAAGAGAATTTTGTATTAAATAATTATCACAATTATTAATATAATATCTTAATGAAAGAATTTATTTAATCAATTATTAATTCTAAAAGAATAAGTATTGTAAATACTCTCCTTCATATAAATAAATAGATTATGTTATATTTCTTGCCAAACAAAATATACTTTACAAGCCTACTACGTTACTTCAACTTCAGTTTTGATAGGAGAAATTTGTATGAATATCTAGTTCTTTTTTTTTCGTTTTAGTTACTACTAGGATCGTGTCCGCACTACACCGCGAGATTGTTTTATTTTAATTATTTTGAGGATAATTTTTGTATGATGTTTGTTATTAAAAATTATTATTAGTATTGACAATTTTTATTGAGAATTTCTTACTCATACCCCTTCTTTGATACCCCTTTTTAAAAATGCCCCTTCTAGTGGCCATTTTTAACTCTACTCCTTCTTTATTTCGTAAAGACAATTTTGCCATTCTTTTATAATTATACTGACAATCTTATTCGACCTTCTCCGTCATAGATTTCTTCGTCGTCGACCATCTTCGTCTTCGTCTCTTCTTCTCCGTCGTCATCTATCCTTCTCTGTCGTCATCTATCCTTCTCCGGTCGCATCTCTCCTCCGGTCGTATCTCTCCTTCTCTGGTCGTATCTCTCCTTCTCCGGTCACATCTCTCATTCGCCATTGTCACTGCTTCTCCCGTCGTCTTAGTCATCTCTTTCACTTCGTGGTCTCTTCTTTTCCCATCGTGTAAGCTTGTTTTCTGAATTTTAATTTTGATTTCAATTTCAATTTTGTGTTAGCTATTAGATTGTTGTTTCGATTTCAAATTTGATGTCAGAATTTTTTTAGGTCTTAAGCACTTGTTCTTTAGATCTGTTCGTGATTATAAAGTCCTTTATCATATCTTTGGACATCTATTGTTGTTCTTTGATATAGTTGTTGGGATCTCTCTTCTTTTAATGTAGTTTTGTAATTCGTGATATTGGTTTGTTTTCTCAGGACTTGTTTGGGTGTACAAATGATTGAATTGTATTCATTATGTGGATTTTGGAAGTTGAACAACAACATTCATTGGGAATTTGAGATGGATAATGAAAGGGGAGCTTCTTTGATTAACATTGATGAGAATACTAGGTTTAGTGAGGTAAAGATCCTATTAGAAGATTTTGACATTGATATTCAGGCACAATGTTTAAAGCTTAGTTATACATTGTCTGCTATGTCTGCTACCATAGGTAGTATTCCTCTCTTTATTAGAAATGATAGGCAGCTTGAAGCTTTTAAACTCAAATATGCACAAAGCGGAGGAGTTCTTCATCTATGTGTTACTGTTGAGGATTTTTGTGTGACTGTTGAGCAGGTATTTTTAGTAAACTCATTCTCTTATTCTTTTTAATATTGTTTTAGAAAAGTAACTGATTTGACGAATGTTTCTTTATCAAGGCCAACGTAGCTCTACTTCTTTTATTGAGAGTGTTACTGCTGTTACTCAGGTAACTTTCTACTTTAGAATTTTTAATTATTTCTTGCTTACAAAACCTTATAAAATCCTTTGAAAACACTTGTAAAACGTTTTAAATACTTTACATCTCCTTTCAGGATCAAACTAGCTCAAATCTGTTTGTTGGGAATGCTATCGATGTTTCTACTGCTACTCATACTCAGGTAACTTACAATGGCATAAATATTTTAATTGCCTTTTCAACCCCTTTTAAAAATCTTTGAAAACAGTTGTAAACCTTATTAAATCCTTTGAAATCACTTGTAAAACCTTTTAAATACTTGTACTTTCAGGGTCAACCAATACCAAATTCATATGTTGAGAGTGTTCCTCGTTTTTATTGTTCTCTTGTTGCTTCTTCAAGTCAACATATTGGCTCTGATGATGATTTTACTGCTACTGCTACTCATACTCAGGTAACTTACAATGGCATTACTCCTTTTAAAAACTTTGGTAAATCCATTAAAACACTTTAAAAAACCTTTGAAAACAGTTGTAAACCTTATTAAATCCTTTAAAATCACTTGTAAAACCTTTTAAATACTTTACAAATCTTTCAAAAATTCATTGATTTGTACTTTCAGGCACAACCAATACCAAATCATATGTCGAGAGTGTTCCTCGTAACATGACAACCTCTGGTTCTTCACACTCAACTGGTCTAATCGATGTTGATTCACTGTTTCGTGGAAAGTTATTCAAAGACAAAACAGAAATGAGAAGTCAGATGCGGGTGTATGTAGTCAAGCATAGTTTTGAGTTTCATACTTTTAAGTCGGACAACAAGAGGTATGTTCTTCATTGTATTGATGAAAAATGTAGTTGGAGGCTATGTGCAACTAAGGTTAAAGCATCAGATAGCTTTGTTGTTCGAAAGTATATTAGTCAGCACAACTGTGACTCTGCTTTAAGGAATTTTAATCATCGCCAAGCATCTGCAAGGACTTTGGCTGGTTTGGTTAGTAACCATTTTGCAGGAGGAAAGCTTCCTCTCAGACCTAAACAGCTCATGGGAATTTTTAGGAATGACCATGGAGTTGGTGTCTCGTACTCAAAAGCATGGAGAGCTCAAGAACATGCATGAGAACTTGCTAGGGGTTTACCTGCTGATAGTTATCNTCGTGGAAAGTTATTCAAAGACAAAACAGAAATGAGAAGTCAGATGCGGGTGTATGTAGTCAAGCATAGTTTTGAGTTTCATACTTTTAAGTCAAACAACAAGAGGTATGTTCTTCATTGTATTGATGAAAAATGTACTTGGAGGCTACGTGCAACTAATGTTAAAGCATCAGATAGCTTTGTTGTTCGAAAGTATATTAGTCAGCACAACTGTGACTCTGCTTTAAGGAATGTTAATCATCGCCAAGCATCTGCAAGGACTTTGGCTGGTTTGGTTAGTAACCATTTTGCAGGAGGAAAGCTTCCTCTCAGACCTAAACAGCTCATGGGAATTTTTAGGAATGACCATGGAGTTGGTGTCTCGTACTCAAAAGCATGGAGAGCTCAAGAACATGCATGAGAACTTGCTAGGGGTTTACCTGCTGATAGTTATCAGGTTTTACCGAGTTGGTTCCACATGATAGAAAAGAAGAATCCATGTACTATCACTTACATCAAAGCTGATTCTGAAAATAAGTTTAGATACGCTTTTCTGGCTTTTGGTGCATCAATTAGAGGTTTTAAGTTGATGAGAAAAGTTATTTCTATTGATGGCGCCCATTTGAAATCAAAATTTAAAGGGACTTTGCTTGCTGCATCAGCTCAGGATGGTAATTTTCAGTTATATCCTATTGCTTTTGCCGTTGTTGATTCTGAGAATGATGCATCATGGGATTGATTTTGCGGTGTTTGAAGACTATTATTCCTGATGAAAAGGATCTAGTTTTCGTGTCTGATCGGGCTTCTTCAATTGCAACTGCACTTTCAGTAAATTATGAACTTGCTCATCATGGGATCTGCACTTTCCACTTGTAAAAGAACCTGGAAACACGATTTAAAGCTTCTGCTTCTCTTCTTCCAGTTGTTCATGATGCTTTAAGAGCTTACACTCTATATGATTTTGATTATTTGTTCAGTCAAATTTCCAAGGGTAATCCGAAACTTGGAGAATATCTTTGGCAAGCTGATATTAGGAAATGGTCTCGTGCATCTCCTTCTAACCGGTACAACATCATGACATCTAATTGTGTCGTATCCATTAACTCCTTGTTAAAAGAGACTCGCGAGTATCCAATTGTCTGCCCGTTTGAGACAATCAGGTCTATTTTGACTAGGTGGTTTAATGAACGACGTGAGGATAGCTATCGACATCCATATGTTGTTACTCCAAATGTTGGGAATAAGATGAAAGCATCTTATAATAATACTACCTGCTGGCTTGAAGTTTGTCAAGTAAATGAAAATGTCTTTGAGGTTAAAGCAGGTTTAAAGACGTATGTGGTGAATTTGGACACAAGGAAATGCACATGTTGAATGTTTGATATTGACAAATTCCCTTGTGCACATGGAATTGCTGCTGCCAAATATGTCAATCTCAATGAAAACATGTTTGTTGATGATTATCATTTCACTGAAAGGTTATAACTCTCTTCTTTAATTGGGTTTTGAAAAGGTTGCTAAAGTAACGGATCCGACAGGTTTTAACAATGTTTTAAAAGGTTTTAAAAGTTATTTATAAGTAGTTTAAAAAAGGTTTTACAATGTTTTACAAGGTTTTTCAAAGGTTTATCAAAGTTATATAAGTCTTATCTTCCTCTTTTTGTTTTACAGATGGCGTTTAGGATATTCAGAGAGAATTCACCCAGTTGGTGATATGGAGTATTGGGAGATTCTAGAGAGTGTTAGTACTTCTATTCGGACACCTTCTACTTGTATACCTAGTGTCAGGCGAAAGAAAAAGAGAATAGCTAGTTCATGGGAGCATGGAAAGGCTAAGACAAATTCAAAACAATACAAATGCACTAGGTGTGGTCAGTGTGGACACAACAAATCTAGTTGTGTAGCTGCTATCTAACTCTCACTCTTTTAATTCAACTTGAATTTGTTCTTTTTAATTATTTTTTTCAGTATGTGGTGTTGTAAACAACTTGTAATGCCTTTACAAAAGCAAGTCGTACCATTTTAAATCATTATAAACAACTTGTAAAACCTTTTAAAACCTGTTAAAACCATATATATACACTCTTGTAAATCATATATACTTTTGTAAATCCTTTTAAAAACATTTCAAAAACTGTAAATTTCTTTAAAAAATTATATATACTTTTGTAAAACCGTTTAAAAACCTTTTAAAACGTTGTAAAACCTTTTAAAAACCTTAATTGATTGGCACTCAATCCATTACTTCTGTTCGGCTTTTCGGATTTAGTTTTTTTGGCCCACCCTCTGAAAGGATACCAAACAGTCAAGTGAAAACATAATTGATTGGCACAATTAGTAATGTTTATTACGAACATCGAAGGAGATAAATCAAGATACTACAAAGGATTTTCGCGGTTACCCAAGCCCAGAGAGAAACAGCGCTCCACTTTTGATTTCGAATCGCTTAAGTTTCTTTTGTGGAAGACGATTGAAGGGGTATTACGCGAAGAGTCGCTTTCGAAACAGCAAAGGGGTAAGAATTGAAGGGGTAAGATTTCGAAAAAGCGATGCTTCGCGTTTTATAAATACTTTTTGCTCTTGACTTACACATCAAACCTTTGTCTCACGAAAACGTAAAAATCATCTCTCAGACTCCTCAATTTCTATTACCTTTTTCCTTCAATCCGTCAGAAATGTCACAATTTTCTTCAACCCATCTAAGGCATGCCTTGAAATCTTTGAACAAGGATCATTCGACAAATGTCACAGCAGGTAAACGCCTACATCTTCAGATTAGTTTTGTTTTACTGTTAAGGATAAAAGAGATTGAGTGTGTTTTCCTTTTTGTTAGTAATTGTTGATGACAACATTTTCAAGTGGGAGACTACTTTAATCGGACCAGTGAACACCCCATATGAAGGAGGAGTATTTAAAATGAGTATTCACTTTCCGTGTGATTACCCAAATAATCCCCCAAAGGTATTTGTTTTGATTATACTCCCTTTTATTTAGCAAGCATGTGTATTAGGACTCCTCTTTTTGCAGCCACTCAATAGTTTTTTAAATATAATTTCGTAATAATGCAGGTTTGTTTCAAAACAAAAATTTTCCACCCAAACATATCCGAAAGAGGTGCTATATACCTAAGAGTGTTGAAGTCCACATATTGGCATCCCATGCCGATTATTTGGCTTTTCAAGACAATAGTGGAGAAGTTGATTGAACCAGAGCTTGATGATGAGGACCAGGTCGATAAAAATCTTGCCAACCTCTACAAAACCGATAGGGCATGGTTTGAAGAGACGACAATAGAGATGACAAACCAATACGCTGGGAGAGCAAACTGAAATATGATCCTAAATAGTTCAAATCTATTTTTCAAATCTTGAATAATTCAACTTGTATTTGTTCTTTTTAATAAAACATTTCAGTCTGTTATGTTGTAAACTCCATTTTCAAACAAATTTTTTTTTTCCAGATTTTACTGTTTTAAAACATTATAAACAACTTGTAAAACCTTTTAAAAAAGCAAGTCGTACTGTTTTTATATCATTATAAACAACTTGTAAACCCTTTTAAAGCTTTCTAAAAACCATATATACTCTTTTAAAACATTATAAACAACTTGTAAAGCCTTTTAAAAAAACAAATTTTACTGTTTTAAAACATTATAAACAACTTGTAAAGCCTTTTAAAAAACCAAGTCGTACTGTTTTTATATCATTATAAACAACTTGTAAAACTTTTTAAAACTTTCTAAAAACCATATATACTCTTGTAAATCATATATACTCTTGTAAAACCAAACAGTTTATAGGATTAACACCATTTAAAAGATTTTACAAGCGAAAAGAAGTAACTTCACATTAAAAAGAAATTTTTTTAAAATCTCCTTGCAAACTAAACATTGAAATATTTTGCCATTTATTATTCTTCTTGATGCGATCACGTTTATATACAAACAAGATGCAAACTTCCATAACCTAGATATTTTCTCATTCTGCAAATTATGGATTTTTCTTGAAGTATTTGTCCCTGTACTCCTGCAAAACAAAAGAAAAATTTAAGTTAATATTAAATAACAGTAAAATGTGCATTAAATCTAACAAAAGTCGAGGTTCACTAACCTTTAATGTTGAAAACATTCGGGTACCGAGGTATCTCATTTGTGGAGTAACATCTTTAGGAATTTTGTCAGGATGAAGAATTAACATTGCCTTCCTTCCTACTTTACTTACATCTTCTTTAGTTTCCAAATCCATGAGAAAAACTTTTTCCCACTTATTCCCTGGCCAAAGATACTACAATGTAGAACATCCAAATTTTGTTAGTATTAACGCCTATGATAACAAGTATATGATTTTTTCAAACTTACTTCATCCATTGACGAAAGCATATATTTGATGTCCCCGAGTATAGTCCAACGACTTATAACTGCCTCGATTTGTTTCATTTCTTCGTCACTTATAGTGTTCTCTTGCGTAGAAGGTGTTTGCACTAATACAAACATAAGAAAAAAAGTATTATATGTCATTTTCAAAAGAGCAAATCATCTATAATAAAGAATTCAACAACTTACAACTGCTCATTTCTTGGCTAGTGTGTTCTTGTTGAGTGGGAGCTTCTTGTTGGCTTGAGTCTTCTTGTTGAATGGGAGCTTCTTGTTGGCTTGGGTCTTCTTGTTGAGTGGGAGCTTCTTCTTGGCTTGGGTCTTCTTGTTGAGTGGGAGCTTCTTCTTGGATTGGGTCTACATCAATATCTGAAATATTAATACACTATTCGTCATCCGATATAACAATGTATGCTTCTTGTTGGCTTGAGTCTACATCATCAGCACTGTTAGGCTTCTCATCCTGCATAAATAATTATATTTTCATTAACCATATGTAAATTATTTTCAAATATGTTTTTACAAGGTTTTTAAAATTAGTCGATCATATTCAAGTAACAAATACCTTATCATTATTCATATCCTCTTCTTGTGGATCATTTTCATTAGTATCCTGGGTATTTTCTTCAGGAATAACACTTGGGTCCCCTCTCAAGTCAGTTTGTTTCTCATGTTGATAATCTTGATTCTCTTCTTTAGGTACCTAGAAATGTTGTAATTTTTGTTTAATACTATTTAAAACACTAGCAAAACCTTTAAAAACAATTATATGATTTTGTTAAAAACTCGTTTAAACACTTTTAAAACGATTTTAAAAGGAATTAAGTTTTTTTTTTCAAACCATTTAAAACCATTGAAAACCCTTTTAAAACCATTGTTAACACTTGTAAAACGATTTTATATGATTTTGTTAAAAACTCTTTAAAACACTTTTAAAATGATTTTAAAAGGAATTAAGTTTTTTTTTTTCACTTACAAATTCACTTGGAGAAGCTGGTACTTTCTCTTCTTCAAAATCGGTGGCAGAGGCTCGTACTTCCTCTTCTTGAAAGGTAGTTGCAGAGGCTGTTACTTCCTCTTCTTGAAAGGCAGTTGCAGAGGCTGGTACTTCCTCTTCTTGAAAAGCAGTTGCAGAGGCTGGTATCCTCTTCTTGAAAGGCAGTTGGAGAGGCTGGTACTTCCTCTTCTTGAAAAGCAGTTTTCCTCTTCTAGAAAGGCAGTTGCAGAGGCTGGTATTTCCTCTTCTTCAAATGCCCTTGATTCCCACTGTGGTGTTGCAGCAGCAGTAGTGATCCCTACATGATTCTCCAGTCTCACTATTCTTTTGTGAATAAATTGACATGTTTTTAAAATCATGTCAATTTTTCCACTACAAGATATTGTTTTTTTTTTTGTTAGTTTGATTCAAGGATGGCCCAACAGCTTCTCTCACACGCTTGTTTTGATTTTGTTCTCCTTTTTCAACATGAATCCATTCCTCCTTAGTCATCCTATAGCCTTGGATTACAAGTTTAACAACTTCATCAAAATCCTTGTCTTCATCATTCGGTGGCATAACCAAATGGCTATATTCATCGGGATCACCAATAATTGTTTTCACTTCAACCTGCAAAGATAAATCGATTCATATTATATCTCAAAAGTCTTATACAGATATTGTAAAACCTTTTAAAACTCTTTTATAATTCTCGAAATTCCTTGTAAATCCGTTTTAAAATCTTGTAAACCAGTTTAAACACATTGTAAATCCAAATTACGTTAATAACACTATTTTAAAAGTTTTTACAATGTGTTTTAAAACTATTGGAAAACAAAAAAAAATAGTTCTAGAGAAGTATTAATACCTTGCCAGCCTCAAGAACAAATTTTATTTCATTGAATATTGGGGATTTTGTCATTTGCCATTGCAAGATCAGCGGGAGATGTTGATTTTGGCTTGAAATGCTTTCCCTAACACCAAATTGTTCCCCTAACTGGCGAACTGAAGATAACGCCAAGATTTGGATTGCAAATGGAAAGCCAGCCATACCATAATGTATCTTTGCCAACGATCCCACAGTCATTTGTTTCAAGCCTATCACTAATGATTCGTAAGCAATTTCACCCCAAGGATACTTGCAGAAATTCTCAAAACTACTGGCTCTCTCCAAATTCTTTAAGGGAATTCGAACTACTGGATTTTGTGCTATCAATATCCCCTCAACTAGTAACAACGCACCTAATCGAATTCTTTCATCAGGTTTCATGTCTTTTCTTTTAAATTCCAAAGTACGAAGAACATCTTTGCAGGACATTTTCTTATTCATCCACAAATATTTTTCGATGTAATAGTACCTGATGGAACAGTACCTACCGGAAGGTCTATTGTAATGACTAATTCCCTTAGTGAAAATCGCATAGGTTGATCATCAAATGCAAACCAGAGCTCGTTTTTCACAGACAAAATCGTCCTCTGTAGTAAGTGGTGGACCAGTTGACTAGAGAAGTTGATTTCTTTCCGATTACCAAATTCTATAATTTGACCCAAGAAAGACTCCTCTAACTTCTTGAAGTCATATTTTTTTAATGCTTTCTTTACAGTTGCCAAATCAGCTTTCTCAGAAGAATATTTAGTTACTCTCTCTAATGTATCTCCCTCTGTGCCTGGCGTGATTAATCTTTTTGGCAAGAACAGTTTCTTCGCAGAATCTTCAAAAATACTCATATCGCAAAACCTGTCAACATTGTTTATAGAGAAGAACATATTCATGTCATGCACCCAAGATCCCTTTTAAAACCCTTTCACATTCTTTTAAAATCCTTCTATAAATCATATTTTAAAACCAATATAAATTTTTTTAAAGACATTGATAAATTTCCAACCTTCGAATTCTGGATTCACCAAAACATCATAAAAATTCAAATTAAAATAGAAACTGGAGTCAAAATTAAGTTCCGAACCAAACTTACAAATGGGAGAAGAAGAGACGACAAAATTGAAGAGAGTACTGAGAGGAAAAACGAGGGAGAAGAAGAGTCTGTAATTCGACGAAGAAAATGGCAATTTGAAGTCCTCGAGTACCCAATCAGCAGACTCCTAGTTTCAATCTGACGACTTTGTGTCTGCAATCTGACGAAATCGAGAACCCAATTGAAGCAAATATATATTTGAGTAAATTTCGGGATTTTCAACCTCCCAAACGGAAAACTGTACTTTTTGGAAGAGGAACAGGTGACAGGGGGTTATATTTTTACAATTGGGCCTATGCCTAGGGCTTTCACCCTTATAATAAAAAAATATTGTAAAACCTTTTAAAATATAAATTACGTTTTATAGTATTAACACCATTTTAAAAGGTTTTACAAGCGTTTTAAAACGGATTTTAAAAGGTTTATAAGTCTTTAGCTTTGGTATTTCAATGAATTTTATAGGATTTACAAGTGTTTTTTAAAAGGATTCGAAAAGGATAAACAACGTTTTTAAAATTCATTGTAAATACCTAAACTTAAACGAAGTATATGCTAATTCTGCAAAGATGTCAAACAACTATTTATTGAATAATCGAAAAAGAGTAACTTAACATTTTTCTAGATTAGTGTCACAGTAAAAACACAAAAATTTTAAATCTACTTGCAAACTAAACATTGAAATATCTTTGCCATTCATTATTGAAATATCTTTGCCATATACTCTAAATATCTTTGAAATATCTTTGCCATAAGCTAAAGCTCCATTCCTGCAATCACGTTTATATACCAGCAAGATGCAAACTTCTATATCCTAGTTATTTGCTAATTCTGCAAAGATAATATAATTAATGTTAGAACCTATTAAAATATATTGCAATACCAACCAGTTAACCATTTTAAAACTCTTGTAAACCCATTTAAAACCAGTTTAAATAACCATGTAAAAACCTACACTGACCTGCAAAGATATCAACTGCCATTTTCTGCCGTAAATCACCAATTGACTCATTTGTAAAATTGCCATATGTCGGAATGCTCATAGCCAAACACTCCATTGTCTTTAGCATGAAGACACCACTATCTTCAATCTTAGCAACCTATCAAGAAAAAACAAAGTGAAGAGTCGACAATATTTACAAAGAACATATCACAAAACTAGAAAACAAGCTAAACAGTATTTACTTGAGGTATGCAATTCATGATATTGATTCTGAATGGAGATTTCTCTGTATCATTTTTCATCCCAAATTTCTTTTGGGCAATATACGGCATTGCAACAGCATATGCACCCACCTGTTTGTCTTTAATTTTGTTACTGTAGAAAGACTTGGCTAAATCATAGATAGTCAACACCCTCTTCTACAAATTGATCATCAATGGCATCCAAAACTTTTCCTTAACCATCATTGGTGCCAATATTTTGTTTGTAGGTGCTTCCTTGAAGAGTTGACTGAATCTTTCTTCAGGGAACTTATATTCATCTTTGTCGCCAATGAATATGGAGTAATTTTTATCAATCTCTCTAAAAAAAGATACTCCTGCCAACGTCCATTCTTTGCTTTTATAGAACTCCGGATGACTTTCTACTCTTTTTCTTAATATCTTCACAACTGTATCAACATGCTAAACAACAATAAAAACCGGGTTAGAACTTAATTTGAAATTTAAAAGAGTTTACAAATTTAAACAACCCTTGTTGTCAAATAATTCATATAAATAAGTTCAGACCCGGTCACACATCATCTTGTAAACCAGTTTAAACATATTGTAAAACTTTGAAAATGCTTAAAAACATGTTTTAAATCCTTTTAAAACACTTTTAAACCTCTTGTAAAAGTTTTTAAAAACCTTTTTAAAACTCTTGTAAAACCTTTAAAACCTTATGATTTGTAATCATATCATTGTTGTTAACGACTTTCATGGCATCTCTAGTGTTGTGAACCACCTAGCATCAACTTTGTTACCCAGAATTGTTAGTTGCCTACATCCAAAAATAAACAGAATAACCATGAATATTTACAAAACCATAAATACATCTTTTAAAACGTCTATAAACGACTAATTAAACTTTTACTTTTGTTGCTAGAAACTAAAACTTACTTTGTTTTCCTTGAATTCTTCTATTCAGTAAATATTTCCAATCGGGTATTATCAACTTTGGAAAAAGGATAAAAAAATTGGGTGCTTCTTCTTCTCAGCCGTGTAAGGCGGTTGAGTGTGAATAGAAGAAACTGTATTTCGTTCACTTTTTCTTTGCACACCACCAACATCATCTGATTTTCTCTTCTTTTTCTGTGGCTGTACAAAACACAAAAATATCCCACTTTATATCGATACACTGGAAAACAATTTAAATAACTCATAAAAATTATTAAGTTAGATACATACCCCTTCTCTAGCTTGAACATCAGCATCATGATTATCACTTGGTTTACGCTTCTTCCTCTGCAGTGCCACAAGAAAATCACAATTTTTTGTAAACATTAATAAAATGTAAAACATCATAAAACATTATACAACTAGATACTAACCTCTTTTCTGTTTGTAACATCATCATCACCATCATTGCTTTGCTTAGACTTTCTCTGCAGTTCAAAAAGTTTTTTAAGATAACAATGTTTACATGATTTAAACCTAATGAGATACTTGATGAAATCTTTTAAAATACTCATAACAACTATATAAAAAATTAATGATATACTTGTTCTCTCTCTCTCAAAACTTTCTTCTTACTGCTCCCTTCTCTTTACCCATGCTTTTATCTTTTCCACTATCCTGATCTTCTTGAGAAAGAAGATCAAATTTTGGTGTAGAAGGGCGTGGAGAAGGAGAATTATCCTTCAAAGATGATAACAATTGTGGTTTGGTTTACAACAGGCTTTTAAAAGGGTATTTGGAAACTTATAAAAATACTAAATCAATGTACCTTTGGTGTTTCTTCAAAGTAATTATCATCATCACCACCAGTTTTTTGGGTGTTTTCATCGTCTCCAGCGTAGCTCCCATCTTGTGTGTTTGACGAACGTACATAATCTGCAGATGAGCTTTCTACGACATCTTCTCTAGCAATATCTCCATCAACATTTTGTTTGCCAGCCTGCAACAAAACAAAAGACCATATAACAACATCATTTAAAAGGTTTTACAATCTGTTTTAAAAGGGTTTTAAAAAGTTGGTCACCTTTGAAACCAGTTTTTAAAAACATTGTAAAACTTTTAAAACACCTTGTAAAACCTTTTAAAACAGATTGTAAAACATTTTGAAAACCTTTTAAAACAGATTGTAAAACCTTTGAAAACCTTTTAAAACCCTTTTAAAGTCTTAGCAAAGACTAATTAAACCTTTTATACAGTCGTTTACAAAATAGATACTGACCTCTTCATTTCTAACCTCTTCATTTCTATTCTGTTCATCTTCATCTTTGTGAGACTGCAAAGGGAAAAGAAAAAAAAGGAGCTCAGTTAAAGAGTCTAGTGTCCAATGTATGGGAAAAGGTGTGATCTTGGAATCTTACTCCTTTATCCTTATCTTTCTCTGATGTGGTTTTGACAGCTTCTTCAATGGCTTCTAGTCTTTTATTGAAGTCTTCTAACATGAAGAGGATTATGTCAAGTTTTTCAGAGACTGACAATTTTTCCCCCATTTTGTCATCCAACTCTCCAATGGCATAGTAAATATCAACTAATCTAGAAGACCATTCTTCTTTCTTCAATCTATAGCCTTTCATAACCAAGCCAATAACTTCTTCAAAATCATTGTCATCTTCATCAACCAAATGCTTATATCCTTGTGGATCTCCAATTATAGTTTTGACTTCAACCTACAAAAATAATCAAAATCCATCAAAACAAAACTCATCAAATAAGATAACCAATGAATAACAAAACTACACTTTTAATAGAATTCAAAACTTACACAAGTTGATGTCTTAATAACATCAGCAATTTCGTCAAACCATGGAGCTCGACTTGAATGCCAGTTGAGAAACAACGGATACAATGTTTTGGAAAAATCACACATTTTCCCAAAGGTAGAACCAAAAATTGGTACAGTAGTCAAAGTCCATATTGTTAATGCCAAGGGAAATCCCGTGACACTATACTGACCTTTTGCCCAAGAAGCAATATCCAATTTCTGAATGCATGAAGCAAAGATGTTATATGCTTTCTTGCCCCATGGTTGGGCTGTATACATCTCAAAATCTGATGCATGCTTAAGACAGTGGTATCTTCTCTAAAAAATACGGTGTCATCAAAATACCTTCTGTTAACACCACTGCAGCGAGGCATTCCTTTTCTTGATCACCCAAAGGTTCTTCATCCTTTTCTTGTTTTTTAAAAAGTTGATTTTGAAGCTGAGATAAAGTGTAGTCTCCTCTCACCGCCCAAGAATATGGTTCACCAACTGGATCTATGCCGTTATTCCTTGGTTCTCTAGGTTCGCATTGAATCCCTGTGTTTAAGAAAACAATGATGTTAGTTTGTTCAAACTTGCCTAATATACGAGGTTATTGATAAAAAAAACTGTTTCAAACCTTTATAAAAGGTTTTAAAACTCTTTTAATAAACCATGAAAACCCTTTTAAAAACCTTTTAAAACCATTGTAAACCCTTTTAAAAAAGGTTTTAAAACATTTAAAACGGGTTTTAAAACATTTAAAACGGGTTTAAAAGCATTTAAAAACCCCTTTAAAAACCTTTTAAAGGGTTTTAAAAGGGTACAATTTAAAAGGGTTTTAAAAGCTTTTGAAAGGGTTTTAAAACCTTTTAAAAGGGTTTGTAAAAGGGTTTTAAAACCTTTTAAAGCCTTTTTAAAACCATTGAAAACACTTTATAATACCTGTTGTGAGAAAGAACTCTCTCATGCTGAACCGAAGAGGTTGCATGTCAACGGTAAACCATAAGTTACTCCCTGTAGTCTTCAGCCTTCTCTGCATCAAGTAGTGCAATATTTTCCCAGAAAATTTGATGTCTCTGGCAGAAAGCTTGATGATAGGCCCAAGGAAGGAATCTTGAAGCTTTTTGAAAGATCCTTTTCCTAATACACCTTTAACCTAGTCAACTAGGTTTAAGTCTGAATGTTGACATATGGTTGCTCCACCAATAGGTTCAAAACCCATATCATATATGCTTTTTGGTAGTACAAGGGCTTCAAGATCACTGGCTGCCATCTGTTTAAAGAAACAAACTTAATTAAAGTTTTCAACGGATTTACAAGAGATTTAAAAGGGTTTTTTAAAGTTCAATAACACACTTTATCGATCTGAATTCGTCTTATCAACACACTTTATCAACATAATTCAACTACGATTGATCTGAAAATTGATTTCAAATGATTTAACAGGGGCTTTTAAAAAGTGTTTTACAAGAGATAACAAAAATCCAAATTTACAAGACTTTACTAATTCCAAATCCATATCAAACACACTTATCGATCTGAATGCGTCAGATAGATCTAAATCTGGATTTTGAAAATTGTTTAACAAGGGGCTTTTAAAAAGTGTTTTACGAGAGGTAACAAAAATCGAAATTTGCAAGAGTTTACATATTCCAAATCCATATCAAAGAAACTTATCGATCTGAATTTTCGATCGAAAATCAATTTTTCAGATTGAATATACCAAAGAAAAACCAAATCTTAACCACAAACTTGAAAAGAGTTTACGATCCGACGAACACGAAAGGAAATCAATTTTTCAACAAAAAAGGGGTACTCTTAAAAATGGACGCTTCCCAAGGGCATTTTTAAAAATGGAAATGAAAAAAGGGAAATGAAAAAGGGGCATTTTTGTTTTTCCCTCATTTTTATTGGTAATATTTTGTTTTTAGGTTTTTGTTATTATTTGTTTCTAGTTATTTTTTATTTTATTATTGTAATGAAATTATTGACTAAAATCAATTTTTTTTTTCTTTTTGTATCTATCTTAACATTTTTGAAGTACAAATTTGTGCCACCTTCTTTTTCACTTATTCGGTTTGGGTTTTAAAAAAAAATCAAAACTGATTGCACAAATGGATCCTTCCAAAGATATGTGCGATTACTTCTTTTGCAAAACTGATCCTCTTATTCGCAAAATATCCTGATTTGGTGTGTACGTATCTGTTGATCCCTGTAATATAGCAACTAATTAAAAACACTTAAATGTTAGGTAATATCTAATTAAGACAGAAAGTTCACATACAAATTTGGAAAACTTTTATTAGCGTAACATATGCACTATTAACCCCAGTATCAATTTTACAATATATGATTTATAACTTTTTCTATATATGAACATAAATAATCCTAACTAGAGTCAAGATAAGAATATGCATTAACAATATTCCCTAAATCAAAACAAACAACATCGTAAAACATATACTCTAAACATGCGAATCAAGATTATATACCACTCAATATGTGAAAACCCTACTTACAACCTTAAAAAGTATATATATGTGTCATTCACCACCCCATACAAGCACCACCACACCCAAACGATAACTTAATTACCATTGGGTTGGACAATGCACAACTGGAGCCATGAATTTAGGAGGTGTTGCTTCAGTCAAAGGATTAGAAGGATTTGATACAAATGCAACAAAAAAGAGATTCTTTGAGATATATATCAATAATGTGATGTTTATGCTTCTTGATTAGAACACTCAGGAAGAGAATTTTTTTTACATTAGAAACTTGTTGATGTTCTTGTGATTGATTAATACTCGATCAGGCTTTGTTGTGTTTTTGATTTTCGTAATGTCATGAGATAGAGAGGAAGAAAAGAGAGCAAAAAAACAATCCTGAATATACGACCACGTATATCGTGGTTTAGAACATTGTATCAAACCCCAACGTACAATAGTGAAATATATGTATAGTAGCTTGAAATAAATATTCAAACACTCATGTTAAAACCTATGACAATCCGTCACGCGGACCCCACTAGCCCCCCGCTAGCCATCCCAACGGACTCTAAGCTGGCTCTGCAGGGCATTGATCCTAACCCATCACTGTGGATTTCCAAATCCACCAGTAGGTTATTGGTGCCAAGCGTTCCTCGAACCCTGGTCCCCACCCTTTAACAACATTCTCACAAGACAAGGTATCACCAATTGATTTGCAGATCAGGGTTCGAGGAACGCCTGATGCACCAATAACCTACTGGTGGATTTGGATATCCACAATGATGGGTTATGATCGATGCCCTACAGGGCCAGCTTGGGGTTCGTTGGGACGGCTAGCAGAGGGATTAGAAGATCCACGGACGGTCCATTGGGGCAGCTACCGGAGGGCTAGTGGGGTCTGCGGGACGGGTTGTCACAACCGTCATTACAAAACCGCAAGGAGAATTCAGGTGAAAGTTCTCCATTTATGGCGCCAGTATACTAATATGACTGGCGAGACTCTTGAATGTATTTTCTCTGATGAAAAGGTTAATATTACCTTTGAATTCGTTAGTTCCTAACATCCTTTTAATAGTTAAGCATATGATTTATTCAGTCTAATCTCTAGAGGGTGTTAAATCCATCCTACACTGAAGAAGGACTTGGTGAACCGCTATGTCAACAAACTGCCTGTTGGTGTGTGAAAGTTCATTGAGAATTTCTAGCTGACTCATACTTAACAGAGTGACCCTGTTTCTGATTCAAGCTACTAATTTCCAAAAATTAACTCAAAATTACCTTCATCTCTATAGCTTTAAGAAGACTATGTTTCACCAAGAAACATAAGTCAGGAACATGACGATGCTAAGTATATAACATCGATTTCTTCTGCGGCTCCCTAAAATTTAAAGCGGTATTGTTAATTGAATTAACAATAGTAATAATCTACTTCTTAAAAAAAGAAATTAAGAATGAGAACAAATCTGGGTAAAGAGAACGACTTCAGCACCTTCTTTAAGTCCCCCATTGGAGTGCAGACAACGTCAATGAGTAGCAAAATCAAAGTTCGTAAGAATCAATTACAGACGCAAATACTCCAATTTTAAGAAGAGAAACGAAATTGTCAAGCGATACTTTGGAAATTAATCGAAATTGAAAAGAAAACAAATATTACACTTACTCAATTTTTTCTTGGTTATGTCGGAGATCTGAACTCGAAAAAAATAATATTAAAATAATTACTTCAGTTTTTCTTACTGTAACATTATATATTTATCTTAACTCACAATTAATCTAATAGGTCTTAAACATATTAAATTTCATTTGATCTAAACTATATAGTGACAAATATATAGAATTTGATGCTTTATATTTTGTATTCAAAATTAGACAGATTGCAAAAAAAAATGAAAGTTTTACAAACAATATAATATAAAAAATATATATATATTTAGTCTTATCAAAATATATATAAAAATATAAGTAAATATATATAGTTAGTCTTATCAAACAATATAAAAAATATATATCGTGAAACAAAATATAAAAAAATATATATTGTTTTGTAAAAGGTATGTTTTTGTAAAATATAATTAAAGTTTTGTAAATAAATATAGTTAGTCTTATCAAACAATATAAAAAAAATATATAGAAGAAGGATCCTGGATACAACAATGTGTAGATAGCACCATAACATCTATAATTCTTCCAAAACTACAAAATAAAAAAGAGAATTTAACTAAACTAACTATTTGATAGTGTTGTAAAAAAAACTGTTTGATAATTTTAGAAAAAAAAGGTAAAAATAATTGCACGTGGTGTACCACGGTATATCCTAGTTATGATGCATTTGAGCACCATTATTAGTGTTAGTTTTCTAATCACAGCTCATAAAACCTATGAACTATTATTATCAATATTAAATTTCCAAACATAGCAACATGTATAGGCAAAAATTTTAACAGCCCCTCCTTATATAGGTAATGAACACAAATCACTGTTAAAAAAAACCATACTTGGAATATACCCTATATGCAAATCAGAAAATGCAACAAAAAAGAACAAACATTCATCTTAAGAAAATGAGTAAATACCTAGGGTATGTGCAATACTTTTTTGTAAGATGTATTTAAAACTAATCAAGTAAACAATATATTGGTCTTTCAATCTCTAACACTTAACAAACTAATGTTATTTAGTCTAGAATTATGGTCCATTACATGCTCTTCTGTTGAGAGAAGCAAGAGGATTAGTAGCTCTATTAGAGAGTTTATACGAAACTGTTATGAGTAAATTTTTCATGAATATTTCATGTAGAAATTGAAACAAGACATATATATGAGAAGCAGCAAGTGGGCCACTCGTACTCACCTCTATTGCCTTTTCACTAAATCCGGGTTTAAATCGAGTTTCTCTCAAAGACAGACGTATAATATGTAATGTTGTTAAAAAAAAATGATGTATATTATTTTATAAATAAATATCTTGTACAGTCAATTATTGTATTTGTTTTTGTTCTTATTTTTTTAGTGTATGTGTATAACCTTTTACAAATAATTAATTTATCTTTATTGTAATATATGTGTATATTTTTATCGACTATCACACTTAATAAAACATCTTCTGTTAAAGATATTAATGATGCACAACTATAATTTGAATTGTACTGAAAATATTTAACGTTTTTAATTTTCTAAAACTATTTTTATCCATTAGATGATATAGTTTTTGTATACAAGTTATATAATTATTGTTTTTTGTATACATAATTTAGTGTTCTTGTATTATCAACTAAATGTTATCATAATCTAAACAACAAGTGAAAGCCAAACTTAAAGGCCCAATAGGAAACATGGGGAGTCTCCAAAAAATGAAGTAACAAGTCACACATGTGTCAGGCACTCAGGCCTGAACCAGAAACATCTAATTTCATCCTCTTCGTCTCTCTTCAACCACCTCACGCCAAAACCTGTGTTGACTCTCACCACATACTTTAACAATATCTCCTCATTGTAGCTTTCTGACGGCGTTCATACTCTTACCTCTCATTATCTTTCTATTGTTGGAGATAATTTCGATCTGTGAAGCCGTGTGGTTTACCGTACCTCTTACCAGATTCAAAGTGCGTCTCCAAAGAAATACAAAGCAACATCGTCATTTAAGCTGATTACTTTGTTATCTCCAATGAACATCCAATATTCCAATCTTTCCTACTGTCACCGTTAAGGTAAAGTAATTTGGAGTAGAACATGGAAAGTGACGTGGAGGGAAAGGAACAACAAACTTAACCGTAGTTGTCACAATTTTTCGGATTCGATCTCCATAATCATCAGGTAAACAATTAAAAATAGGATCTCTGCTTTTCGATCTCAGAATCTGGGTTTGCTGAGTAATTGAACGACAACCATTTCTTCACCTATTTTCTCTCTATGATTTGGGATATTTACTTACTTTTAATTACGAGTACAATTAGATTCCTATGTAATGGTATTTTGCTATTAGCCTATTAGGGTTGGGGCATTTTTTTTATATGCAGCAAATTAACTAAAAAAATTGACATAGAAGGAGATATGAATATTATTGGATATCAAAGTTGAGCTGCATTAATTTTTATAATTTGATTAGCTACATGTTTTAACTGAGGTGTCAACACTGGAGAGAAGCACATTCTGTTTTTATTGTATTAATTTCTTTTGATTTTATTATGTCTTGTTTGAGAAATATGCAAATTTTTTTTAAAATGTTTGGAATGTTCATCGATTTCAACACTGGAAAGAAGCACATTCTGTTTTTATTGTGTTAATTTCTTTTGGTTTTATTATGTCTTGTTTGAGAAATGTGCAGATTTTTTAAAAATGTTTGGGATGTTCATCGATCGATGCAGGTGTTGCATCGGTCGATGCAAGACCGGTTTAGTCACAAAGTGAGTAAGTTAAACGCTGCGTTTTGGGTTAGGAACCCTTAACTCACATATTTAAAGAAAATTTTGTGGTTTTAGCCAAGTTTAGCCGTTCTGAGAGAAAAAAGAAAGAGTGAAGGTGTTCTTGAGGTGTTGGTGAGTTTTTGAGAGTTTTGTGGCTGTTCTTGAGGAGATTTGTAGCTGAAATCATTGTAGGAGCTTGCTAGGAGTGTAGACCCGCTTGTTTAAGGGTCAGAATCTTCTTGGCAAAGGTGAGTGCAGGACCATGGCTTATCTAAGCTTGAGATTTCTCTGATCCTCGTGTTCATGTGTTATGTGGTTGATTCCTTGACTTATTAGAATGTTTATGAGTTGTTGGAGACTTTGTGAGGCTTCTTTGTGGCTTTGGATCATGTTTTGATGTTTTAGGAACAGATATCCAGCGAGACACTTCTGGGAAAATCAATGTTCGACATGTGAGCATCGGTCGATGCCATGTAGAGGTGTCGGTCGATGCAACTAGAGATTTCGAGAAATTTTGAGCATGCATCGATCGATGCAGTATTAGTGTCGGTCGATGCAAGCGAACCTAGTTGGTGTCGGTCGATGCACTGGTTGGTGTCGGTCAATGCATTTTTCTTGTTGTCTTTGTTGATTGTTGTTTGATGGTTAGAGTTATCTCAATTGCTTGTGTGTATAGCCTAGTAGAAGGGAGGATTGCCTCAGTGAGTGTTTATAAAAGACTCATGGAATCAAGGCGATGAAGAGGAGGATAATCTAGTGGCTCGCTTGGATGTAGTCTGGCTTATGTTAGGTTGCTAGCGTTGAGTCAGTAAAATATTGTTAGGTTGCTGGTTTTATGCTTTATGACTCTATTGAATTGAATCATTGGTTTATTATTTATTGGTTATTGGTTTAATGGTTTCATTTGGTTATTTTTCCTGTTTGGTTAGATTTTTTGGTTAGGTGGATAGTGGGTATGAAATCACTAGTTAATTATTATATATTTTTTTTAAAAACGGGTTGGGTTGTTTCAGTATTTTTATTGTACACATTTTTATTATATTATATTTAACTGATAAATATTTACTTAATTATATAAAGTTTTTTTTTTGACAATTAATTATATAAAGTTTTTTTGAGTGACTTTGATATTTTATTATATATCTTAATAACAATTTAACTTAGAACAAGTAAACTTTAATTATTTTGAAGTGGTTCAATGTTTCATGATGAAAGTCTTGTTTGATAGCTTGCCACTGCGGTGCCGTTTGTGCTAGTTGTTCCTGTAAGTTTCCTAATGATCGGATACAATACTAGCGTGGGACAACAACAGGGTTGTACAAAATTTTGCAACAAAATGGCGTTATGTATACAATTGGTTAAGTATCAACCCTATTAAACTGTTATATATTGGCAAAATAGCTTTGGGCTGTAAGTAATCCAATCTTAGTAATGAGTCTGAAGTATATATGCTCGACGATGCACGTAGTAGCTTAAAGCTTCCTAAAACACATTAATTTAATGCAGCAGGTCCTTAATTCAGCGAATTTCCTAATCATTCAGCGACATCAGAACTAAATTAAAGCCTGAGACATTCCACATACGATAAATCTTTTGTCCAGAAAAAAAAAAAACGACAAGAAGAAACAATACGATAGCTGCTAGTAGGGCATGACAAAAATAAAAATGATTTGATGAAATAGAAAATGGTACGTAGGATAGAGGTGACACAAGACTCTTATAGAAATGCAATACATCTGATAATTTTACATGTTGAGCCAAGAATGCATGTGATTCTGTTGATCAAAGAGAGTATGCGTGACCAGTGACCTGAAGCAATGCTGCTACATCAAGCTTCTCTTTCACGTTAGCCAGAATAGATTCTAGTTACTTCCTGCAAAACAAAACTGCAATACTGTTAGAAACTGCAGGTTTAAGATTAATAATGCTACTTAGCAAAGTGACTAAAAACCGTTAATGATCCATTAGTTGAACTCCAAGAGAAAGAGACAAAGAATATCTAAGAAAAATATGATAAAGTACTACTGGAATAATTAACGAGAGGATGCTCAACGAGACTCAAGAGTCAGAACTACCTTTTTTCTTGCAGACTAGCTTAGTGGAGAAGCCTACTAAGTGTTCCACATGCATGGAAGCAATGTGCTCATCGTCGTGTGTTCACTGAATTAGAGGTTGTATTGACATCCAGAAGCATATAATTGAAGCTAAACCCACGATGAAGATATCCTTGGCCTCACCAGATTCAATCTTTATGATATAAAGATAAGTACCATATTCACCCAAGTAACTGTTTGAAAGGAAAAAAAAAAATCTCAATCAGTCACTTGAATTGTATAAGAACATAAATCGAGATTCCTGAGGAGTTTCCACAAAATAGGTTTACATATGTGTTGCATCCAATTTCCAATCCCTTGTAAACTCATTGGTACCAGAAAGATCAGGCGTTTATCAGTGCATGAAATATCACCCAGGCGTCTGATCCAAGCATCCTCGATTGTGGAAAATTTCAGCATATCCAATCCAACGAAGGTGATCCAATTATTACTTGGGATTCAAGCAAAACCCGATTAGTGATTCATCTCCGATCTAGACCTAGAAATCTAGAGAGGGTGAAAAACAAATTAAAAAGACTATATAAGAGAAAACCCTAGCGGAAGGAAATAGAAGAAACCAAGAAACGCTCAAAGTCTCACCTGAGTCGAAGCCTTTCATAATTAACGAGATAAATAAAATTATTTGCTCGTTACTGTCGACTATGGTGGAGGCTCCATTATGTCTATCAAACTCACAATAACATCCTGTATACGTTTGAAAGCGATCCGCCGTCGGACTCGCAAAAACCCATGATTTTCAAAGGCTTCCGCCAATCTTGCATCAATATCTGCAGGAGATTTGGTGCGTTTCTTGTATGGCTGGAGTGGCAGATAAAGTACAGTGGACCATACCTACAGTTCTGTCATAAAAGCACCATTCAACAATTTTCACTCTTTTTAAAACTAATGCAGTTTATCTGTCCACAATTTAATTTTTTTTGTCTTTTAGCTATAAATGCAGGAGAACCACTAATTAATTCGCCCACAGCATTTTTGAAGCTGCCCATCGGCAGATCCAAATTTTTGCCCACAGATTCATCTCATTTACTCTCTATATAACACACCATTGCTCACTTTTACAACCAACACAAAATTTTGAACAAAAAAAAAAAAATACAACCAACACAAACAAATATTTCAAATTCCTATCAATTCTATTTTCATTCATCTTCTCTCCACCAAAGGTATTTTTTTAAATAAATAAACACATTTTTTTATTTTTTTATTTTTCTATTTATTGTAACATCTTTTTTTTTTTACATAATTCAAAAAATAATTAAAGCTTCTACTCTATCACCTGTTGTTTCCACATTTTTTTGTTGAAAGGTCTGTATTTTTATTTCATAAATATATGCTTATAATATGTTAGTAGTTCTATTTATGCTATATCATATTTGTTGTAACATCAAATTTTTTTTTTGGACAGAATTCAAAAGACAATCAAAGATTCTACCTATCACCTCTTGTTTCCATATTCTTTTGTTCAAAGGTATGTATTTTTTATTTCAGAAATAAATATATTTATGCTATATAATATGTTAGTAGTTCTATTTATGTTATATAATAGTTACTGTAAACTGTCTTATTTTTCAACCAATTATGTAATGAGAATGCTAATTTTATATCTGTATATATGTATATATATATATGGTGGTGCTTAAATATAGATACAGTAAAACCTCTATAAATTAATAATGTTGGGACCAAGACATTTTATTAATTTATAGTGATATTAATTTATAGATATATTTTTAATTTTTTTTTTAAATTATGAATTGGAAAATTTATAGCAAAATAAGATTAAACTTTCGGATGTTATAAATTTTATGGTTTAGAAATTGAACTTGTAATATTTATAAAGCATTATTGACAATAAATTACAAATACTATAAACAAATTGACTTATACACATGACATACATAAATTCAAATTTATTATTACTTCTCATATTTTAATAATCTGTCTAATTATCAAATTGTAAATGATGCATATCTAAAAATTAAAACTTTAAAATTTAATTATTTGTATGACATGTTATAAAATATTTTAGAGATAT
>NC_025692.1:12805836-12829276 GCF_000633955.1 Camelina sativa | reverse complement strand
TTAGTATACATTAAACTTGTATACTAAAATGTTGTAATCTAATTAACAGGTATGTAAGATTGTAAAATCATTTAAACGAAAACCGCCTGACTTTTGGGATGTGATGCAACGTTGTTTCATCTTACATGATGTACAATCACAGTCTCAGTACTCTGTGCACCAAAGAAGAGAGGAGTTAATGAATGAGGGTATAGATAATTACGAAAGTCAAGTTCCTGAGACACAAGAAAATGAAGAGGTGTATCGCGTTTATATCAACGATGAAACACATCCCTCTAATGAATTCACCCAGGATCATTTACAACATAATTCTTCACATGCTCCTCCAATTCATACTCCTGCTTCAAGAGTTCAATAACAAGGTGGACTAAGACGGGTAAGTAGTTCACAAAGAGGGGCAGGAAGCTCACGAATCTCTATTGGAAGTGGGTCACGAGGAAGTCGTAGAAAACAGTCATTTGAGGCAACCCTAACAGATACAATGAATGGTTTCAGAGAGTTTCAGCGCCAAAGTTTACAACAATTACGTCCAAATTTTTTCGACCTAGATANCCAAGATGATTACGAAGAATTTGATAATGCTGTCAAGATATTTGAATCGTTGGAGCTTCCGAGTGACACAGATTTTTATTGGGCTTGCATTCATGCATTTAAAGAAGAAAGATTTTGGCGTAAGTACTTTATTGATCGAGCTGAAAGAACCACAGAAGATAAGTTGCGCTTTTTACAAGCTTTAACAGGATACACACGGAACAACGAATTTGTGGGAAAGCGGTTAGTCTCCGGGCAAAATGGTGGAAGTCCTAATCCAAGCAACTTTACTTTTGGTAGTCCATCTGGTCGTAATAATTCATGGGGTCAAAATTCTGGTGGCCAATGGGTCCGAGTTTTCCACAATGGGGTCCAAGTTTTCAACAATGGGGCACACCTCAAAATGCACCACAATGGGGTTCTAATTTTCAACAATGGAGTATACCTCCAAATGCTCCGCATTGGGGTACACCTCCAAATGCTCCGCAGTGGGGTACACCTCCAAATGCTCTGCAGTGGGGTACACCTCCAACTGGACCACAATGGAGAACGGAACAAAATGCGCCTCAATGGACTTCACCACCAAGTACTCAACAATGGGGTTCATCACAAAATGCTCCACAATGTATTCCTCCAACAAATGTGCAACATGGATTCTCACTAGGTACATAAGTAGAGACTACAAGAAATGCTCAACAAGGAGTTTCTCAAGGAGTAGAAGTACCCTCTTTCGATAACGGTTTTAGAGGAGTTTCACCAGAATATGATTTCACGAATTATGCATCAGGAGGGCAAACATCACGATCACGTAGACGAGGAGGATTATTCAACATTTGGGGAAATAAAGAAGGACCAAATTTAAATGAAAATCAGCAAAGTGATTCAGGATCTGATGATTAGTTATACCATTTGTACTTTATTGTTAAAAGTTATGTTATGTTTTTATTATTATTGAATAATGTAATCTTCATCAATTTAATTTAGTTTTATGTTATCTTTATAAAATTTCAGGCATTTCGTATATGTCAGTTGCGATCACAAGGTGCCCACAATCTAAACTACGATGAGAGAGTTGAGTTGTGGAATCTGGAAAATGAACAATTTGAAGAGTTAATAATTCAACCGTCACTAAGATACTATAACCGATATTTTGAAAGAGGTCCAGTGCAAACAGATAACGGTTTAGGATGGAGAAATATATGGCGTCGAGTCCAAGAAGATAATGTTGCGTGTCTACAGTTACTAAGAATGTCACTTGATGTTTTTAGAGCATTGTGTGACAAGTTACAAATGAGTTATGGGTTACAACCTATAATGAATGTAAGCATCGAAGAGGGAGTGGCCATGTTTTTACGATTATGTGGCCACAATGAAGTTCAAAGAGATGTTGGATTGAGATTTGGACGAACGCAAGAGACAGTGCAAAGAAAATTTTTTGAAGTCCTTAGAGCAACTGAGTTACTTGCTTGTGATTATATGAAGACTCCAACGAGACAAGAACTACGTCGAATTCCTGAACGACTGCAAATGGATCGAAGATATTGGCCATATTTTAGTGGATTTGTTGGAGCCATGGATGGAGTTCATGTATGTGTAAAAGTTAAACCTTAACTCCAAGGAATGTATTGGAATCGCCATGATAGAACCTCGTTTAATATAATGGGGATATGTGATTTGAATATGTTGTTCACATATGTTTGGAATGGAGCACCGGGATCATGTCACGATACAACAGTTCTCACGATGGCGCAAGATAGTGATGCTGAATTTCCTTTGCCTCCTGCAGACAAATATTATGTAGTTGATTCTGGCTATCCAAATATACAAGGTTTTTTGGCTCCTTATAGATCTTCACGGAATGGGGTTGTTAGGTATCATATGTCACAGTTCAACAATGGTCCTCCTCCTAGAACAAACAAGAACTATTTAATCGTTGTAATGCATCACTATGTTCTGTCATTGAGAGGACATTTGGAGTTTGGAAGAAGAAATTGAGGATCCTTTGTGAATTTCCTAGATATAACACTCATGTTCAAAAAAGAGTGGTGATGGCTATAATGAGACTACATAACTTTATCAGAATTTCAAATTATTTTGATGAAGATTTTGCCGAAGTAATGGAGCATACTGATATTAGCGACACAAATTCTGAGAATGATGAAGGTGACATGGAGACTACGGCTATAGCTGATGGAGATCAAACGGCAAACACTAGAGAAAATATTGCATATATGTTATGGGAAAATCAAAATAATTTCCGTTAAACTATTCTAAGTTTTATTTTTGTTGCATTTGGACAATTTGTGTTTAATGTTTTCAAACTGTGAAATTATTTAGAAAATATTCTATATTAAAAAAAATTATGTTTATTTTACAATAATTTTATCATTTTTTAAATAAATTTGCTGAATTGGATGTGTTTTTAAATACTTTATAGTTTAATATATGATTTACACTGTTTGATCTGCTTTTATCATTCAAGCATATAATTTAGACTGCTCAATCAGCATGATCTGCACTTTTCCAGCATGATCTGCATGATCTGCACTTGTTCAGCATGAACTGCATGATCTACACGATCTGCACTTGTTCAGCATGAACTGCATGATCTACACGATCTGCAGCGCTTGAACTGCTTTTACCATTCGGAGCCTATGTAAAAGAAGTACAATTTGCATCGTAACATCTTCTATCGCAGTTTCCAAATTCCTCTTAGTTTGATCCCAATGCGCGAGGGATGAAGAGAACGTGATCTCTGCCATTCTGATTTTCTTTTCTTTTTCTTTCGTATCGTATGTTGTTTGTTGCATGTTATGCAGTGGTATATTATAATTATATATATATATTGTGGGATTTATAGTCACCTTTTTCTCCTAGGATTTAAAATAGCTCCATGTTAAAATAAAAGGCTAACAGACAATTTAATATATGAAAGAAAAAGGTGACAAAAATATATATAAATATGGAGAAAGAAAATATCATACTTGTGAAAGTTAACACATCTGGCTTCTCCAAATTCGTTTAGCATTAGACACATGTACCATCAAGCTTTATTTGTCTATTTTATACTTAACTAATCCACCAAGTAGCTACTATATTATTGTATCAAAACTGAAAGATCTTAAATCACAAAGGGCATGATTAGGGTTGGAGATATGGATTCTCAAATTGATAATTGAATTGGGAAGAACTGGAACTCCAACCTTAAGACTTTATTTGTTCTGAATGAAATATTAAATCAGAGAAGACTAGAGAAAACCAAAGAATCAGTGAAATCAGAGAGATTAGAAGGAATACAGAGATGGATGAACTCGACACATACCAAACTGAGCATAGAAAGATAATCAAAGCAAATATGAAAGTAACACAAGAACTAAGAATATATATTTGCACATTTCATAACGTAGATTTCATATGTAGTCAATTTAGCCATTATCTAATCCAACAGAAAGGAATATAAAACAGACGATTATAACCACATACGCGCAATAACCTGGTGATGCCAAGCGTAGGCAATGATGTTACATGTTTTGATGAAGTTAGGTAAACCAAAATAGTTAATTCAAGAATTAAAAAGGAAAGACAATGATATTTTACATAACTCCTAACTCACTGTAAGTTCATGTCACTCACAAGAAATCGAGCAAAAAAAATCAGCCTCGTCAGTCATACTGGTACTTTTTAAAGCTAAGGAGTCAAAATCTAATCGAGAAAACGCTACGTAACCTACAAGCCAAACGTAAGCTACATGCATACACCAAACTCACCAATTGTCAGTCCTGAAAAATTCCAGCTTAATCTTAATGGTATAAGATTACAAGAATACTATTCCAAACTCAATTTCAAAACGCTACATAACCTAATGGGTAAGCTGCAAATAGAGTTACTACTAGTAGTTGTCGATGCAAATGTCTGTTGAAAAAAATCAAACTAGACTAGAAGATATAAGCTGATGCCATAGAGACATAAGCCGATACATATCGTTGTAACATCCATAGAGGCCTAAGCTGATGTCAAAGCAAGCAACGAGTCATATTAGAAAGAATAAACACCTTCAAAATCCACAAGTCATATTTAAAAGAAGAATCTAGCACAAGCAAAAGGAGAGTAAAACTGAAACATTAAACCTCTTCTGGTTCAGGAACTGCAGTTGCGTTCATCTTCTTCCATCGGTCCTCCGCACATTTAGTGATAGGATAGCTAAACTCTTCGGTATAGGCCTCAAGATTTTTAATCCCATCACTCGACATGAGCTTTGATCCGACGACGTAAGCATCTTCCTCGATAGATTTCGCAACGGCGGAAGCTTCCTCAGGGTTAAGCGTTTCGTATCTCTTGGAGAGGCACGAGTTTGTGGATAATATATTGATAAGTGACAAGCTTAACAGAGGCTAAAGTCGATTACTTTAGCTTGAATAAACTTGAACCAAGGATTTAGAGAACTTGTCTAGATTTGTTTTGGAATAAACATCAACGAACTCAAAACGCAACAGAACCAAAACAGAGCAAAAGAAATGAAAACAGAGCACACCGAACAAATGTTTACCCAGTTCATTTCCGTTAACGAGGAAGCTACATCTGGGCCGGGAACTGACTCCCGGAATCCACTAAGCACAGAGTTTACCACAAAGAGATCTCTCACCCACTAAACCCCTTACAAGCTCACTCGATTCAATCTCTCTAGTCTCTCTCTGTTTTCCCAAGAATATAAGACACAAGTTTACTCTTTGTTTATGTTCTCTCTACTCAACCTTATCTCTCTCTCTCATACATACACTTGCTTAAATAGATGCTTGCTAATTAACCCTAGTTTCCTTTCTAGCCACTTCGACAAGTTGCCTCTTCCTTGGCGTTATTGTAGTGACATCACTCGGTCTCTTTGCAGGGAGCAAATAAGACGAATTCCTCTTTTGCTTTTGCTTTTACAGGCTCGGCGGCAAAATCGGATTGTTGCAGCTTGTGGTCCTGAACATGAGTCATCACTTGAGCTGGCACTACTTGTCCTCCAAGCTTCTTTTGAATTTTGTCTCATTCTTTGTTCACTAATTCCTAACAAAACTCCACCTAGTGAATCAAGAACAACAATAAAAAAACATGTCAAGTGTACTTACCTTTAATGAGAGAGAGATTTTGGTTTGATTAGTCTTTGGATTCCATTCCCGGTTCCTGAGTACTCAGTCTTCACACATAGCAAGTTTAATGCTGCTTGAAACTTGCTAACGAGCACAACCTTGGTAAAGATATCTATAGGATTTACATCTGTGGATATCTTTGTCACTTCCACAACTCCATCTGCTATGCAATCTTGGATCTTATGGAACTTGATGTCAATTTGCTTCGTCCATTCATGGTGTGATAACAGGCTTTTCACCCAGGGTATAAATTCCCTATGAAGTTGTAGTACAAAGGGTTATCAATCCAAATGGTTGTTATCCTAGCAGATATGATGCAATCAGAAGCAAGCAAGTCAAGCCAAGCAATAAATGGTTTTGTCTAACAATCCAAAAATAATAAAAGAAAAGAATATAAACAAGGAACCACACGACCTAAGCACTCGATGCAAGCATTCGAGTACAGGATCGGGTGGGGTGATCGAGTAAACAAAGAACGTATGAACAACCCGAGTGGTTAATCGAAGCAGGTGAGCGTGTACCTGTTCGGGTAAGGGATCGAGTCATGAATAAAAATGCAAACAATTAAAATACGAAAGCTTCTAAGGATGGGGTAATCGATTCCTAAGTTTTTCTGACCAATACAGATGTCTTACATGCCTCAAGCAAATATTCCCTAGACAATGAATATCTAAAATCTTGTTAGAACACTCTCGTGATAGAAACAATCAACCTTGATCACTCCCCTACCCAACTCTCGTTGGAGAAACATGACCAAGCAGGCAATATGAACCGATTCATTATTGTCAATAGACCCCTTACTCATCTAATCTCTTAGGCTAAGTGAGTAAATCTCTAGCATTAGTTGATTCAAGCATTTCATCTACACCTCTCGGTGGTAAAACACCTTAGATCTTAATCTCACCCTCTCGGTTTGTTGACAACATTAAGAACACCAATCAAGAAGGGAATTTATAAAACATAAACAAGCAAACTAAGACATCCTAACCGATCAAGAACACAAAATCATCTATCCCATCCCTAGAAAATTTACTACATTACTCAGAAATCATTGCAAAAGACATAGAAACAAAGATAAACGAAAATTGCATTGTATTGAAAGATAGAGTAGAGAAAATAGAGTACAAAGTAGAAATCTAAAGAAATAACAAAAAGATATAAAATAAATCCTAACAAAAGTGGAAAAGAGTTTGAGTCGCTCTAGATCTCTCTCATAAGCTCTCGCTCTCTGCTTTGAGGGTCGGCGGCTTGCTAGGGCGAGAGGAAGAAGAGGGGGTTTATATATGGAAACCCATTAACCCTAGCTTCCCAGTCCTGCCCGAGGGTCTGCTCGATGGGATGCACGAGGGTGTGCTCGGGTTGCTCTTCAGGTAGGTCCTCGGATTGTTCTTTCTGTTCTTCGATCCTCTTCGATCGGGTTGGTGTTCAGACTGTTCTTCCTGCTCTATAGCTCCTTCGGGTACATGCTCAGATTTGACCTTGTTTCTCCCCGTTTTCGGCTCTTAAGCACTTGTTTTCATCCAAATTATGCAAATGCGAGAATGCAACACCCTAAATGGCCTAAATGTGGATTCCTACAGTAAATGACCTAAAATGCTAAGATTATGATAGAAACAATGCAAAATATGGACAAAAAGTGATGCATCGAGAGGTCCAGAATTATCACCCATGTAACCGCTTGCAGGGTGCATTGAGTAGGGCATCTGATACGGCATCTGGTAAGGCATAGGGAAGGTACCTGAGTGGTCACCCGATTGGGTGTTCGACTGGGGCATCGGATAGGGCATCGTGTACCCCATTGGGTTAGGCGTCGGATAGGCATCTGAGTGGCTTCTCCGCGATCTGTCGGGTCTGGTGACATCCTCCTCTGCTTGGGGCTCGTAGGACGATGCCCTGTGAGGCTCTGGAGGTGTCAGTCCTCGAATTCCTCCTAGCGGTCCGCTTCTCCCCATCCATGTGGGTGCATATGCCGAAGTGGGAGTTGAGGCACAAANACCCATTAACCCTAGCTTCCCAGTCCTGCCCGAGGGTCTGCTCGATGGGATGCACGAGGGTGTGCTCGGGTTGCTCTTCAGGTAGGTCCTCGGATTGTTCTTTCTGTTCTTCGATCCTCTTCGATCGGGTTGGTGTTCAGACTGTTCTTCCTGCTCTATAGCTCCTTCGGGTACATGCTCAGATTTGACCTTGTTTCTCCCCGTTTTCGGCTCTTAAGCACTTGTTTTCATCCAAATTATGCAAATGCGAGAATGCAACACCCTAAATGGCCTAAATGTGGATTCCTACAGTAAATGACCTAAAATGCTAAGATTATGATAGAAACAATGCAAAATATGGACAAAAAGTGATGCATCGAGAGGTCCAGAATTATCACCCATGTAACCGCTTGCAGGGTGCATTGAGTAGGGCATCTGATACGGCATCTGGTAAGGCATAGGGAAGGTACCTGAGTGGTCACCCGATTGGGTGTTCGACTGGGGCATCGGATAGGGCATCGTGTACCCCATTGGGTTAGGCGTCGGATAGGCATCTGAGTGGCTTCTCCGCGATCTGTCGGGTCTGGTGACATCCTCCTCTGCTTGGGGCTCGTAGGACGATGCCCTGTGAGGCTCTGGAGGTGTCAGTCCTCGAATTCCTCCTAGCGGTCCGCTTCTCCCCATCCATGTGGGTGCATATGCCGAAGTGGGAGTTGAGGCACAAATTGCCTTGTCTTGCAGCTCCTTGATCTGTCCTCCCATTACCTTCACTGAGCCAGTGAGGTCTTTTACATTCTTGGCTAGGAACTTGTTCATCCTTTTCAGCCAGCTGATCCTCTTGTGAGCTTCCCTCACCCCAACAGGTTGCTTTTGAGAGCACACATACTCCTCAAAATCATACTCATCCGAGTTGTCTCCCTGTTCTTGCCCAGTCGTCTCTCTCTCTCCTGCCTCGGACTCCTCTTCCGGGTTGTATAGCTCCTCCAAAGGTGGTGTGAAGTCTATGTTATCCCCTAGCCGGATTTTGGTGCACACGATGTTGGGCAGGATCATTTGGGTGGCTCCAGCAGTTGGATGGACAAACTTGAAGAGCAGCATGTTGGTTGGCTTTTCATAAGCCAGGAACCTCGCCAATATGAGGTAGTCGATGTCTAGCCATCTCGGCTCATGAACCACTTCCTTTAGGGGCACATCGCAAGCTACCAAAATTGGTGTGACCAATCCTCCTATGGAGATCTCTCTAGCTCTATCTCTCCTCTCAGTTTTCATTGCCCAAGACTTCAGGTAGAGGAACTGGTCGAGCAGCACAAAGACCATCCTAGTATCCGCAACATCCCCTACTAGCGGTGTACCATCCCTAGCATTGGCTAAGACTCCACACAAGGCAATGTCTAGCATCTGGAGCTCATGATCGTTCACATTCCCAGTCTCCTTCCTAGCGAATATGGTACAAGCTAGAGACTTGTGAAAATACCTCAAAACAGGGCTCCTTATTTGAGCTGATTTGGAGCTTGTAGACTAGTAAGGAAGCTTGTCGCCTATTGTCAGCCATAGGGACTTCATCTCCTCCTTGCTCACCTCCATGTTTTCTCCACTCCCAGCCTTGAAACCATAGAGCTTCTCCATCTCCTTGAATGTAAGCCGGTACTCATTGTTTCATACAGAGAAGGTGATGAACCCAATCCCCCCATCAGGTAGTAGGGTCGAGTGGTCTTAAAAAAAGTATAACCGCAGCGTGGAGAGGAAGTGAACCGTCTCCTCCTCATAAGCCTCAAGGTTGGCTTGCATCATCTTGCCCAGATGACACATGTCGAACAGGAACTCGATGTCTCTAGCGATGCCCAACTGCTTCATCGTTTCTCGGTGAGGGTAGCGGGTACCAACAAAATTCATCTTGCGGAAGACTTTGAAGAGATTGGCCGGAGTCTCCACCTCTTTCTGCTTCAGCCTCCGCGAAGCCTGGCGTGTGCGGTCTCTCTGCTCCTCCTCTCGGTCACGGCTCTCCTCCTCTGTGTCTTGATCCTCTTCCTCAGCTGCTCTCTCGGCCACCTTCTCAGCCCTTTCAGAGGCTGGTCTCTTCCTCTTGAAACCGCAATTCTGCTCCTTAACCGCGAGGTTTGGATCTCCTCTGGTTCTCCTCCACCAGCATTAGAATCGACCTCCATAGGATCAGTAACGGTTCTCTCAGGCGTAGACAGGTCCCTACGTCGAGGAGATCGGCGGATTGCAACAGCTACTGGGTCTGGAGAGAGAACACGGGCATCTACCCGATCGGTTGCTCGAGCACCTTCTCGGGTGGTGGATCGGGTTGAGCATCGGGTTAGGGATACAAAACGTCCACTCAACGGTTGGGAACGCGACACGTCTCCTCCTCCCTGGGAATCACGAGCTTCGGCGGCTTCACCTCCGGTTCTAGCAGCGGCGGAGGTTGATTTGCTCCTCTTCTTTTGGTAGGTCTTCATCTTTGGTGCCATTAGTGGATCCTTGAATGTAAAACCAGAGACTAGGCCGAGATTAATAGGGTTAGTCCACAAAGACAAAGAAAACTCGATTTCTAGAGAGAGAGAGAAGAAGTTTGGAAGACAAAGAGTTTAGGGTTTAGAGAAAACTTAGGGAATTATGGAGTTGTGGAGTTGAGGCTTCTTAAATAGAGAGGGTTGGCTTCTTGGGGTTCACCGAGAGTGGGCTTGGGGCTGTTGAATTCGGACTTCACTCGCCACTCGAAGCGGAACACGACCAGGCGCGTCGGGTACGGATTCGCGTAGAGCCTCGAGTTCCCCAAAATTTCTCTTTCNCGGGTTCCCCAAAATTTCCTTTTCCTCTTTTTTTGTTTTTTTTTTATAAATGTAAATATGCAAAAATAGAAAATAAGATAAAATAAATAAGTAAGAATTAAAACAAAATAAAGGATACATTTGGGACTTCCTCCCAAGTGAGCTTGTTTTAAGTCACTAAGCTTGACTCCTCATGCTCTTTAAACATGGGATTTAGGAGGGAAAGGTTCTGGAATCCTTTCCACTGTAGGAGGCTGATTCAATGGATTCTCCAAGTCTTGTCTAGGTTCCACATCAAATGTAGTGTTGACTTCTTCAAGATGCTTGACTTTTCTCTGCTTTGTCTTAGTGGAAAAGACTTGACCATCAATGGTTGGCCCTTTAATACCTTTCTTAACATCAAAATCCATCTTGAAATGCTCCTCATGCTCAATTCTGATCTTGCCTTGTTTCACATCAATCACTGCTCCTATTGTTGCCAAGAATGGTCTTCCTAGGATTAGTGGATCATCTGGTTTCCTATCCATATCAAGGATCATGAAATCAGTAGGAACTTCCACTCTTCCAATCCTGAGAGGCAAGTTTTCCAGGACACCAATCGGATGTCTGATTGTTCTATCAGCTAAACCAAATACAGACTACTCGGTTTAAAACTGCTGAAACCCATCTTGTTGGCAACTGACAGTGGCATGATTCTGACTGAAGCTCCCAAATCGCACAAACAGTTGTCAAAAATCCGGAGTCCTATTGAACACGGCAGAGTAAAAGAGCCGAGATCCTCTAATTTCTCCTCGATTCGCAACTCGGGATCTAAACACACTCCACTCCTCAATATTGCATTCCCAATCTCCTTGATAGCCTCCTTAACCTCAATCTCCAGCTGAGCTACTTCCTTGGCGATTTCCTCTTGAATTCATTTGGTGGCAAGAGTTTAGGAGGTGGAGCTTTTCGCTTGGCTATTCGCTCTGCAAGTGCCTCTAACTGGATGTCAAGAGCGGCGTTGAACCTTTCCTCTAGTTCACCTTCTTCAGCTTGAGGGAGTTAAGGTTGATCTTTCATCTGAACATCTACTCGATGTATCATCCGATCACCATTATCAGGTGAGTCATCGGGTCCTACCTCGGGTGGTTCTTCAATTTGTGATTCTCGAACTAGTGCTCGATCATCAACTCGATCAGTCTCCTCGAGTAAAGGCTTGGGTTCGTACTCGGATATGTAGTACTGATACTCATTCGTCCCATTCGTCCTGGCAACGGCGCCAAATTGATAACAAGATTTTCATCCAGGGTATCAATTCCCTATGCAGTTGTAGTACAAAGGGTTATCAATCCAAATGGTTGTTATGGTAGCAGATAGGATGCAATCAGAAGCAAGCAAGTCAAGCCAAGCAATAAATGGTTTTGTCTAACAATCCTAAAATAATAAAAGAAAATAATATAAACAAGGAATCACACGACCTAAGCACTCGATGCAAGCATTCGAGTACAGGATCGGGTGGGGTGATCGAGTAAAAAAGGAACGTATGAACAACCCGAGTGGTTACTCGAAGCAGGTGATCGTGTACCTGTTCGGGTAAGGGATCGAGTGATGAATAAAAATGCAAACAATTAAAATACGAAAGCTTCTAAGGATGGGGTAATAGAATCCTAAGTTTTCCTGACCAATACAGATGTCTTACATGCCTCAAGCAAATATTCCCTAGACAATGAATATCTAAAATCTTGTTAAAACACTCTCGTGATAGAAACAATCAACCTTGATCACTCCCCTACCCAACTCTCGTTGGAGAAACATGACCAAGCAGGCAATATGAACCGATTCATTATTGTCAATAAACCCCTTACTCATCTAATCTCTTAGGCTAAGTGAGTAAATCTCTAGCATTGGTTGATTCAAGCATTTCATCTACACCTCTCGGTGGTAAAACACCTTAGATCTAATCTCACCCTCTCGGTTTGTTGACAGCATTAAGAACACCAATCTAGAAGGGAATTTATAAAACATAAACAATCAAACTAAGACATCCTAACCGATCAAGAACACAAAATCATCTATCCCATCCCTAGAAACTTTACTACACTACTCAGAAATCATTGCAAAAGACATAGAAACAAAGATAAACGAAAATTGCATTGTAATGAAAGATAGAGTAGAGAAAATAGAGTACAAAGTAGAAATCTAAAGAAATAACAAAAAGATATAAAATAAATCCTAAAAAAAGTGGAAAAGAGTTTGAGTCGCTCTAGATCTCTCTCATAAGCTCTTGCTCTCTGGCTTGAGGGTCTGCGGCATGCTAGGGCGAGAGGAAAAAGAGGGGGGTTTATATATGGAAACCCATTAACCCTAGCTTCCCAATCCTGCCCGAGGGTCTGCTCGATGGGATGCACGAGGATGTGCTCGGGTTGCTCTTCAGGTAGGTCCTCGGATTATTCTTTCTGTTCTTAGATCCTCTTCAATCGGGTTGGTGTTTGGACTGTTTTTCATGCTCCATAGTTCCTTCAGATACATGCTCAGATTTGACCTTGTTTCTCCCCGTTTTCGGCTCTTAAGCACCTGTTTTCATCCAAATTATGCAAATGCGAGAATGCAACACCCTAAATGGCCTAAATGTGGATTCCTACAGTAAATGACCTAAAAATGCTAAGGTTATGATAGAAACAATGCAAAATATGGACAAAAAGTGATGCTTAAAACATGTAAATTAGAGAGTTATCATGGTGCACATTGTTCTTTGAAAGAGCTATGGCGCCTTGAGAGTCACAGAAAATCTCAACTGCCTTCTGATCATAGCCAAAGTCCTTCAATAAACCTTTACGCCATAATGCTTCTCTTACTGCTTCACTCAGAGACATGTACTTGGCTTCAGTGGAGGACATAGCCACCACTTTCCGTAAACACGACCTCCAACTAATAGTATTTCTACCAAGGATGAAGACCATGCCACCAGTAGACCTTCTTCTATCGACATCTACTGCGTGATCAGAGTCACAAAAACCTCTAATGAGGAAATCAGACCCTTTTCGGTAGCACAACTTCATCTTTTGTGTTCCCGTGATGTATCTTAACACCCACTTGACTCCTAACCATTGTTCTTTGATTGGTTTACTCATAAATCTGCTAATGACACCAACAGGATAGGCCAAGTCTAGCCTTGTTCCGATCATAGCATACATAATGCTCCCAACGGCATTAGAGTATGGAACTATCTTCATGTACTCCTTGTCTTTGTGCAGTTGCTCTTCAGTAGCAGCCTGCATCTTTAGGTGAACTCCACGTGGAGTGTCTTGCTTCTTCGCTTGTTCCATCTTGTACAGTTCCAATACTTTTTCCAGATAACCTTCTTGGGAGAGCTTCAATGTTCCTCTTTCTCGGTCTCTTATGATCTCCATGCCAAGTATCTTCTTCGCTGCTCCCAAGTCCTTCATCTCAAATCTTTCACTGAGTTTCTGTTTCAAACTTGAAATTACACTCATGTCTTTAGCTGCCACCAACATGTCATCAACATAGATGAGCAAGTAGATTTTAGAACCATCCTCAAGGGTCTTGATGTAAGCGCAATTGTCTCTAGCACTCTCCTCAAAATCAATCTCAGTCATGAAACTGTCGAATTTCTGGTTCCACTTTCTTGGTGACTGTTTCAGGACGTATAGTGACTTGTTGAGTAGACACACTTGTCCTAGTTGGAACTGACTCTCAAAACCTTCAGGGATCTCCATATAAATCTTTTCTTCTAACTCTATGTGGAGAAATGCAGTCTTGACGTCTAACTGTTCCAATTCATAATCTTCTTCTACGAAAATGGCTAACAAGATCCTTATGGACACATGTTTTACCACTCGTGCGAAGACATCAGTGTAATCAACACCTTCTATTTGTGCATACCCTTTAGCAACAAGTCTGGCCTTGAATCTCGGCTTCTCAACTTCAGGAATCCCAGGCTTACGCGTGAAAATCCACTTGCAATCGATGATCCTTTGTCCTTTAGGCGGTATGATTGCAGTCCATGTGTGATTCTTAAGTAAAGAATCCATCTCTTCGAGTATTCCACTTCTCCATAATTCCCAATCAGCATCTCGTAGTGCAGCTTGATAGATTGCAAGTTCTGTTTTGTATCCATCGAATGTGGTGACCAGAGCCTCTCCATCAAATTCATCTTCATCATCTGTTTCTTCTCCAAAGTAGCCATCCACATCAAATCTCCTAGGAGCAGTGATGTGTCTCCTTTCTCTATCACGAACCAAATGATAACTCTCAGGTGAATCATGTGCAGGATCTTCAGGGACTGCGTTCTCCTCTGTTTGGTGACCGTTTTGAACAGGTGAGTGATCTCTCAGGGATTATGTTTCTTCCAGGAGATCTCCACCCAAGCGTGTATCACCTGTTTCTTCAATATCAATATCCAGAGAACCGCTTGATGCTTCTTCTTTAGAGTTTTGATTTCCCTACATCAGATCCTTGTAGACTGCATTCTCTTGAAATAACACATTTCTACTTACTGCAACTTTCGTTTCTTCTAGTAACCATACCTTGTACCCTTTCACTCCTTCTGGATAGCCTAGAAATACTCTTTTCTTGGCTCTAGGAACTAGTTTGCCTTCATCCGTATGAACAAAAGCAACACATCCAAATCTCTTTAAATAACTGTAAACTGGAGATTTTCTTGTCCATTTCTTATCAGGGATCTCAAAGTTTAATACAAATGAGGGTGTTTTGTTGATCAAGATTACTGCTGTGTTAGTAGCTTCAGCCCAAAATCTCTTAGGCATTCCAGAATCACTCAACATGCTTCTTACTTTCTCCATAATCGTGCGATTCATCCTCTCTGCAACACCGTTCTGTTGGGGCGTGTAAACACATGTTCTGTGTCTCGCTAAGCCTCTCTCCTTGCATAACTCATTGAATAGGTGATTACAGAATTCTAAAACGTTGTCGGTTCTTAAGATCTTGATCTTCCTCTCTGCTTGATTCTCCACCAAAGTGCTCCATTCAACAAATTTTTCAAATGCCTCGTCCTTGTGCTTTAGGAAGTAAACCCATGTCTTTCTCGAGTAGTCATCGATGAATGAGATGAAGTACTGACATTTTCCCAAAGACAGTGGCACTGCTGAAGCTCCCCATAAATCCGAATGTACGTAGTCGAGCTTGTTTTTGGTACCGTGAGTAGTTAAGACAAAGTTGACTCTCTTTGCTTTTCCGTAAATACAGTCTTCACACATCTTTAGAGTTGTGATCCTTTTCTTGTCCAGAAAACCTCTCTTTGCCAAGATTTCAATGTTTTTCTGACTAATGTGGCCCAATCTCCAGTGCCATAAGACTATATCGTCAGGTGACCTCTCAGCCGCGAGAGACTGACCAGTTTTGGGTCTTCCTTGAAGAAGATAACGTTTCTCATGCCTCTTTCCCACCAGAATGGTATGATCTTCTTCTTTTATCTTAAGGATCCCGTTCTTGGATTAAAAACTGCATCCTTGCTCTTCCATTGTTGCCATAGATAGCAGGTTTCTGTCCATATCAGGAATGTACCTCACATGTGTGAGCAATACTGTTGATCCATCCTCATTTCTGATCCTGATATTGGTGATACCTCTGACCTTTGATGTAGTTTTGTTTCCCATCCTCACTGATCCTCCAGCATCTTCACTTATTTCTTCAAACCAGTCTCTCTTGTGAGTCATGTGATAGCTGCATCCTGTATCCATGATCCACTCATTCTCCAAATTTACTTCTGCAGAATAAAGTGCTTCAGACACATAATGCCCTGCACCATCAGCTGAGTTTCCTTTCACCATTGCAGCTTCTCCTTTGCAGTCGTTTCCCTGATCCCTCTTGTTTCCTTGTGACATGCCTTTGTTTGGACATGCGTTTTTTAAATGTCCTTCTTCTCCACAAGTCCAGCAATCTTTTCTACTCTTAGACTTAGATCAGGACCTATTCTTGTTTCCCTTCTAATTCTGCTCAGACCTTCCTCTGTTCTCAGTTTTGTCTTTTGCATACAATACTTCAGCTTGACCTTTGATACTCTTCTTATTTGACCCAAACTCTAACTCCTTAGAGTATATAGCAGTTAGAACCTCATCTAGAGTTAACCTAGTTCTTCTAGTACTATATTTCAGGGTGTCTCTTAACTGATCAAACTGCCTAGGAAGCGACTTAAGCGACATGTACAAGTTGTCTAGAGCTTTGATCATAGAAGCTGCAGTCTTCTCTTTCTTGATCTTCCTCAGTACTTGATCTGAAACGCTCAACACTATGGTGCTCCTTGCCTTTCTTCTTTTCTCCTCGAGAAGCTCGTCTATCTCCTTTGCTTCTTTCCCCTTTTCTTTGGTTCCACCTTCGTCACCCTTAGACTCTTATAGATCTGAGACTGAAACTTGTGTTTCCGAGAGAGCCACCGTTAGACCCAAAATATCCAAGTGAGCCATCAGCTTCTCCTTCCACAGCGTGTAGTCTCCTCGTCCATCAAACTTCTCTACCTCGATCCTTGCCGACAACATGGTTCCTCTGCTTGAGCGGACTTTATAGAACCACCAAACAATGCAACCAACGCTCTGATACCAATTTGACAAGCTTAACAGAGGCTAAAGTTGATTACTTTAGCTTGAATAAACTTGAACCAAGGATTTAGAGAACTTGTCTAGGTTTGTTTTGGAATAAACCCTCAACGAACTCAAAACGCAACAGAACGAAAACAGAGCAAAAGATATGAAAACAGAGCACACCGAACAAATGTTTACCCAGTTCACTTTCGTTAACGAGGAAGCTACGTTTGGGCCGGGAACTGACTCCCGGGATCCACTAATCACAGAGTTTACAACAAATAGATCTCTCACCCACTGAACCCCTTATAGCTTACTCGATTCAATCTCTCTAGTCTCTCTCTGTTTCCCCAAGAACATAAGACACAAGTTTACTCTTTGTTTATGTTCTCTCTACTTAACCTTATCTCTCTCTCATACATACACTTGCTTAAATAGATGCTTGCTCAATAATCCTAGTTCCCTTTCTAGCCGCTTCTACAAGTTGTCTCTTCCTTGGCATTATTGTAGTGACATCACTCGGTCTCTTTGCAGGGAGCAAATAAGACGAATTCCTCTTTTGCTTTTGCTTTTACAGGCTCGGCGGCAAAATCAGATTGTTGCAGCTTGTGGTCCTGAACGTGAGTCATCACTTGAGCTGGCACTACTTGTCCTCCAAGCTTCTTTTGAATTTTGTCTCATTCTTTGTTCACTAATTGCTAACAATAAGCATATTCAAGAGGTAATCGCCGCTTAACTGAGTCGGTGGCCAAACGGAGATCGTGGTGGTTCCTCCATGTTTTTTCTCTGGTTCTGCTTCGACTTTTGAAGATGTTGCGTCAGAACTGCGTTTTTTAGAGCTTTCTGATTCAGGCTGCGGCGTTAAGACGGTGGTGTAGATTGTATCGGCAGTTTCTGCCATTCTTTCCGGTGTAATTAGGGCTACAAGGAAAATATCAGTTTTTCGCGTCGGTTTACAAGTGAAGAATCGTTTGATTGATTGGTTGGTTGGGTATATATAAATTTTAATCATATATAAAACATGACATTGTTTATTGGTTTGTAAATAACTAGACTAGTTCTAACAATATCTTCTGTCGAAGCTGCAACAAGAGCATCTGACATAAGTGTCAAGTAACTTGCTTATCAAATCCTCCTCTTCTCTTACACTACACTTTTCGAATTCATCGCATAATTGCTTCTCTTTCGAGAAGCTCTTCCTCCATTACATCCATTCGTAAAATTGAACCGTTGATTTCACAGAAACAAGGTTCAATTCCTCAATTAGTTTACTTGTCTACATCAATAATGGACATTTAACATTCAATGTCGACTGTATAAAAACTCTTAATATAGCAGGTTTTTCAAGCTCAAATTTAAGACTCAGAAAAAAAAGTAGAAGAAGCCAAGACTATGTTAGTAATTTGAGAAAAAAAAAAATACATTCATTGTCAAGAAAACATACAATTTAAAGGATAATAAAAATTGTCGACTTCTAACAAACCCTAAATCTAAATCGGCCACAAGAAGATACTTTTCGCTAAAAGAGTTAAACTCATAATCTAACATTCATAATCATATACATAATAGAAAATAATAAACCATTGACCTAGTCAAAGACCTAATTCAATTGTACGAAGAGAACATCATTGGATCAACAAAAGACGACGGAATTTTGATTATTCAACCCCGCAAACTGATCAAAGTGGACAAGTGGTGGGGTTTGTGTCTGAATCTGAATCTGAGGAGGAAACACCATGGGAAGATCCGTGTTGTAAATTCTTAGACAAAGTCCTTGTGCCCCAAGTGAAGCCGTACTCATCGATGGGTCAAAGCTAGAAACAGAGTCAGAGTCAGGGAGTTGACAGAAGCTACCGTTGTCATGGTTATAGAGAAAGACTGAAACTTTGCTCTGATGTTGTTGAGTCAATGATGGCGTCGATAGGTCTTGCTCTGTTTTTGACACACCGCTCATCAATGATGGATCTGTTGTGAAGAAGCCGGCGGAAGACACCACAGGGTTCTGATCGGGTTCCGTCTGGTTCTGTAACCAAAGAAGCTTATCTTGTAACACCCGTAGAGAACTCTCTAACGAAGCCTCCATTTCCAATACTTTCTCAGAGAATCTGTTGTCCTTGATATCTAAAGATGTCATTTTGTCTTTGAGGGTCTTCTTATTCAGAAACAGAGAAAAGTCTGTGCTTTTCTTGCGTCTCTCTCTATCGTTTAGTTTGCTGAATCTCTCCACCATGTCTCTAACCTTGGATTGATCTTCCGGCCATGTCTTGATGAGTTCTCCATCATGGCCGTAGTATGTAACACAGACTTCGATATCGCACAGGATTAAAAGCTCGGAGGCTTTCTTAAACATGGTCTGTTCTCTCAAAGAAAGATTTGTTGTCTTCTTTGAAACGGAAGAGAGCGAGGGTTGTTTTTTGAAACATTTTCGGTTTCTCACCGACAACAATTTTGTTGTTTTGTCCTTCGTCAACATTGAAGAAGAAGCCATTGTACGTTGTTTGTTTACAGAGAAAAAAAAATAGAAAAGAAGAAGCTTTAGTTTCTTGACAGAGAGAAAATAAAGGACACTCTTCGAGATTTGAGAAGAATTAGTGTAAAACACGGTTCATAATTTCATTTTTCACCGTTGTAGAATTAGATTTCCATATCTAAGGCCTTCATAATTTTTTTTTTTTTTTTGAAGTGTATTTCTCTTCATTAAATAATATTGATGTACACGTTTACTAATTTAACTGTTTGGATTTTTCTAGTTTGTTGTCACAATCTGAATGAGATTCGGTTTCCATTTTACTAAAATCAATCTAACCATTGTAGTATATAATTAATCACAGTGAACAAAAAAAACCCTACATTGTTCTCACTAGTTTTTTTTTTCTTTTTATTTATCACTAGGATTCAGACTCCCGCCATGGCCAAAGGAAGTATTTTTAAATTAAATTTTTAAATACTAAATAATAAAATTCAAAATTATTTCGCTAAGTTATGTTCAAAAGACATAAACATTTAAATAAACATAACTATTGGGAAAAAAGTTGTAAATAAGATATGGTGAAAAAACATAACTCTACAATGAACAGAAGCAACCGTATGATTTCTTTTTATGGTAAAAGACACAACTCTACAATGAACAGACGCAACCGTACGATTTTACAAAAAAACATATGCCAACCGTGTGATTTTTTTTTCAAATAAATATATTATATAGATATTTTATGGTAAAAGGCACAACTCTACAATGAGCATATACAACTGTATTAGATTCATGATTCCAATTTTTTTTTACTAATTAAGAATTGGAGAAATTTCTTTACTTTTAAAAGAATGAACACTAGAGAATAATTTAGAAAGTTGTAACAACCGTTAAGATTAAAATTTTATATTATTTTGTATCATAGCAAAAGAAATGAAAACAGTTCAAACATACAAATATATATAGATTTCAAAAGATATGAATATTCAAATAAATACAATTATACAATGAATAGTTGCAACTTTTTACCAAAAAAAAAAACAGTTACAATGGGCAATTCCAACTTTTCATAAAACACACAATTGAAATTTTCTGCAGATTTTTTTAGAAAATTATCCAAAAGCTACCATTGAAAAGACATAACTTTTGTTCGCATTTATTTGGATTGCTATTATATAGAGATTAAGGCCTGTGCTATAGCACGGGTTGACATTCATTTTTTTATATTGTAATTTTTATATAAAATATAACTTTTGTGATTGTTTTTAAAAGCTTTTTTGGATAAAACATATGCAATAAAATCATATGCTATATATGATTGATTGAAAAAAGCAACATATTTTATAAGTTTTAAATTGTTAATGATTCTAGATAAGTACATGTACTATAACACTGATTAAATTTTATTATTATACAAATATATGTATATTTTCTATTTTAAAATAAAATTTGAGTATGTTATATTAGTTTATATATGTGAAGTTATTTGAACAATATATATTCTACATCATGACTTGAATGTCATTATAAGACATAATTTTGTAAATTTGGTTTTTAAAATTTATTATATTATGAGTTATTATATTATGAGTAATTTAATATATTGTTATACTTTTTGTTTTAATATACTTGGTTTCTTGAAATTATTTCATATTATAGTGATATATTATTGACATTTCTATAACAAATACATTTAGAGTGTTTATAGTTTCTAACTTTTATATCAAGTTTCAATATTTTAAAAATATTTCAAAATAAATTATTTAAAGTTTATTATATTATATAAAATTATAAAATTCAACAAAAAAAGTATAAAATTGAATTTAAATATTCAAATTTTGACCTGTTACTCAATAAAAATTTTCATTCAATAGATATTATTTTTAAAGAATAATATTACGAAAACTTGAATATTTTATAGATTGAACCATTTATATTTGTTTTTAAAAATTCAACTTATGGTATATCCGGAAATAGCTATTTTTTAATTATAATAAATAATATGATAATTTATTTGTTTCACAAAATAGACTCATATATAAAAATGAGAGGTGAAGTATAATGATAATTAACAAATTAATATATGAAGTTAGATATCAAAATATTTTATTTGATGAATAATTTAATAAAGAAAATTAATATGGTAAGTTAGATGATATCAAATGATTATTTAGAACACTCTCTTTAAGATTTTTGGAAACAATGTGCTCTAATAATAAAATCTTCCTAAAATAAATTAAGGTTGTACCCACTATTTAACTTGTAACCAATTAATATATAAATTAATCTATAACCTATTTGTAACCAACTTATTAAAATTATATAGTCTACAAAACAATCTTGTATACTTCCATTTTATTATATAGGGGATTATGGCCTACTAGTACTAGTTTTTAGATACGTTTTTGGTTTTTGATTTTCAAAAATCTATTTTATTACCCAATCACAAAAAGATAATTATAAGAAAATTGTATATTAAAAAAATATCACAATTAATTAATATGATATCTTAATGAGAAAAAATTATTTAATCCATTATTAATCCTAAAAGAAAAAAGATTGTAAATATTCTCCTTTATATAAATAAATATATTATATTATATTTTCTTGTCAAACCAAATAATTTTTACAAGCATACATACGACAGTTACTTCAACTTTATTTTAAGAGAACTTGTTAGAAATACCCATTTTCAAAAATATCATATCTTTTGAAAATTTTCAAGTTTACACTCTTTTACACAATTACAATATGTTAAGTTAAATTTTAGAATTTTTTTTTTTAGGTTTGGGTTCTTTATTTTATATTTAGGATATAGTTTTAAGGTAAGGTTAAGTATTTTGGGTTTAGGATTTAAAATTTAGTTATTTTGTATAATAAAAAAGGATATTTTTAAAAGGACAATACTTGAATTCACCCCTAGGAGTGAACCTCTTTATTCATCTCCTTATAAAATAAGGAAACAAAATATGTATACATCATTGTAAAATAGAAAAACCTAAACCGCTCTTTTATAAACCAAACCGACCAAGAATTTCATTTTAATTGTAAAATCTAAACTCTAAACACCTCATTTATAAACTCAAACCGATATATAATTTCATTCTAATTGTAAAATAAAAATCCTAACCACCTCATTTGTAAACCCAAACTGACATATAAGTTTGTTCTAATTGTAACATCTAACTCCTAATCACCTCATTTGTAAACCCAAACCGAAATATAATATCGTTCTAATTGTAAACTCTAAACCTTAATCACCTCATTTGTAAGCCCTAATCGACATATAGTTTCTTTTTAATTGTGAAATCTAAACCTCAATCACCTCATTTGTAAACCCAAATCGATACATAATTTCGTTCTAATTGTAAAATCTAAACTAATATATAACCTTGTTTAATTGTAAAATCTAAATCAAGCACCGATCCATTGTTGGGGAGTCCATCTTCCACAGCGACATCATTGTCAACAATCTCTTCGATGTGGATGTTTTGTCTTTGACGAGCGGCTGGTGGGATATCATCGTCACTGCTATCTTCATCACCAGAATGTGGATAAAAACCTCCATTTTGAAGTAGGCATGCCCCAGAATCATGAGCGAGGAGACCACATGCTTCACAAAAACCATGAAATCTCTCATATCGAAATCGCAAGATAGTGTTGATCCGGGGGTATATTGGAGGATCCATGATATCCCAATTCAGGCGAACACGAACATATTCCATTCTCTAAGAAGCGGCTTGGCCATAGTCAAAATCCATAATCATGCCCATAGCCTGACCAATATGAGCAACCACTTCCTGGCTCATGTACTAGAGGGGAATGCACACGGATATGAATCCAAAATGGGATGTAATTCAGATTGCCTGGATTCATGAGTGGCGTCCACCTCTGCAAGACAAGCATTCTGTGTGCAAACGCCCAAGGTCTACCACAGAGGACCGTCTCCATCACTTCTTTAAAGGGGAAGACAAAGTGGAACCGTCGGACCTCAACGATTATGCCATGAATGTGGGGGGGGGGG
>NC_025692.1:12804427-12804908 GCF_000633955.1 Camelina sativa | reverse complement strand
CAGCTAATTAATGAAAATTTAGGAATATATATAGTCATGTATTTAGTTTTAATGTAGGGATACAGATGCTTCAAAAAGTTCAGTAAGACAACCTCCATCGATGGTCCTTAGTTAGTTTATTAGAATTGTTTAATAATAAATCTGATTAATTTTAATGAAAACAGTAAAAAATTTATTAAGGATTAATGTTAATCTTTTATCTTATAATTCATAAGTCACCTGACCAATATATATCTGCCACATGGATTTTGTTTTCAATTTAGAAGTACAGCAGAATAAAAAAAAAATCGAACACTGTAACTCCCCTAAAAAATCAGATAACCGAGGTGAGTTGATTATTTTTGAATTCTTGCATCCAATTCTGATCGTTGATACTAGGGCTGGGCATTTGGGTAACCCGTTCGGGTTTGGGTATTACCCATTCGGGTTCGGGTAAACGGGTTTAGAAAAATAGAACCCATTGGATATTTTTAGATATATG
>NC_025692.1:12799499-12804039 GCF_000633955.1 Camelina sativa | reverse complement strand
CGGGTACCGGGTATTACCTGACTCTAACCCAAACCCACGGGTATTAGAAAATAGAACCCAATAAGGTTTTATAGGCAAACTCGTATCCAACCCGAACCCAGTTTTTCGGGTCGGGTTCCAGGTTGGATATTCAAGTACGGTTTTTATGCCCAGGCCTAGTTGATACATCATGGTCATTTATTTTTAATCGAATTTGTTAAAAAAAACTATTTGTGCTATGCACACGGCCCATTAACGGTAAATGCTTATCTCAAACCATACCATTTTTGCCAGCTAATTAATGAAAATTTAGGAATATATATAGTCATGTATTTAGTTTTAATGTAGGGATACAGATGCTTCAAAAAGTTCAGTAAGACAACCTCCATCGATGGTCCTTAGTTAGTTTATTAGAATTGTTTAATAATAAATCTGATTAATTTTAATGAAAACAGTAAAAAATTTATTAAGGATTAATGTTAATCTTTTATCTTATAATTCACAAGTCACCTGACCAATATATATCTACCACATGGATTTTGTTTTCAATTTAGAAGTACAGCAGAATAAAAAGAAAATCAAACACTGTAACTCCCCTAAAAAATCGGATACCCAAGGTGAGTTGATTATTTTTGAGTTCTTGCATCCAATTCTGATCGTTGATACTAGGGTTGGGCATTTGGGTAATCCGTTCGGGTTTGGGTATTACCCATTCGGGTTCGGGTAAACGGGTTTAGAAAAATAGAACCCATTGGATATTTTTAGATATATGGGTTCGGTTCGGTTTGGGTACTATCGGGTTCGGGTCGGTTTGGGTTACAAATTTTAGAACCCGATTAGTACCCGAACTACCGGGTACCCGAAAAAATATAATTAAATATAAATAAATTTAGTTAAATTTTGACTTACATAACAAAATATTTTAGATATTTTGATTATTTTTGATATTTAGGTATAAAACAAAATGAAATATTCAAAATTATAATCATAATTTTGGGGTAATTGCATTATATTAATGATAAATATTATAAATATGTTTATATGTTCGGTTTAATGGGTACCCAAACGGGTACCGGGTATTACCTGACCCTAACCCAAACCCACGGGTATTAGAAAATAGAACCCAATAAAGTTTTATAGGCAAACCTGTATCCAACCCGAACCCGGTTTTCGGGTCGGGTTCCAGGTTGGGTATTCGGGTACGGTTTTTATGTCCAGGCCTAGTTAATACATCATGGTCATTTATTTTTAATCGAATTTGTTAAAAAAAACTATTTGTGCTATGCACACGGCCCATTAACGGTAAATGCTTATCTCAAACCATACCATTTTTGCCAGCTAATTAATGAAAATTTAGGAATATATATAGTCATGTATTTAGTTTTAATGTAGGGATACAGATGCTTCAAAAAGTTCAGTAAGACAACCTCCATCGATGGTCCTTAGTTAGTTTATTAGAATTGTTTAATAATAAATCTGATTAATTTTAATGAAAACAGTAAAAAATTTATTATGGATTAATGTTAATTTTTTATCTTATAATTCACAAGTCACCTGACCAATATATATCTGCCACATGGATTTTGTTTTCAATTTAGAAGTACAGCAGAATAAAAAGAAAATCGAACACTGTAACTCCCCTAAAAAATCGGATAACCGAGGTGAGTTGATTATTTTTGAATTCTTGCATCCAATTCTGATCGTTGATACTAGGGCTGGGCATTTGGGTAACCCGTTCGGGTTTGGGTATTATCCATTCGGGTTCGGGTAAACGGGTTTAGAAAAATAGAACCCATTGGATATTTTTAGATATATGGGTTCGGTTCGGTTTGGGTACTATCGGGTTCGGGTCGGTTTGGGTTACAAATTTTAGAACCCGATTAGTACCCGAACTACCGGGTACCCAAAAAAATATAATTAAATATAAATAAATTTAGTTAAATTTTGACTTACATAACAAAATATTTTAGATATTTTGATTATTTTTGATATTTAGGTATAAAACAAAATGAAATATTCAAAATTATAATCATAATTTTGGGGTAATTGCATTATATTAATGATAAATATTATAAATATGTTTATATGTTCGGTTTAATGGGTACCCAAACGGGTACCGGGTATTACCTGACCCTAACCCAAACCCACGGGTATTAGAAAATAGAACCCAATAAGGTTTTATAGGCAAACTCGTATCCAACCCGAACCCGGTTTTTCGGGTCGGGTTCCAGGTTGGATATTCAGGTACGGTTTTTATGCCCAGGCCTAGTTGATACATCATGGTCATTTATTTTTAATCGAATTTGTTAAAAAAAACTATTTGTGCTATGTACACGGCCCATTAACGGTAAATGCTTATCTCAAACCATACCATTTTTGCCAGCTAATTAATGAAAATTTAGGAATATATATAGTCATGTATTTAGTTTTAATGTAGGGATACAGATGCTTCAAAAAGTTCAGTAAGACAACCTCCATCGATGGTCCTTAGTTAGTTTATTAGAATTGTTTAATAATAAATCTGATTAATTTTAATGAAAACAGTAAAAAATTTATTATGGATTAATGTTAATTTTTTATCTTATAATTCACAAGTCACCTGACCAATATATATCTGCCACATGGATTTTGTTTTCAATTTAGAAGTACAGCAGAATAAAAAGAAAATCGAACACTGTAACTCCCCTAAAAAATCGGATAACCGAGGTGAGTTGATTATTTTTGAATTCTTGCATCCAATTCTGATCGTTGATACTAGGGCTGGGCATTTGGGTAACCCGTTCGGGTTTGGGTATTATCCATTCGGGTTCGGGTAAACGGGTTTAGAAAAATAGAACCCATTGGATATTTTTAGATATATGGGTTCGGTTCGGTTTGGGTACTATCGGGTTCGGGTCGGTTTGGGTTACAAATTTTAGAACCCGATTAGTACCCGAACTACCGGGTACCCAAAAAAATATAATTAAATATAAATAAATTTAGTTAAATTTTGACTTACATAACAAAATATTTTAGATATTTTGATTATTTTTGATATTTAGGTATAAAACAAAATGAAATATTCAAAATTATAATCATAATTTTGGGGTAATTGCATTATATTAATGATAAATATTATTAATATGTTTATATGTTCGGTTTAATGGGTACCCAAACGGGTACCGAGTATTACCTGACCCTAACCCAAACCCACGGGTATTAGAAAATAGAACCCAATAAGGTTTTATAGGCAAACCCGTATCCAACCCGAACCCGGTTTTTCGGGTCGGGTTCCAGGTTGGATATTCAGGTACGGTTTTTATGCCCAGGCCTAGTTGATACATCATGGTCATTTATTTTTAATCGAATTTGTTAAAAAAAACTATTTGTGCTATGCACACGGCCCATTAACGGTAAATGCTTATCTCAAACCATACCATTTTTGCCAGCTAATTAATGAAAATTTAGGAATATATATAGTCATGTATTTAGTTTTAATGTAGGGATACAGATGCTTCAAAAAGTTCAGTAAGACAACCTCCATCGATGGTCCTTAGTTAGTTTATTAGAATTGTTTAATAATAAATCTGATTAATTTTAATGAAAACAGTAAAAAATTTATTATGGATTAATGTTAATTTTTTATCTTATAATTCACAAGTCACCTGACCAATATATATCTGCCACATGGATTTTGTTTTCAATTTAGAAGTACAGCAGAATAAAAAGAAAATCGAACACTGTAACTCCCCTAAAAAATCGGATAATTGAAGCAAATTCATGTTTTCCGAATAATAAATAAGTCATTTATATGTTTCTCTCTCCGATTAAAATGCTTCTTCAATCACCAAGATCTCTCCATGATCTCCATCTTCCATGATCTCAACTTCTTCTAATAACTTCCTTAAGATTCAATATAAAAACCAATGCAATAGCAAGTTTCTTCTAAAAACCACTCGACAAAATGCTCATCAACAAAATGATAGATTTATTTTTAATGTCCTACCTCTATAACTCAGCAATAGGACCATGGCCACCTTCGGTTGGAAACAATGTAACTCTCTCTCTCTCTTTTCTTGGGTCAATAGTCTATCTCTCTCTCTCTCTCTCTTTTCTTGGGTCAATAGTAACTCTCTCTGTTTTCATTTTTCAGTGATAGAAATCTGTTACAAACCAATAGTTGACGGGACCAAAAGTGAACAACTAGATCAAACACGTACTAGACGTGAATAGCTACAAGCCGTTGGCAGGAAACAACAATAATGGAGTTAGATCTGAAAGATTTGATCATCGAGAGGAGTCACGTTAAGGAGTTCATTATGGTCAAAACAGAGTCACGTTAAGAGTGGAAACAACATATTCATACTAACATCACGACGACATTTTCATAGAAATGAGAAACTCTTGAGTATCATTTTAATTAGTAACTATTTTTTTTGTGATCTTCCATTCTTCCCTCAAATTATGATTATTTAATGGCTTTATTTGTTAGAGATCAACATATTGAGGAAAAAAATATGTAACTATATCTATATCAAATTGTAGTAAACGGATTACAAAATCAAAAATATTAAATTTCTTT
>NC_025692.1:12770093-12799256 GCF_000633955.1 Camelina sativa | reverse complement strand
AACAACATATTCATACTAACATCACGATGACATTTTCATAGAAATGAGAAACTCTTGAGTATCATTTTAATTAGTAACTATTTTTTTTGTGATCTTCCATTCTTCCCTCAAATTATGATTATTTAATGGCTTTATTTGTTAGAGATCAACATATTGAGGAAAAAAATATGTAACTATATCTATATCAAATTGTAGTAAACGGATTACAAAATCAAAAATATTAAATTTCTTTTAACAGTATTGTTTAGATTTTGTTTTTGGTGTGGTTTAACAGTATTGATTTAATATTATGTTAAGAATATTATTATTTTTCTTCTAAAAGAATAATTCTTAAATAAACAAATTATATTCGTGCATAGCACGGGAATAAATACTAGTATTAGATGTTTTAAAATCGTTAATAAGCAGGTGGATGTCAATAGGATTGGCTGGGAATAAAAAAGTTTTTTTTTATTTTAATTTTTTGTTTTTCTCTCTCGTCTCTCTCTATCTGTATCTCTCCCTATTTTACGATTGTTTCATCGGCAAAACTTTCGGAAATGTTCTGTCAAATTGAACAGTCAGAAATCTTTAAGATTCTCCGGTGGTTAGATTCTGAATTTGCGCGGACGGAATCGACTGACTTTGCGGTTGCATGTGGGGGCGGCGGGGTTGATCACCAACGCTGACTCGTTTGAGGTAGGGCGGCTTATCGGAAGCTACAGATTTATGAATATTACTAGGTGAAATTTTGTTTTGTTTACTCTCTTAAGGTGGAGATATATATCAAAACTTATATATTAAGCCATATTTTATATATCGAAATTTTGTGCAAGTTTTAGCCCTAGTTTCTCTGTTTTTGTTGGTAGATTGTATAAGTTTTGGTTGTGTGTTAAAGACATCTTTGAATTAAATTTGATATATTTCTATGTTTTTGTTGTGTGTTAAAGACGATCATGGGACTAGCCATGATCAGCGGATCTTTGTGGTTCGCGGATTGTCAAGCGGAAATTTTTCAGTGATGAGAGTCACAAGAACAAGTGTTAATCTCTCTGGAGTTTTATGAATTTTGTTGCGAAAGATTATGTTTGTCTGCCTCCACTCTTTATCAACGTTAGCGCTTTCAACTTTGGCTATATCCATGATCAAACTCATTTTGATTTTGATATCCTGCACTTTCTGCAGGTTCCATTTGTCATTTGTCATTGTTGAAAAGGATCATTACAGTTTCCTAATAAAATTCTTAACTTAACTTTTTTCAAAATTTGTAATGAAAAAATTATTATGCAACTTTGTTAAGCACCAACCAATGGAGATGCTCTAATAATATTCCTGGGATTTTCTTCACCATTTTTTGTTCGTTTTCTAAAAATACACCTTTTTCTAAAGCAGCCAAGTATTGTTAATTGCAGGTCATCAACAGAAAAACTGGTTATAAAGGAAAAAGATAAACTATATCAATAAGAAAACATTAGATAAAAATAAAAAATAATTCAAAATTTCAATTTAACACAACCAAACCAGGGCAATCATGAACTGCACAAATACACAACTGATGTCAATGTTGGCTGGCACCCACCTTTGGTATTGTTCGACACCACATTACTTTCTTCATCGGTTACGTGTTGGTGTCGACTAACACCTCCTATTGAATTGATCGTCACCCAATGCTTAATCTCCTCGGCTACTTAGTTGGTGTCGATCGACACCCCGTCTGATATCGATCAACACCGAGTTTGCAACACAACTTCGCTTGATCCTTGCATCTTTCTCAGTAACAAATCCCTCCTCTTGCACCAACTCGTTCCTCAACACGAGCATGCACATATAGAACAAAACCACAAAAGGGAAACAATAACAAATTCAAAACACAAGAAATCAATCCACACATCACAATTAACGAACTAAACTATTTCAATTTTGTAACATAAGTCATGGTCATGCACTAACCACAAAATGGTAACATCGGCAAATCAATTTTGGTGGTTTCGGGATGGGTTTCGATCGACACCCATCAATTTCTGGTTTATTCGGTTTATTTTAAATCATCGAATTCGAGCGATTTGGTTTGGAAAAAACCCTAAACCGTGATATTTAAGCTGGAAGTCGACCTAGAGATTTAGGGAGTCTCTTCTGTCGTTTCCAGAGAGATAAAGAAACAATGGAGAATATCTTGTAAGCTTTTGGAATAAATCCTTTGCATGCTCTTGAGAGATTGTTCCTGTGGGTGGAGACCTGAGGCTAAGCACGTGATAGAGGCTTGCTAGGGTGCTATTTTCGTGGGTTTAGTGTCACAATTTTCCTTGAAAAAGGTGAGTGCATGATCATAGTTGATCTAAGCTTGAGACTCTCTGTTTTTGGGTTCTATAAGTTGTGTGATTGATTCTCTTGAATATTTGTGTGATTTTCGTGTTCTATGTGGCTTGGTTTCGCTCTTGTGGATGTCTTGGACAAGTGAGAGGTGACTAGAGTTGGAGATCTAGGCTGGAGATCAAAGGAGAACGATGCTCGGCATAAGTATCGATCGACACCAATGTGAGGATGGTGTGGGGACTCTACTAGTGTTGATCATCACCATGTGGAGGTCTCAAATGACTTAAATTAGAGTTTTTGGAGATGTTTAGCAAGTGGCCATCGACACCACTCTTTTAGCAGGTGGCTGACGCTTTGTTCCTTGTTTCTGGTTTGATTGTTTATGTTGTTTGTTGTTTGGAAATTCTCAATTGCTTGTCTGTATAGCCTAGTAGATGGGAGGATTGCTTCTATTAGTATTTGTGATGATACCCATGCATCTCAATTGTTGTTTGTGGTGCAGGTAAATGCAAAATATGATCGTGGAATCAAGGATATGAAAAAGTGGATGTTCTATTGGCTCGTTTGATTGGTCTATGGCTTTTGTTAGGTTTCTATATTTGGGTCATTAGGATGATATTAGGATGCTGGTTATTTGCTTTATGACATTGGTGGTTATTGAATATTGATTATTGTTGAATCATTGGTTTATTGGCTATTTAATTTATTGGAGTACCATTGGTCTAATGTTCAGTTAACTCGACCAGCAAAGTTGATTGATGTTAGGATGTTAGTGAGAATGAGATCAATAGATATTTTTTTTAAAATGGGTTGTTTCGTCTCAGTTTTGTATTATAGCCCTTACAGTTCTAGGTTTGGGTTCATTGTGAATTTCGTTGTTAATGTTTGGATTGCATGTTTTGGTTGATTATGTGAGTTAGTCAATTGTGTGTGACATGAAGTCCTTGAACATCCTCTTCGAAACAAAGGAAAATGGTTTCTGTGTGTGTGTGGGACTAAGCCATGGAGGGCTAGCAGGCCCATGTTTTGAGGCTTATGAGAAGCCTTCAGGCATGTTAAATCAATCGTGGCAGCATTTGTGGTTGGAGTTCACCGTAGATGGACTGTGTTGCTAGGTTCTTAACACATGAAGTTTGTGTAGATACTTTATTGGTGGGCGGGTTTAAGTCCCACTTCTTGAATGATCCTAGAGCAACTCATTGCTTCATTACCTCGAAGTACGCATAGAGTTCCAATATCAGAGGAGATCCCAAAGAGCTGTCGGGTGTTGTAGAGTCGAGGGAGGCGAGTTTCTAAGGGTTATTGGATGGACGAGTGTAATAACCCTGATTTTGACCTAGTATACGGACGGAAGGTCGCGAACGTGGATGTGCGACCGAAGCCTTATTTGAAGGATTGAGCGAAGAAAAACGGTTGAATTGATTTTTATATCAAATCATGAGTGAGTTAAGATTTCTATCGGCTACCATCAAGTATCGAGAAGGGAAAGACCGGCTATTAGTGGCAATGGCCAGTAAGGCTACAGGAAGATGATAAGCATTCGGTCAAAGGACATGACCGAAACAATTATCGGAAGGGCCAACATTTGGTTGATATGCTATCAACACCATCGTCGTTAGTTGAATACAGGACAAGATCTATCAATTATTGAATGGTTATCAACAAGCTATCAAGTTCAGTCAAGAGTTGCATTTTGAACAAGGTAAATATTAAGTTTGCCGAGGAATATTCAGAGTTTGTGGAAGTGACTAGTTTCTATCAGAGAAAAACTAGTTTTACCGAGAATGAGCTATTATGGCTGAGACAAGCGAGCGAAGATTGAACGGGTTTGGATACAGAGACAACCATGTTTAGTAAGTGGTTAAGTACAAACCACATTACATCAGTTTAGCCGTAAAAATTGGTCGAAAAACTCTTGGTTCAGTTTTGACTGAAAAGCTGCTTTATCATAGAGGTGCTTGTGGTGCAAGTAGTTGTGTCACCAGCTTGGAGTGTGTTTTCCATGTTGTACCACATGCTTGGATAAGGAAGGCGTGTGGTAAACATAAGTGGACACAAGCTTGAGTTTGGATAAGAATAAACATAGAAACTAGATAAGCTTTTGGATAAAGCTTATCTTCCACCTCGTGCTTGGCTTAGCTTGGGCGTTAAGTCTCCTTTCACTATATAAAGCGACGAGATCCATTCATTATTTTTCATCAGCAAACCAAAAATCCCACCGTAGGTAGTTAGTTAGACCGTTCGTTAGTTATAGAAGCTTGCGGGACGAGTCAGGTAAAAATTGGTCGAGTTGAGAGTCGTGGTCGGGTATCCGGTAAGTAAGTTCTACCTTTAGTCTTTTATTCTTTTTAGAATATTTTCTATGTTTTTGGTTCGGTCTAAAGCTTAGATCCATCATTGGATAAAGCTAATTGGATCGAGATCAATAGGCGGGCAAGGGTAGAATGTCGTTTTCTCGACGTTAAGGCCAAGGTGAGTATTGAAGCATTTTTAGTAGCACATGACTAGGATTTTATTTTGTGTTTGAGTTTAGGCTTGAGGTTGCATGTTTATACTTGTGTAAATTATGCATTATAGTTAGATCTACGTTTCTACGTGAAATCAATTTGATTGGTTGGTTTAGATCTAGCATCTTTGCTTTATTTATTTTAAGATTGTGTCGTTTGTGTGAGGTTTAGGAACTATACTTAGTATGATTCCAAGATCTATTGTTTGATGTGAGAATTTAATTATCATAATTCCTTGTGCATTAATTATTGAGATTAGGCTATCTAGCCCTGGGAAAAATACCCGAACCTGGTACCCGAACCCGGTACCCGAACTAACCCGACATAACCCAAGGCAACATAGTCACTAGCAGTACTTGAACCCACTACCTTAAGCATTTAAGGGGTTCATTGTAACCATTTTGCCACTTAAATATCCGTTGTTATTATTAAAACTTCAAGTATTTATATATTACTAGATGCAATTGTCCCCACAATCTATAACGTTATTTGAAATTTTAGATATAAAAGGTTATAATTATTTTATACAGACTTAAATGCATTATTTATTTTACATTCTAAATACTAAAATATTATTTTTGGATATTAAAAAATACAAAGAAGAGAAAGAAAACAAATAGAACATTTTCAATAATAAGGTGTTTTCCATAAATTTTCTTCAGTTGGAGAGATTTGAATTCGGATTTGTTTGGAATTCAGATTGAATTCGAGTATTTTGTTCAGCTTAAGATGTAAATAATCAGAACCGAACCTAAATCTGAAATATATTTTGGGTACTAGGTAAAACCCAAACCCGATGGGTGTTTATCCGAAATCCGATCCGAATACTAGAAATACCTGAATGGGTCTAGGACCTTTTTACCGAAATACCTGAAAATCCGAAATACCTGACCCGAACCCGAACGGGTACCCAAACGCCCAGGCCTAAGGCTATCGTTGGTATCACCGTTATGCTGCTTGGTTGTTCATGGTCAATAATTGGTATACATTGGCATGATAATTGGGCGTTGTGTATGTTGTTGTTTAATTGTTTCATGTTGATTGTTTCATTGTTTGTTTGTTTGATTGATTGATCGATTGCTCTTAGCTAATCTTGTCATTGCTTGATTGACTTATGTGTTAGTAGATATAATGCGAGTAGTAATGAGATTACATTAGGCTCATAGTGAGTAGTTTGGAATTAGTCATTCTATGGCTAGCGAGTGACGAGATCGTGATTGTCCCAACGGCTCGGAGCAGTTCGCTACCACCGGGCACTACTTGACGAAGTAGTAAATTTTTCCGTAAGGGAATAAGTCCCTTTTACACGGTTTTTGGGAAGGGATGTAATCCTTCTAGCCTTTGTGGCTAAGGGTCAGAAGACATTGCCTTGTGGGAAATCCAAGTCGCATTAATAGTAAAGGCCTTAAGGTTTGGTAGTAAGTAGTGCGATGGCTGTGGTGTCATGTTATTTGTGTTAGTTAGCTTCCATTGTGAGTACTCTGTATGGAGTATGATTGCTTGTTTAAGCTTGATTGTGTGTTGTTTGCTTGATTGTTGTTTTGGAGATTGGGTTTAGGGTTGTTGATTGTTAGAGATCCCGAACTAACTGAGTAATTTTAGATTACTCAAGATTATACTTTTGTTTTTCAGGTAACCATAGTTTAGAGATCTTTTGAGAAAGCACGGACGCTGGACACCAGAGTAGAGTTTGTTGCCTTTGTAAAACTAGATTTGTAATTATTGACTCGTTTTGGACCTTAGGCTCTGGGATCCCAATCCTTTGTAAGTGTTTACAACGATTTAATAAATGAAATGATATTTTTATTAAACGCCTTGTGTTCCACTCAATATTAGTCTTGTCCGCACTAACACAACTCGCGGACATGGTAATGGTTGAAAAGCCTTACGCCGTGTTTGAGAGGAACGATACCCGCGGATGGACTGACTAAGATATTGGATTTGTTATAGTAACCCTGGTCAGATCGTCTACGGGCATCACAAGGAATGCATCTGATTTGTTCTTAGTCTTAGAACGGTTCGGGGGTGTTACAATGAGGGGTGTTAATATTCAGATTGCAGGAGAGTCGATGCTAGCATATTTGATTACCAGTCCCGTGGAGTTGTATGATGTTATTCTAGGTATGGATTGGTTACATCGACATAGTGTACATCTAGATTGTCATCGGGGTAGAGTGACATTTGAGCATCTTGAAAGTTGGTATTTTAGAGAGTGAGACTGATTTCTAGGAGTGAGACCTATTTCAGGAAGTCTCATGATCTCGGCCATGCAGGCAGAGAAGATGATTGAGAGGGGCGTGAGGCCTATCTAGTTACAATTTCAAAGCCGGAGTCATTGGGACAGTCTAAGGTTGAGGTATTCGGGTTGTTGAGGAGTTTGAGGATGTGTTCCAGTCGTTGTTGGGGTTTCCAGTATCTCGGTCTGATCTCTTCACGATTGGATGGAACCAGAGACAACACCATTATCCAATGCACCTTACAGGATGGCTACAACAGAGATGACAGAGCTGAAGAAGCAGCTGAAGTATTTGTTGAGCAAGGTATTCATTCGTCCAAGCATTTCACCGTGGGATGCATTGGTGTTGTTCATTAAGAAGAAGGACGAGTGTTTCCGCTTGTATATTGACTATCGGGGTCTGAACGAGGTCATTGTGGAGAACAAGTACCTTCTTACCAGGTTCGATGAGTTGTTGGATCAGTTGAGAGGTGCTACTTGCTTCTCAAAGATTGATCTGGCGTCGGGTTACCATCAGATTCCTATAGATGAGGCAGATGTGTGGAAGATGACTTTCAGGATGAGGTAGGGGCATTATGAGTTCTTGTTGATGCCTTTCGTGTTGACTAACGCACCAACGACATTCATGAGGTTAATGAACTATGTATTTCAGGAGTTTTTGGATGTTTCCGTCATTATCTTCATCGACGATATATTGGTGTACTCCAAGAGTCCTAAGGAGCATGTTGTGCACTTGAGAGCATTGTTGGAGAAGCTGCAGGAGCATAAGCTGTTTACTAAGTTGAGTAATTGCAGTTTTTGGCAGAGGGAGATGGGATTTCTGGGTCATATTGTTTATGCAGAGTGAGTTTCTGTGTATTTGGAGAAGATTCAGGCCATCAGGGATTAGCCTTGACCGCAGAATGCCACAAAGTTCAAGAGTTTCCTTGGATTGGCAGGTTATTATACAGGGGATGACTAGGTTGACAGAGAAGTATGTTCCTTTTGTGTGGTCACTCGAGTGTGAGGAGGGTTGCAAAAGCCTGAAGGAGATGTTGACTACCACACTAGTGTTGGCATTGCCAGAGTAGAGTTCGCCTTATATGGTTTATATAGATTCTTCCAGAGTTGGTTTCTGGATGGGTATCGATCGACACCATCAATTACTAATTTGGACGATTTGTTTTAAATTGTCGAATTAGAGCGGTTTGGTATGGGAAAAAACCATTAACCGTGATATTTAAGTTGGAAGTCGACCTAGAGATTTTGGGAGTCTCTTTTGTCGTTTCCAAAGAGAAAAAGAAAAGAAGCAGAGTTTCTTTTGAGTCGTGTGAGCTTTTGGAAGAAATCCTTTGCCTATTATTGAGAGATTGTTCCTATGGGTGGAGATCTAAGGCTAAAGATGTGGTAGAGGCTTGCTAGGGTGTTATTTTCGTGGGTTTACTGTCAGAATCTTCCTTGAAAGAGGTGAGTGTATAACCATAACTGATTTAAGCTTGATTGTAACACCACCCCTTAGTGGGCCCTATGTCCACTCCCAATCCATGGGCACACCTTCCTTAATGGGACGTCCTCTCACTAGGCTCATGAGCTCATCCATATCCGACAGTCGATTTTCTACGTCCGGGAGGCTTCAAAAGACTTTTTTATCTTTCCTACAAATTACTACATGATCTTTCCCTATATTTTGTCCTCATTCGCACAGTTCCAACAATAACTTCCTGGATGGTCACCCATCCTGAAACTACTCCAGCATAAGCACGCTTAACTTTGGAGTTCTCTCGGGACCTTTCACCAAAAAGATAAGTGCACTTTAGAGACCTAGGTGGCCAAATCAATTCTTTTAAACCTTTCCGCAAACCTGGCTATCACAATTCGCCCCTACTAACTAACTGCAACGTCCTCGTTGTGCACCAAGAACATCAGTCCCTATGGTGTGAGCCTACTCGACTCTACACTAGTCTGGTTCGGCTCTGATACCACTTGTAACGTCCTGACCGTCACCTTGCTTAGTATGCCCCATGTACACTCCCGACCCATGGGACCACCTCGCTTAGTGGGCTCCATGTCGACTCATGTCCTGTGGGCCAAACCATATCTGACGTCCGGTTTTCTATGTCCGAGAGGCTTTAAAGACTTGTTTACCATCCCTATAAATCATCACATGATCGTTCTTTGTGGTTTTTCCTCACTCGCACAGTTCCGACAATCACTTTCCGGAAGGTCACCCATCTTGAAACTACTCCAGCTTAAGCACGCTTAACGGTGGAGTTCTCTCTGGACCTTTGACTGAATCGATAAGTGCACTTTGGTGACATAGGTGGCCAAATCAATTATTTTAAACCTCTCCACAAACCAGGGTGTCACATTAAGACTTTGTGTTTTTGGGTTCTATGAGTTGTGTGATTGATTCCCTTAAATATTTGTTTAATTTTCGTATTCTCGATGGCTTGGTTTCGCTCATGTGGATGTCTTGGACAAGTGTGAGGTGATTGGAATTGGAGATCTAGGCTGGAGATCGAAGGAGCTCGACATAAGTGTTGATCAACACCATGAGGGTGTCGGTCGTCACCAATGCGAGGATGGCGTGGAGACTCTACTAATGTTGATCGATACCATGTGGAGGTGTTGGTCGACACAAATTAGGATTTTTGGAAATGTCGAGCAGGTGTTGGTCACTCTGTCAGCAGGAAGTTGACGCTTTGTTCCTTGTTTATGGTTTGATTGTATTTATTGTTTGTTGTTTAAAGATTCTCAATCATTTGTGTATAGCCCAGTAGATAGGAGTATTGCATTAGTGAGTATTTGTGATAATATTCATGCATCTCAATTGTTATTTGTAGTGCAAATAACGGCAAAGTGTGATCGTGGAATCAAGACGATGAAGAGGTGGATGTTATAGTGGCTCGTTTGATTGGTGTTTGGCTTCTGTTAGGTTGCTTGTTGTTATAGTCGGTCATTAGGATGATATTAGGATGTTTGTTATTTGCATTATGACATTGCTGGTAATTGGATATTAATCATTGTTTAATCATTGGTTTATTCGCTATTTAATTTATTGGAGCATTATTAGTTTAATGTTCTATTAATTGTGCAGTCTAAGTTGACTGATGTTAGGATGTTAGTGAGTATGAGTCGGATCGTTTCAGAAACAAGGGTTTATTTGACAATGCAACACAAGCAGCAACAATCCTTTTCTCACATCACAAGACCTCTGATCTCTCTCCTTCTGCTTCACACACCAAAGCCAAGCCAAGCTCTTCTCGATTCTTTCTCACTTGATCTCACAAGAAACCCTCAAATCTCTTTCCCTCTTTCTCAAAGGAATGACGACAGCCACAGAGGCAACAACATGGCATCAACCTATTTATAAGAGAGCCATAGGGTTTCCTTAAATTGCACAAAACCGACAAAACAACATGAATTAACTCGATCGCGCTAAACACTGATAGTATAGACAGACACCCACCATTTTATGGGTTCGGAATGTTACAATAGTTAAAAAAAATAAGTTTCGTTCATATTTGACACGAGCTCCTATCTAAAATTTAAATTTAAAACCCCAATATATATGCTATTTATTTTAAAGATTTTAATAAGATAATTTTTTTTGACATTATAAGCTGTAATTCCTAGTGAAATTTGTTATTTTGAATGCCAGCGATATTAGTGTCCTCATAATTAGCTAGTAAAATTTATTTCTAAAAGTGCAGTTACGTATACCTTTTTTCCTTACTCAAAAATAGTTGGTCATAATGCCCGAAAAGGAATAATATCTGCATAGGTGTATATGCATTCCATGTGAATGTATAAGTAGAAAAGTAAAAAAAAAAAAAATCATATTAGAGTATTAAACTGTAAATTTTACCCAAATTATACTTTTTGTTTATTGAAATCAACTTATGATTAAACAAAATTAGATGAAACTTCTAGGCAATATAGAGTTTAAAATCATATGAATATTACATTTTTAAAAAAATTCTTTATCAAACAAAATATGTGATTTTTTAAGATAATTTTTATCTAATAAATTAATTTTACCTTTATGACTAATTAGTTAAATTAAATGGTATTCATAAAGATATTTGTATATTATTAACCTTGCGCTCTAGTTCTATTGTGATGTTCATTACATACATCCTTAACCAAAATAAGTTTACTACAGATAACAAACTTTACAAGGTATCCTTTAAATCACAATTTGACATATATTACTTTTTTTTTTTTAATTACTTAAAATTCTTACAAACACATTCTCTTAAAATATAACGTTAGAAATTACTCTAGGTAAAATGAAAAATATAAAATTCAAATAAATTAGTCTTCGTAAAATAAAATTATAAATAGATAATATTATATTCAAGTTTAAACTAATAATAACTTGATAAGGCATTAGCCAAACACATAAATAAAAGGATCCATATATAGATAATAGCGTGGCTAATTAATAAGAGATTTACTGGCTGGAACTGTAACTAAGTAATATTGAGTCCATCAAAGTGATAAGAAAGAAAGTAAGAAATCTAATGAGTGGAGACACCCTTTCGTTCCTATATAAACAGTCTTTATGCCAACAAATTAGACGCACAAAAAAATGAGGAGGAAGTTGAAATTATTTTTGATAGCTAATGAAAGATCCAGGAAAGCAACATTTATGAAGAGGAAGAAAGGGATAACAAAGAAACTCCACGAGTTGACAACTCTATGTGGTGTCCAAGTTTGTGGGGTCATCTACAGTCCGTACCTATCGGTACCAGAGGTTTGGCCGTCAAAAGAAAGCATAGAAGAGGTGACTTCGAAATTTATGAAGACGCCGGTGGCAGAAAGGAACAAACAGATGATGAATCAAGAGATCTATTTGAGGGAGATGATTGCCGAAGTAAAAGACCAAGTAGACAACTTCGCTACTGAGAACCGAAAGTTATATGTTAAGTAATTTATGTTTGATTGTCTTGAAGGGAAGATGTCGGAGCATCCTTATGACGCAAAGGACATTCACGATTTGTATTGATATATTAATCGTTATATTGGTCAGCTTACCCGATGGATGCAGATTCGTTTAGAAATTGGTGAGTCTTCTTCTATCCCTCCTCTTCCTACTGGAGTCATGGATATGGATCCTCCTACTGTTGCAGATTTTCCTGTTGTGCCGAATACTGCCGCGATAAGTGTTCCATGTGGCTTTAATGATCATATTCAATACCAAAATGTGAATCTTAATCAAAATCAGCAGGAGATGAATCAACATTATGTTCCGATTAATTCTTATATCATTCAATACCATAATATGAGTATGAATCAATATCAACAGGAGCCAGTTCTATATAAGGCTCCTCCTGAATTTTATGATCATATTCAACAAGCAGTTTACAATGACATGCCTTGGAATCAGAATGTGAATTTAGATTTGAACCATAATCTGAATTCAAATCAGTATATGAATCAAGAAGTATCATTCGAGGATATGATGGTGGAACAAAATATGAATTATGATGGAGTACATGCCAATATTCCATTCATGGATGACCAACAACCAAACGTTGATCTTGGTATCACCCGTCACATGCCTTTCGTCACCACCTCCGCCTCTGCCACCGGTGTTTATGCTCCTTTCATCAGCAATAATTTTTAATAAAAACATGTTCTCTAGTGAACTATTCAGTTTTTTTTTTTTTTTCTCTCATTGCATAAGAAAAATATCTAATGTTGTCTTTGCTTTTTTTATCCCAATTTAATTGTTGTTGGTTAAAGGTTCTACCTTGACACATTTATGTTATTTTGATTATTAGGAAACTCCCCTGTTTTAAAAATCGGTCACAGCAGCCGGTTAATCGCAGGAAAAGCAATCGGCGGCATCCAACCACCGCGAGTTTAGTAACCTCGGCCAATAAATCGAATATGTGAAGAAAACTCAAATATTTGTTAGATTTATGATAAAAATCAATTATTTATAATTAGATATGAAGATTTTGTATAAAGTATGGTGTAAATCGAACAAAAAAAGATAAAAACGGAAAAAAATATACTAGTTCGCGTTTTAAGGTTGTAGGTGTGCAGCCAGAAGGAATAAGATAAAGAGAAAATACCGATTTTACCCTCTGATAAAACGAAATGATTAAAAAACAGCTGAGATTCGAACCAAAGATATATGACTCAGTTATAAAGATTGAACCACTACACCATTGGAGTTATTTGTAATTTTACTCATAAAATAATATATATACTTTCTAATGTTAGATATAAACCCTAAAAGTAGTCCCCGATTAATCCTCGTATAATCTCCAATTAATTAATTAATCACTAGGCATACCTCGACCGTCCGACTAGAGCCTAGCAATTTCTAAAACAGGGGAAACTCATATGCGTATCACAGCACATTCAAATTTAATTTTATCTGAAATTTTCTGATTATTTAAAAACCACACTTGGTGCAGTCTTTTCTTTTATAAATTATGACAAAAATATATAACTAAGCATATAGCACCAAAGATGTGCGCAAATTAACTAATTTTTTCCGAGGAAGTATCTTATTTTCATTATAACATTTGCAAAAAGAAAGAAAAAGAAATCAAATATTATATTAATGTTTTGATTTGGGTAAAAATATATATATATATATATATATATATATATATGAGAGCAACAATTTTTTATAGATATGAGTTGTTATGCCCTTGAACCAATTTTGGTTGTGTATTAGGGTTCGGGTTACTTTTCTGTTTTTTTGGGTTACCCTAGGGCTCATGTCTAAAAAGGAAACTCAACCTCCTAGTGTTTTGACGCCCTAAGGCTCGTATTTTCGTTCCAGAAAGAAGAGAGAAAAGAATTCTCCTTGAGTATCATTCTGTAAGCGAACGAGAAGGTTTATGTATTTGTTTAGGTGTTATCAGCGCATGGGAAAAGAGATCTGAGCGTGTGTGACATTGGACAGTTGATGTGAGGCTTGGATCTTTCTGTTTTTTCGTGAAACAATCAGGCCCATTTTTTTTAACCATTTATATATATATTTTTTGGAGATATTTATAAAATAAATCCTAAAGTTGACACTTATTTACATGCATGTCATTTGCATTGAATAATTAATTTAATAAACAAATTAACTTTACCTATATTCCATTTTTTTTAGAAACTAAGTGTTTTAAAAGGTAACAAACATAATTGAAAATGTATACAAATTTTATTTCTTTATAAAATAAGTAGGTGAATGAAGAGGTTCACCCCTATCGTTGTTTACTTGATAAAAATTTGAAAAATTGATTTGATAAAAAATGATTTTTAACCTCACATACTATATATTCTTTCACGGGTTTCATATGATGAGTTTTTGCGAATTAAAAATATTTGAACATGTTGTGTGATCCGACTAGCATGACGGGTTTGGACTATAGAACCAATATTAAAACTATTAGTTTATTTCATTTACTATAGATTTGTAGTTATAGTTTGGAAAATTAACTTATAAATTATTTAGTGTATAAACTATAAAATATTACACATACTACAACACATTTTTAATATTCTAAAAATAAATTGTATACACTTAAAAATATACAATAGCATACCATATAGGCATATACCTCTGTTTAATTATTGAAAACAAAACTAAGTATTGTAAAATTTTATATTCTATCTAACAAATTTAATGTAATTAGGTTGTAAACTGTATAAAACGTAAGAAGAAGAAGAAATATTTTAAACAAAATTATAAATTAATTAAAATTTTCAAAACTAAATAAATTAAAAATTATTATTTAAAATACAATAATTTATAATTTAGTTTCGCAGTGTACCGCGGGTGAAAACCTAGTATATATAATATAATTAGATACCCCATAATATTTAATTAAAAACTCAAACAATAAACCAACATATTCAACTCCAATTAACATAAATCAACAATAACCTCCACATCAGAAACATATAAACCAAACTAACATAACCAGCAACCTAGCAAGCTTCTAACCAGGTTCCAACAAGACTAACATAACCACAACACAACAACCGAGACCCTAGATCATCATCCTCCTCATTGCCATGATTCCACGTCCACATTACCTGCACCACAAACACAATGAGAGGCGTGAGTATCATAAATACTCAGCGAGACGATCCTCCCATCTACGAGTTATACACATAAGCAAATCAAGAGTACAACCAAAATAAAAACGTAACAAACCAGCCATTAAACAAAACACCCATAACACATTCACCACACCTACACATCATCACACAAAATAAGTCATACAACCCAATCGCTCAGATAAGCTCATTGTCACACACTCACCTTATCAAGGTGATTCGAACAACAAAACACAACCAGGAGAGACTCTTCTCGCGTCTACATCAGTCCAAAAACACCCAACAACAAGTCGCACAACCAAAATGACCTTGAAACAAAACTGACAAAAATAACATAAACTTTCGTCTTAAAGACGAAATCATAAAACAAAAACCAACTGTTAACTATCAAATCCCTCCTGTGAAAAGCTACCCCTAGATGTCACAGAGCTTCCCCCAAAATATCGTGCCGATCAGATAATAGACAAGACCACGATCGCACTTACAATCCTTGTTGGTCTCAGTTCGCGTCTAAGACGAAGTACCTCACAAAACTGCAGATATCTTCTCGATTATTAACTCAAATCCAAATCCGTTGTAGCTCAATCCACACAGCGGTCTGATCTTTGAGCGTGCCTTCCGCATCCGTTTGATCTTCGCAAAACTTTGAGCGCGACTTCCGCAGCTCTTTGATCTTTGAGCGCACCTTCTACAGCTCTTTGCTCTTCACAAAACTCTGAGCACGCCTTCGACAACATCTTTTATCTTCATAACAACTTTAGCGCATGTCGCAGCTCTTGGATTTCACAATATTCTGACTGCATTCCACATCCATGATGGCTTTAACAATGGTCTGAGCGCATTCCACAACTCTAAGACCTAAACAATAGTCTGAGCGCATTCCGCAGCTCTAAGACTTTAACACTGAGTGCATTCCATAATTCTGATGGCCTTTACAAAACTTTGAGCGCCTTCAAAAATTTGACCGCCTTCCAAAGCTCTGCTACTATGATAGATTTAGAGAATGGTTTTGGGAAGAATATTATTGTGTTGTATTATCTTGTGTAATTGAAATAGGGGCTATACAAACATATATATAAGATTGAGGGTATATTAACCCTAATCTCGTAATGCTAAATCTTAATGGACTTTGTGAAACGACCTGACCCGTTTTTTTTGTAAATAAATTATAATAAATAATAAATAATAAATAAATTAGCCAAAAAATATTTATTTATATATGCAGAAACTTAGATCACCAAATAAACAGCAGAAAATACCAATAATAATAAACCAATAATTAACCAGAATCATATACCAAAATCTAGCAACTTAAACCATGGTTCTAACACCAACATTCCAATTTTAGCAACCTAGCGTAAATCAAAACATAAAAACTAAGTCCCTACAACATCCTCCTCTTCATTGCCATGATCTCACGGTCACACTTTGTCTCTACCTGCACCACAAACACAATGAGATGCGTGAGTATTACCAGAAATACCCATTGAGGCGATCCTCCCATCTAGGAGCTATACACACAAGCAAATCAAGAGTACAACTACAAATAAAATATAACAAACCAACCATTAAACAGAACAACCAATAACACTTTCACCACACCTATAAATCATCACACAAAACAAGTCATACAACTCAATCGCTTAGATAAGCTCATGGTCACGCACTCACCTTAACAAGTGATTCACGAAACTAACTACAACCAATTGAGAGGCTCTCAAATATCCAAAAACAACCAAACTCGCTCCTACAACCAATCACAACAACAAACAAACATTGAAAACAAACTGCCAGAAAAAATAGAAAAGAACAACTTCACAAGTGAAACCACGAAATCAAAACGAACCATTAACTTTCTAATCCCTCCAGTGAAAAGCAAGGTCTATACGTACAGAAGCTTCCCACAAAATTTCAGCACGATCAGCTCTCAGATGAAACCGCAATCGATCCCGAAACACCCTCTGGTCTCAATCCGCGAATGAGAAGAAACGCCCCATGAAACTGCCAATATCTCCTAAACTATTAACTCAAATTCACTTCTGTAAAAATGAGAGTTTACGAAAATCTCTTAGCTACAACCCTAACAAAAATCAATACCTTTCGAAACGATTTGACCAGTCAGATCCTCCTTCTTCGAAACCCTGACAATTTTGTTTTTCTCTATACTCTAAGGAAAAATCTTAATCTCCTTCTCTTTCTCTTTTACACCCAATAACCAAGAGTTATCTATCTTTCTCTCCCTCTCTATGATGACAATGTCGACAAAAGCACAAAAGAAGAGAGGAGGCATGACTTCATGAGAGAAATTAGGGATTTTTGGAGGGGGTTATTGGTTTTATGATTTTAATGGATTTGGAAATCCAAACTAAAATCATGTGTTATTCAATCACTGATTTTAAAATACTTATCAAAATGATGTGTTATTGGTCTATAATTTATAAATACTTGTTAAAATCCCATATTATTCAGTAAATGATTTGTTTTTGGATTTCAAAATCCACATTATGTTTTAAATATATTTGAATGGATTTGAAAGTATAAAATAGAAGGATTCAAATCCAAGGATAAAACATGTTATTTCAAAATCCATGTATTTTGATTTTTAGAATTTACAATTTCATATGGATTTAAAAATCACCTCTCTAATAACAGCCCCTTGGTTTAATTAGATTAAACCAGGATTTAATTAAATCAAAATCAATTAAAATCCACCCCTTTGGTTTACTCAACACATCGCAAACTCTAATCCCGGAACACGGATGTTTATTGTAACAACCCATCCCATGGACCCCACTAGCCTCACTGCTAGCCGCCCCAATGGACCCCAAGCTGGCCCTACAGGGCATCGATCATAACCCCTCACCGTGGATAGGAACTATTCATCCAAATCCACCAGTAGGTTATTGACCTGCAGATCAATTGGTGACAGCTTGTCCTGTGGGAAGGTTGTTAAAGGATGGGGACCAGGGTTCGAGGAACGCCTGGCGCACCAATAACCTACTGGTGGATTCGGATGAATAGTTCCTATCCACAGTGAGAGATTAGGATCGATGCCCTGCAGGGCCAGCTTGGGGTCCGTTGGGGCGGCTAGCGGGTAGGCTAGTGGGATCCGCGGGACGGGTTGTCACACTTTGGTCCATCTTAACTCCATGGCCCATGGCCCATATATTCCCTATTAGAAAGTGAAAAAGAGTTTCGTAGAAAATGAAACAGCAACGAAATCAACATTCAAAAAAAGGAAAAAAAAATGTTTTGAAGAAAGCTCAAGGTTGGCAACTCTATGTGACGTCCCAATATGTGTTGTCGTCAACAATGCGTAAGAGTCCAACCCGGAGGTGTGGCCATCAAGAGAGACGGCTTACAAGGTAGTGTCCCAATGGAAGATGATGTTGGTGATGAACAAGCCCAAGAAGACGGTCAACCAAGAGACTTTTCTCCAACAAAGGATCACCAAAGCAACCGAGTCTTGAAAGAAGGTGTGGAAAGAGAACAAAGACTTGGAGATGAAAAACATCATGTTTGATTGTCTTAGTGGCAAAACTTTGGTTTTCCCGTCTCCCGAAATGTGATCTTTGAGATTTGGGTTCTATAATTGAACAACATCTCAAAGATGTTATCGTAGGATGGAGATTCTGAAGAGGAACGATGATGAATCATCTTCCTCCTTTGTTCTTGTTATGACCGCTACAACATCTAGTGTTATGCAAGAAAAAAGTGTTTTTTATCTCTCTAAAACTAATTGAATGCTGGTAAATTGTTTTTTCTCTCTCTAAAAAGTGCGATTAAAAAGGCGAAAACCTATATCTACTTCCCAACGGCGCCGTCTGACGGTTAGGCCTCACGCCGCCGTTGAGAATCTTCTCCTTTCTCCCCCCTCTTCCTTTCTAACATGGATTTAGACTCGGCTCCATCCCCAAAGTCTCCTAAGCCTCCCCCTAGTGCGGAACCTGTAGTTACTTTGCCTTCCTCGACTGCTCAGCTTCAGCAGATCCCTGCAGGCGCTCTGGATCCGCTACCCACTCCACCGAATTCAGCGAATGACGTTCCGGATCTGCCCATGATTGATGATACCACTCTTCCCTGTGCCGAGCGTTTCAACCCCAGCCTTCGTAACATCAACAAAGCAGATCTCCCTAAATTCAATGAGGATGGCACTCCTCGGGTTCGGGCTCCATCTTCTGTCATACTCAAGTCTTCGGACACTTGGAAGGAGCACATTATGGCACATTTCCATGGCAATCCTCCTCCTCCAGGTAAAATATTTGTATATCTTAACCCGATATTGGGAAAGAATGGTAGAATCAATATCAGGAGCCTACCGAATGGTTTGGTTCTAATATACATACCTTCGGATCTCACTCATAAATGGGTGTTAGAAGTTGGTTGTTGGCAAGCAGGCAATTGTCTCTTCACTATCACACCTTGGTCTCCGACAGCAACATTAACACCGCTCAAACTTGTCTCTCTCCCGATCTGGGTCATCCTCAAGAATGTACCTCCTCAGTTGTACTCCCTCCCAGGCCTAAGCACAATAGCGTCAGGGATTGGAGGCCCTTACACACTAAAAAGAACCAACTTCCACCTTTGACAGAAGATACTCGCATCAAGGTAGAAATATTGCTGAAGAAACCTCTCCCTCAATCTGTGCTAGTAGAGGATGATGCTGGAAATGAGCTCAGAATTTGGGTTGAATACCCTCGCCTCCCGCCAAAGTGTGATTTCTGCAACGTATATGGTCACTTGTATCATCGTTGCCCTTCTGCTCCGAATATTGAAAAAACCTCAGCTCCCCCTGACACCGCCAAAGCTCCCTCTGTCACCTTCTCTCCAGCTGCATCATCTGCTCCAGACTTGTCGAAGACGTTGCGCTCTTCTAAGGGCTTGTAGACCTCATGGCAAGTTAAACGACACTTAGTTAGTGGCATACCTATCCCAGATTCCTCGACGATTAATGGTTCAACTGCAGTAATCAACGAAGGTACCGCTCTTCAGGTTTCTTCCCCATCTACTACAGTCCCGGTCCTACCTCCACCAGCAACCCACATATACATTGACTCCCCTTCAGCTGAGTCCCCATCAGCCGACACTAGCACTGACTGGAAGGTTGTCCAACACCATTCTAAATCACCTTCGGCCAAGTCTACATCAGCTATTTAACTAGAACTCGGTCATGTGCACTCAGTAGCTCCCTCTTCATCCAAGGAGACTACTAAGTCACCTAGTAATTCGAATGTTACCACGAATACAATAACTAAAAAAACCAAGCTCTCTGGTCAAGGACGGTTCTCGGTTCAGGGTCGTTCCCATCTTCATCATGCTTGAAAGCTTAGCTTTTGATAATGATGAAATTTTTTTCATATAATATAAGGGGCTTGAATACTACCCTCTGGCAGCTAGAGCTCAAGAGATGGGTTCAGTCTAGTAGACCTTCTATAGGAGGTATTTTGGAAACTCATGTACAGGAAGAAAATGCTTCTTCTATTTTTGTTCGAAACTTTTCGGGATGGCGCTATGAGTTCAATTACTCTTCTCTTGCCCAAAATGGCAGAATTTGGTTAGTGTGGGATCCAGCTATCAATGTCATCATCCTCAAGAGGACTGATCAGGTCATCTCATGTTTACTATTTGATCCGGCTACTTCGACTTCTTTCTCAGTAACCTTTGTCTACGCTAGGAACTGTATGATAGCAAGAAGGGATTTATGGAGGACTTTAGAGGAGTTGCATTCACACAGTATTCAAAGATCTCATCCATGGATGATTATTGGAGATTTTAACCAAATACTTAGAGCCGATGAGCACTATTCTCTCCACCCTTATCCTCTTCCAATTCAGGGGATGGCTGAATTCCAACAATGCATAGACGGCTGTGAACTTCTTGAACTGGCAAGTCGAGGAACTTCTCATACTTGGTCTAATGGACAGCCTCTAAATCCCATTACTCGAAAACTTGATAGAGCTTTGGTCAATGAAGCTTGGATGACAGCCTTCTCTCAATCAAGTGCTTTATTTGAAGCCCCGGATGGTTCGGATCATTCCCCCATCCTAGTGGCGACCGCTGAGATTGTTGAAAGGCGTAAGGTTCCATTTAAGTTTTACACCTTCTTTGCGTCTCATCCGGATGATCCTAATCTTGTGGAAACAGCGTGGAATTTGCCAATGGCTCCGGGGACATCCATGTTCAAGCTTTGTCAGAAACTGAGAGCTGTAAAGGTGGCATGTAAGACACTTAACCGTACCCAATTCAGTAATATCCAAGCTCGTTCAGCAGAAGCACTAGAGGCTCTGGATTTCACTCAAAGACAACTTCTATCCAACCCCAATTAAGCTTTATTCGAAGAGGAGAAATTGGCAAGGAATAAATGGTTAATTATATCAGCAGCAGAGGAGTCTTTTCTCAAGGAGAAGTCACGATTGCGAAGGTGTTCAGAAGGGGACTCAAACACTCGGTTCTTTTATAATGCGGTGAAGGATCATCAAGCCAGGAATATAATCAGATCTCTCCTAGACGACAGGGGAGGAAGAGTCTCAGATAAAGGTCTACTCAAGGATATGATAATTGAATACTACTCTAGGATGCTTGGAACACTTCCCACTCTTAGTTGAGACGATAAGAGAACTACATCCTTTCAGATGCTCAGGGGAAATGTCAGCTTCCCTTACTGCCATCCCAACTCCGGAACTGATCACATCCACCGTTTTCTCCCTTCCAAGGAACAAAGCCCCGGGACCAGATGGCTTCACGGTTGACTTCTTCATTGGCCCGTGGGCTCTTGTAGGCCCTACTGTTATAGAAGTTGTTCTTGAGTTCTTCAAGACTGGAAGACTTCTTAAACAAGTCAATGCTACTATCCTTGCCCTCATATCCAAGACCGTTGCAGCGGAAAAACTCTCTGACTACAAGCCAATTTCCTGCTGTAATACCATTTACAAAGTGATATCTAGAATCCTTGTTAATCGGCTCAAGCTCTTCACTGGTCAGGTTGTTCAGCGTAACCAAACCGCCTTCATTCCTGGTAGGCTACTATGCGAAAATGTTCTTTTAGCATCCGAGTTGGTTGCCGATTTCAATAAGGAAGGACCATTGACAAGAGGTTGTCTCCAGATCGACTTGACCAAGGCATTCGATAATATCGATTAGGGATTCTTGTCAAATATTCTAGAAGCCTATAATCTCCCTCCTACTTACATCAATTGGCTGAAGGCTTGTTATACTTCCCCTACTTACTCTGTGGGATTTAATGGTGAGCTGATTGGGTTCTTTCCTGGAAAAAAAGGCCTACGATAGGGTGACTCCATCTCAGCTCCTCTCTTCACCCTAGTCATGGACATCCTTTCAAAGCAACTTGATAAGGCGGCTCTGCCAGGTCATTATCGAACCCACCTGTTGTGCGCAAACCCTCTTATAACTCACCTCAACTTTGCTGATGACATTCTTATCTTTTTTGACGGGAGTGAAGTTTCATTAGTGAATATACTTGACATAATTGCTCAGTTCAAGGAGGCATCGGGGCTCGGAATAAAATTGTAGAAAACTTGCCTTTATCTGGATGGAGACAATAGGGATTTACTCAGGGAAATTTCTGAGAGGCACAACCTTTCACATGGCTCTCTGCCAATGCGGTACCTGGGAGTTCCTCTCATCACTTATAAGCTCTCAGAATCCGATTATCAGTCACTCATAGACAAGGTCAAAGGTCGTATAAACTCTTGGAAGAACATGTATCTATCTTTTGTTGGCAGATTACAACTCCTTCAGTCGGTTATCAACAGTACAATCAACTTCTGGGCGTCAATCTTCTTGCTCCCCAACAGATGCATGGAGAAGCTTGAGCAAATCTGCAGTGCGTTTTTGTGGAACGGCGTTGCTGACTCTGCTCGAGGAGCAAATGTTTCTTGGGAAACAGTTTGCTGTTAGGTCTTAAGAGGCTCTTGGACTGGAACAAGATATTTGGCCTCAAATTGATATGGCTTCTATTCTCGCAAGCGGGATCGTTATGGGTCTCCTGGGTCAAGCAACATCTGATCAGAGGCAAATGCTTCTGGGATGCTGACTTTCGTACCACATGTAGTTGGATATGGAGGCGTCTTTGTAAGCTCAGATCTCTCGTGACACCGTTCATATATTGCAGTGTTTTCTCTGGTCATATTCTCTTTTCTGGCATGACAACTGGACTGGTCTTGGACCACTCATCGACTTACTTGGAGATTCTGCTCCACGGGTAACTGGCATAAGCTTTCTAGCTTCAGTAAGCGAAGCAGTATTGAATGGTGCGTGGAATATTCCAATGGGACGCCATCCTCTCGCCCAACTACTCTGAACTTGCCTTCATGACCAAAGCCCTCCTAATCCAGATGCTAGTGGTGATATATACCACTGGAACCTCACACCCGATCAAGTTTAGGGATCTTTCTCCTCCATGCGTACATGGCGTCACTTGCATCCCCCTGGTCCGCCTGTTTCCTGGTCCTCTCAGGTTTGGTTTAAAGAGAGAATTCCAAAAATGGCTTTTATAACCTGGATTATAGTTCTTGGTAGACTTACTGCCCGGGATAGACTCATCCGCTGGAATCTTCCAGTCCCACCATACTGTCTTCTCTGCCTAACCGGTAATGAAACAAGGGACCACCTATTATTTTATTGTCCTTACTCCAACACTCTTTGGTCTCTTTTCTTCGCTTCAATGCCAACTCCACCATCCTCAACTTTTGAAGACCTATTAAATTGGATTAAGTCTCCCACTACAAATAGGAGACTTAATTCAATTTCTAAATTGGTCTTCCATGCTCTTATTTACTTCATCTGGAAGGAGCGTAACGCAAGGTTACATAGCTCAAACTCGCACACCGAAATTCAACTTCAGAAGGAAATACAGCTAACTATTAGGAGAAGACTCTTGTGGCTTGATCGTGCTGCATCAACAAACACAACATCGGTTACTTCCACACAGGACACCTATCTCTGCCTTTGGTACTCTCACTTTCAACCTCCTTAACAAGTATAAAGGATTCAGTCCTATCTCCTTTGGATATCCTCATTATCTTGTTCTTCCGGAAAATTGTAATAGCGTACTTCCCAGTTAAGGGCTCATGAATGAAATGGTATCTTAAAAAAAAAACAAAAACAAAAAAAACATCTAGTGTTATGCTATGATTGAGATGGGTTCTTCATCAGTTGGATTTTTACGATAAAATTCGAGATCAAATTCAGAATACTTTGAATATGAAGCGACAAATAAGGATTTGGATCTGAATAAGAAACAGTACTGGTGAGGAGCTATTTGATCGTATCTAAAGTTTTCGCTATTTAATCTTTCAATTAATAAAACGTTATTTTTGAGTTCAGTTTGTTTTAGTTACATGCATGTTTGGGTTGATTTGACATGTAGATATATTTTCTCATGAATGAAATTTCATTTTCTCCACGGTGTAATCTTGCTCCTTGTGGGAGTTTATATAGTCGATCACACCTAAAGAAAACTAAATATAATAAGTTGAATTGATAAACTCAGTTCTTAAAACATGTTTCTACAAAACAAACAAAAAAAGAAAATGATTTGAGGTATTGTACTATTGTGGAAGAGAATGAAAGAAGTGGAAGAGAATGAGAGAATGTGAAAATGTGAAAGTAAAAGAAAGTCAATATGAGAGAATAAGATAATGCTTATTTATATGATAAGAATTTATGGAAGTTACATTTAAAATTAAAATTATGGAGTTACAATAATATTTTATTATGTTTGAATAAAATTAATGCATAATTTATTTTATTTTCAGTTATAATTTTATTTTAATGTATGAGTTAAGTGTATTGTGTTAATTGAGTCTTAAATATTGTTTAAAACAATTAAATAATTTTAAAAAAAATTAAAAAACATTAAATGAAAATCAACCAATAAAGAGACCTTATATATATGATTGTTTTTGGGTTACTCTTCTTCCTTTTTAGTGTGTTTTAACTTGTTGGTATAGGATTTCTAATGTGTAATCGGGAGTAGTGAATCTTGAAATCGTGAGCTCGGTTTCTGACGGACAATTTTATAAACCCCGACATTTTAGTGTTTTTTCTAATGCTTCCTTAGTTTAATTAAGTAGGAAACATAATCTTCGAAAATATATATAATTTTAAAAATCATTGGAGAAACAAGACATATATCATTACAGAGTAGCTCTAGCTAGGCAAGTCTGAGATGAATGTCACCCTCTGTCCTCTAGGCTTACAGATTACTACCGGACGAGTATGTATCAAGGATCCATGGTGGGATCTTCAGTGCATATTTTCACATGAAAGGCCAAAACGTCCTTGCCCGTTCCTTGTAGTTAGGTTTTACGTTGGAGTCTTGGAGATAGTCATGTCCTAGGTGTCATGAACCACGAGAAGCAGCACGAATGTGAAGCAATCGACAAGGGTCAGATTAGGCTGATAATGTTGAACATGCTTAGGTTGAGCTTTGAAAGACTTTACTGTGGAACATGCTTCTTAATTGTTATGTGAAACAATATTCATCCAGTGTTGCATTTAAAACACCAGCAACCTTATTCAAAAGCTTCAGATGCTCTGAATGCATGACTTTGCTCTGAAACCAGCATTTGTGTTACTTGGACATAGCCTGAGATACAGTCTCCTTGGGACAGATGCAACACCATAAGAATCATTGACCAGCTTCCATGTGACCATTTAAAAGGGCAAGACTTCCACAAATGTTCTCAGCTTGTGGATGAGACCTGTCCTCAGCATAGAAATGCCACGCTTTTTCATTCATCTCAATCCAACTGCAGCCAGGTGTCTTCATCAGTCCCACTTCTTTCATTTTCCTTCTGACCCGCCTTGCTGCATCCCATGACTCACAAGAGGCATACAAATTATACAAGACAGTATAGGTAGATGCATCCTCTGGACATTTCTCCACAAGCAATCTTGCGATTCTATCTCCCAATGATTGATCCTTGTGCAAACAACAAGCAGAGAAAAGAGTACTGAGAAGCTCAGCTTTGTCTCTTATCTCTGGTTTCTCTTCAAAAATTTCATAAGCTTCAAGCAACCGACCTGCTCGGCCAAGAATGTCAATCAAGCACGAGTAGTGTTCAATACTAGGCTTGATTCCGTACTTTGATTTCATTTGACTGAAATACTTAACACCTTCATCAATTAACCCGGCATGACCGCAAGCTGACAATACAGCAAGAAAAGTAACCCCATCAGGTTTTACACCAAACTTCTGCATTCCATCAAAATGGTTAAGGGCATCTCTGGGTTGACCATGAGATGCATACGCAGAGATCATTACTGTCCATGACACAACATCCTTCTTTGGCATACTGTTAAAAATTCTAGAAGCCTCTTTCACATTGCCGCATTTAGAATACATGTCAAGAAGTGCACTCATCAGCAACTCATCTGTTTCGAGCCTGCTCTCACTAATGGACATATGAATCCGTTTGCCTTTCTCTAACGCAGCCAGTTGCGAACAAGCAGGTAAAACACTTGTGAAAGTTACTACGTCTGGCTTCACTCCAATACTCACCATTTGGTCATAAACTTCAACAGCCTGAAACCAATTACCCACACTGACATAACCAGAGATCATAACATTCCATGACTCAACAACGTCCTTCTGAGTCTTAGAAAAGACGGTTTCAGCCAACTTTACTTCACCACACTTGAATTATAGATCAATCAGAGAACAATTTAAATAGATATCTGCATCTACAGCACTCTTAATCACATAACCATGTACGAATTTTCCATGTTGGAGATTCCGTGACCGAGAGCAAGCCATCAGCATACTGGTCAAGGTTGTCTGACTCGGTCGAGTTCCTTCTACGACCATCCTATTCAAAAGCTCAACACATGACTTACTATCTCCTTTAGAGACATAACCTCTAATCATAGAATTCCAAGCAACCAAACTCTTTCTAGGCATTTGGTGAAAAACCTCTTTAGCCATCTCAAAACAGTCACACTTCCCATACATATCTACAAGAGCAGAGTTTACATACTCATCTACCTCAAACCCTCTCTTCACATACTTTCTATGGATCTCCTTCCCTCTCTCCAAACACATTAGCCTCGAGCACGACGATATGGCTACCGTCAATGAAACTGAATTTGGTTCAAATCCAGAACTTTCCATCCTACCGAATAACTCCAAAGCCTTCTCTGCCTCCCCGCTTTGATAAAAACACGAAATAACCGTGTTCCAAGAAGCAACATCTCTCTCAGGCATTTCATCGAACACTTGTACTGAATCCCCAAACAAGTTAAACTTTGCGTACATACCAACCAAAGAGCTCCCTACAACCACATCACAAACATGCCCACTCTTCACCACAAGAGTATGAATCATTCTACCACAAAACTCTCTACCCAACGCACCATAAGCCTTAATCACATTCGGGTACGTAAAAGAATCAGGGACGCAAAATGGGCAATTAAGCAATCTCTTGAAAACCTCAAGAGCGTCATGAAACATCGAGTTCTTTGAATAACCAGACACAAGCGAGTTCCAAATGTAAACATCTGATCGTGTATCCATGTTCTCGAAGACGAGTCTCGCCGAGCAATGGTCTTTACAAGCGAAGTAGACATTGATGAGACTTTTGCATAAAACGACGTCGCTACGTAACCCCACCGTGAGTATTCTCTGGTGAACAAGCTTGGCTTGTCTTAACGACTTGGCATTTGTACATTCTCGCAATAAAAATAACAACTTTGAAGATTCCATTTTAAACTTGTGTTCTTGTCTTAATTTTTACATGTCGCTGGCTTAACATGATTGTTGTGTACTCAAGACAACGGTGTCTTTTGAATTAATGGGCCGAGTTAAATTAGGCCCAAAATGCTGAATTCTTTAAAAAATCACTTCGTTTTAAAAACCCTAGCTGATTAAAAGTTACAAAATTCGCCCCCTTTTTGCAATAAAACGCAGCGTCTTGGAGAATCTCTGAACCTTCTTCAACAAATATATATACCATCTTAAACCCTAGAAAAATCGCGGCTCCTGAAACTTTTTCTCTCTCCTTCTCTCTCTCTGTCTGTGCGTAAACCCTCCGAGGTAACTGAATCTTCTTTCTTCGTTGTTAGCTTCCAAGTTCTAGATTTTGACTAAGTAAAGTTTTGTTCTTTTGTCTGATTTTGAAGAATTTGAACAGAGTAATGTACTCTGTTTTCTTTTGTCGGATTTGTAAACTTGAAATAGGCTTTTTCTTGAATATGGTTTCTTACTAGCTTAGTTTCTGTAGCTCCTAAAAGAACTTTGTAAGTATGGTGACTTTGAGACATTGAGTTGATTTTAAGGGTGTTTTGATTTCAGGGGCTGACTTAGGAGCTTGTGAAAATGCTAGTACTGTTTGAGACGCCAGGTGGTTTTGCCCTCTTTAAAGTATTGAAGGAAGGAAAGCTCTCTAATGCTGAGGTTATTATCTTCATCCTTGTGCTGTCTTCTCCTTGTCTGTGTATTTTATTCTAAGTTTGTAAATTTTGGTGTTTTTGTAGGATTTGGGTAATGAGTTCATGACTGCAGAGTCAGCCCGAAAGGTGATTACTTCTGTTTCTTCTACACATGGTTTTTATACTTAGAGACTGCCATATATTGTTGTGTGTCGGTTTCTCATATCATTTTTGGCGTTGTTACAGATGGTTAAGCTTAAAGCTTTTGACAAGTTTGACAACACATCTGAAGCTCTTGAAGCTGTGGCTAAATTGCTTGATGGAACTCCAAGCAAGGGTCTACGCAAGTTTTTGAAAGCAAACTGTGATGGTGAAACCTTAGCTGTTGCTGATTCCAAGCTTGGAAATATTATCAAGGAGAAGCTGGTTTGTACTTTGTTTTGGTCTGGTATGCTCTTTCATTTATGAAGATGGGTTGTTTCTTACGGATTTGCTTCACTTTTGTAGAAAATAGACTGTGTTCACAACAATGCTGTTATGGAGCTTTTACGAGGTGTCAGAAGCCAGCTTACTGAACTTATATCTGGATTGGGGGATAATGATCTAGCTCCAATGAGCCTAGGATTGTCTCACAGTCTTGCCAGATATAAACTAAAGTTCAGTTCTGATAAGGTAGTCATT
>NC_025692.1:12745351-12769668 GCF_000633955.1 Camelina sativa | reverse complement strand
GGTTAAGCTTAAAGCTTTTGACAAGTTTGACAACACATCTGAAGCTCTTGAAGCTGTGGCTAAATTGCTTGATGGAACTCCAAGCAAGGGTCTACGCAAGTTTTTGAAAGCAAACTGTGATGGTGAAACCTTAGCTGTTGCTGATTCCAAGCTTGGAAATATTATCAAGGAGAAGCTGGTTTGTACTTTGTTTTGGTCTGGTATGCTCTTTCATTTATGAAGATGGGTTGTTTCTTACGGATTTGCTTCACTTTTGTAGAAAATAGACTGTGTTCACAACAATGCTGTTATGGAGCTTTTACGAGGTGTCAGAAGCCAGCTTACTGAACTTATATCTGGATTGGGGGATAATGATCTAGCTCCAATGAGCCTAGGATTGTCTCACAGTCTTGCCAGATATAAACTAAAGTTCAGTTCTGATAAGGTAGTCATTGAATCTATTTCGGCGTCTATTTAGTTCTCTGGATTACTGTTTGTTGGGTTGGTTACATTTGATAAATTATGGAACTTTTGGCATCCTTATTTGCTTCTCCAACATTAATGTCCGACCATTTAGTTCCTATGTATGTCCTGTGTTTTGTTTTATGTTGTGTTTCTTTCTCCTTATACTAATATTATTTTTGATAGGTGGATACCATGATTATCCAAGCTATTGGTTTGCTTGATGATCTTGACAAAGAGCTGAACACATACGCTATGAGGGTTCGTGAATGGTACGGTTGGCATTTTCCTGAGCTTGCTAAGATCGTACAGGACAATATCCTATATGCCAAGGCTGTAAAACTAATGGGGGATCGGATTAATGCTGCTAAGCTAGACTTCTCTGAGGTTAATCCCTTCATTACCATTCTCTTTTGACTATCTGTTTTAGGATTCGGCTTGCTTTTCCTTGAAACTAGTTATGCCTTTTTAACACATATTTCCCTTGTCCAATCTCATTTCAGATATTGTCTGATGAAGTTGAAGCAGACCTTAAAGAGGCTTCTGTGATATCTATGGGAACTGAAGTCAGTGACCTTGATTTGTTGCATATCCGGGAACTCTGTGACCAGGTTCTTTCTCTTGCTGAGTACAGAGCTCAGCTTTATGACTACTTGAAGAGCAGAATGAACACCATTGCACCAAATCTCACTGCCCTTGTCGGTGAGCTAGTCGGTGCTCGCCTAATTTCTCATGGTGGTAGTTTGTTGAACCTCTCGAAGCAACCTGGGAGCACAGTTCAGATTCTTGGAGCTGAAAAAGCCCTATTTAGAGCCCTCAAGACCAAACACGCCACTCCAAAGTACGGTCTAATTTACCACGCATCTGTGGTTGGCCAAGCTGCACCAAAGCACAAGGGTAAAATCTCTCGGTCACTAGCTGCAAAAGCTGCTCTTGCTATCCGATGTGATGCCCTTGGTGATGGCCAAGATAACACTATGGGAGTGGAAAACCGCTTAAAGGTGCTCTTCTATACATTTCCTCTCCTGTCCAATCCCTTTTACATATTGTTCTTTCATTGATGGTTACGTGTATTTTTCTGACAGCTTGAAGCACGGTTGAGAAANGGGGATCGGATTAATGCTGCTAAGCTAGACTTCTCTGAGGTTAATCCCTTCATTACCATTCTCTTTTGACTATCTGTTTTAGGATTCGGCTTGCTTTTCCTTGAAACTAGATATGCCTTCTTAACACATATTTCCCTTGTCCAATCTCATTTCAGATATTGTCTGATGAAGTTGAAGCAGACCTTAAAGAGGCTTCTGTGATATCTATGGGAACTGAAGTCAGTGACCTTGATTTGTTGCATATCCGGGAACTCTGTGACCAGGTTCTTTCTCTTGCTGAGTACAGAGCTCAGCTTTATGACTACTTGAAGAGCAGAATGAACACCATTGCACCAAATCTCACTGCCCTTGTCGGTGAGCTAGTCGGGGCTCGCCTAATATCTCATGGTGGTAGTTTGTTGAACCTCTCAAAGCAACCTGGGAGCACAGTTCAGATTCTTGGAGCTGAAAAAGCCCTATTTAGAGCCCTCAAGACCAAACACGCCACTCCAAAGTACGGTCTAATTTACCACGCATCTGTGGTTGGCCAAGCTGCACCAAAGCACAAGGGTAAAATCTCTCGGTCACTAGCTGCAAAAGCTGCTCTTGCTATCCGATGTGATGCCCTTGGTGATGGCCAAGATAACACTATGGGAGTGGAAAACCGCTTAAAGGTGCTCTTCTATACATTTCCTCTCCTGTCCAATCCCTTTTACATATTGTTCTTTCATTGATGGTTACGTGTATTTTTCTGACAGCTTGAAGCACGGTTGAGAAATCTTGAAGGAAGAGATCTAGGACGTCTGTCTGGCTCAGCTAAGGGCAAACCAAAGATTGAAGTTTACGACAAGGATAAGAAGAAGGGTTCCGGAGGTCTGATCACTCCTGCTAAGGTCAGATTTTTCCTCTGCTAGTTTTGTTTCCTCGACTTCCTTTTGTAATTATGTTTGAGAAACTTCTGAATCGTGGATTTTTGCAACTATGTTTTGGATAGATTGTGGACTTTTCTAGCTTGTTTAGTATTGCTTTGGCTTCTTTGTAATGTTGCTTAAAGTGTTAAGCTTTTTTGTTGTCTTCTGCAGACTTATAACGCTGCTGCAGACTCCCTTCTTCAAACTCCCAAAGTGGATTCAGAGAACGGTGTCAAAGAGAAGAAAGACAAAAAGAAGAAGAAGAAGGCTGATGATGAGGAAGAAGCCAAAACCGAGGAGCCTTCAAAGAAGAAGTCGAAGAAGAAGAAATCAGAAGCAGAACCCGAAACCGTAGAACCCGCAAAGAAGGAGAAAAAGAAGAGAAAACACGAGGAAGAAGAAGCTGAAATGCCTGCCAAGAAGAAGGAAAAGAGCGAGAAGAAGAAGAAGAGTGAAGTCTGAGGAGGAGAGGTTTAAAAATTTTGCGTGAATGAGTACACGTTTAGTTTCGTTACGTTTTGCCAGGAACGCAGTAAAATTAACTAGAAAAAAAAACAGTGTTTGTTTTCTTTTGCGTTAGGTGTTAAGTAAGGCTTTTTTTTTTCCTTTTGTTCTGAAACTTGAAAACCAACTGTTCTTTCTTTTGTAAGGGGGTTATGTGTTGCCCGTTTCACCAAAAACTTGCGTCTCGACCACCTAAGACCTAACAATTAAAGGAACAATTACAGAATTGGGCATTTTTTTTAGATTTTTTATGAATTCAGGACTTATTACCCGTACTTACAAAAACAAGCATTTTAACTAACCTAAAATGACGAAATTACCTCCTAAAACAAATGAAGAAATCTCCCTCACCCCCAGATCTCTCCACCGTTAATGCTCAAATCTTTCAGTTGATGGACGCTGACCGCCGGCCATTCCCATCCGTAAAAAGCCGTCTAATAATTTCTATAGTTTCCTTGTTTGCTCCACCGTTAATGCTCAAATCTTTCAGTTGATGGACGCTGACCGCCGGCCATTCCCATCCGTAAAAAGCCGTCTAATAATTTCTATAGTTTCCTTGTTTGGTTTATGGAAAGTTGAAGAAGAATTTTGATTCGATCAATGTTTATGATTGAATTGCCCTTGGGTTCACTAGATAGTATCCCCTTAGGGTTTAGCTTCCTTCATCCAAAAGAGAAACTGATTAAATATCATTGGTTTGGAGATGGTGTTGAGTCTGTTGACGGGCGTTTGTTCGGCGAAGAAAAGGAAGGAGAAGGAGAAAATACCTAGGGACAAAACTGAAATTTCTCAAACACAAAAAGGCCTAAATTGGAGAGTACGGACTATAATGCCCAATCTCAAATATTTAGCCCACAAAAGCCCCATTTAAATAAATATCCCTAACAATTAAACCTTTTCGTTGTATGTCTCACTTATGCAATGATGGTTGGTGAATAATACTCTGGAGCTAAGGCCAATCATATCAGATCTTGCAAATTTGGGACATTTAAATCTTACACCAATCGCTTGTTGAAAACTAATTTGTGTTTAGTTTGTTTAATCGGTATATATTTATTAGGCCTGGACCTTCGGATATGGGATTGAATTTTGGATTTTTTGGATATTGGCTCTAACATCCATTTAGATATTTAAAAAATTCGGATTGGTTTCGGTTCGGATAATTCAAATTTCAGATCCGTTCGGATATATTGTAGATAACCAAAATGAAACCAAATTTATTGGATAAGGTTTTATTCGGATACTTTTTAATACGATTGTATTCAAAAAACCATACTAACCGAGTATGTGAAAAAATAGAAATGAAACAAATAACAAGTTTAAAGTTCAAACTAACATAAAATTATACCAATACATAAAAGTATGACGTATTAACATCCAAAGTGAGATATAAGACCGTGTCAGTGAAAAAAAAATAAAAACCAAAATAAACAATAACGTAGATATAGGAGTATATCTACAATTTGTGTATATTGTGTATAGTTAGGTGTGTATATCTATATCTACCATTCATGTGTGTCGTATACAGTTACTTATACATCTATCTTTGTAAAGTTGTTTCTTATATTCTCGGTTATATTCGGATATATATTGGATATCGATTCGGATCGGATATAATCTGATATCCAAAAGTAATGAAAACAAAAACCGATCGGTTATTTCCTCAATATCGGTTTGGTTTTTATCCAATTTTTCGGTTCGGATTCGGATTTTATGCCCAGGCCTAATATTTATATAGCAAAGAAAAAAGTTATATTCATTTTTGCTTTTTATATTTTATATATATTATATTCTAAAACGTTAATATATATATATGTAAAGTAATGATATGATAAAATATCTATATATATATAAAGTTTAGTTTTCTCTCTTCTCCTTCCTCCACATCATCATCCACCTAATCAATATTTTTTCCGTTTTTGCATAAAAAACTAATTTAAATATTCATTAATTGTTTATTTATTATTTATAATTAATAATAATAATAATAAATAAAAACTAATTAACTAAAATTAATTCATTTTAAAATAGTATGAAGAATAATATAAATTTTTTAGTAAATAATAAAATTAATAAATATATATAAATGAATTAAGTAAAATAAATAAAAATTTTAAAATAGTAAAAATAATACTATGAATTTGTTTTAGTAATAATGTTATTATTCAAATTATAACCAAAAATGATCATATTCCAAAATTTAGAATGGGTTAATGAGTTTTAGAATAAGATATATTATCAAGTGGAGCTACAATTTTAATATATATATATAAAACAAGCTCGAGATTTCATCAATTTTATCAAATGATTTTAACCCAAAATATTGACAAAACAACAAATATAAAGTACATTATGTTTTTTGGAGAAGACGAAGTTGAGGTTGCATCACAAAATTAACATATGCAAATAACATATGAAGTTTTAGAAAAATATGTAACTTGGATTAATGACTAGATATTCATTGTCGGGTTTAAATGTTTCACCATTTAGACATTCTTGACTTGGTCAGAAATTCTATTATGGTAGATGATGCACTTGGACAATCCCATTACAGCGACATAATATTAAAATTGTTCATGAAACTTTGTATATTTGCATTTATTGTGTGATATCGATATGTTTAAATGGACTCTATAATTAGATCAATAATCCACATTCGACGTTAGAATTTTTTAAAATATGTTTTCATGGGATATAAATATGGAATAAACTCTTCTAAGGATAAAAGGTTAGAAGATTGTCGACAATATTGTTTACTCTTCCAGTAGGGTTCTTAAGTCATTTTTTGTTATTAAAGGATATATTGTTGATTTGCCAGAAAAACATTATTGTGACACTAGACAATATATGTTATATATAGATTAGTAAAATAAGTATGGTGTTTATATAGATTTATCTTTTAATCTTTAAATAATTATAGTTATATTCAATGATTTTTATTGATAAAAAATTTTAAAATCTCACGCAAATAGATGTCACAAAAAAATATTATCTTCAATAATATATTTGTTGTATATCACTTAGTAAAGTAAGTTCAGTGTTTATATAAATTCATATTCAAAAGTTGGAATGATTATATTTGAGTTCAACAATTTATATAGATAAAAAAAAATTAAAATCTCTCGCATGTGCGGGTACAAATTCTAGTATATATATAAATACATTACAGATAACTTTTTTTTTGTTTTATTATTTTTAATCGATTGGTTACGTGTATATATATATATAAATCTTTGTTTGGTATAATATCAAAATATTATTGTGGCTCAATGGTAGAGAGCTTGTAATTAAATCCAAAGGTAGGCATTTTGAATCCTGCTGGGCTCAAAATATTTTGTTTTAAAACGACATCGTTTTGGCTTAACAGAGATTCTGACGGAAGTTAACTCCGTCATTGTCGTTTAACCGAAAATTTAACGTTAGGCCTCAAATGGTTTAGTCAACAAAAGTTATCTATTTTTTAAAAAAATCAACAAAAACTTAATTATTTAAATGACATTTCAGAAGTTATGATTTTTTTACCGTAATTTGAAAATTTGTTTTTTTTTTTGACATTTTTCCCCTTTTTCTTTCCTTTTTCTGCAGTTATTGTGGTGATATTTACTATTTAAAAACTTCTAGTAAAAAACACAAAACGTAAAACAGAAAATAAATAAATATACGATTACGGGCATAAAAAAGGAAAACAATAACAAGATCTAAGTTTGACCCGATCATTACAATATCTATATAAATGCATTCTACTCTCTCGTTCTCTATTTCTCTAATTTTCGATTTCTCTCGCTGCTCTCTCTATCTCTTTGTCTCGGTAAGAAACATTATGCCGTAGTCAAGCGCGTCTGAGTCCACAATGAAGAAAGGAACAAAACGAAAAATCGAAACTAAGAAACGAGAAACCAAACAGCAACGAGCCGTGGCTTGCTCTAAACGCCGTCAAACTGTCTTTTCCAATGCCGCCGATCTCTGTCATCTCTCCGGAGCCAACATCGCCGTCTTCGTAACCTTTCCCTCAGAGATCTCCAACGTTGTTTACTCCTTCTCCGGCTACTCTCCTGCCCACGAGATCGCTGATTGTTACCTAAATCGCAAGNATCCCTAACAATTAAACCTTTTCGTTGTATGTCTCACTTATGCAATGATGGTTGGTGAATAATACTCTGGAGCTAAGGCCAATCATATCAGATCTTGCAAATTTGGGACATTTAAATCTTACACCAATCGCTTGTTGAAAACTAATTTGTGTTTAGTTTGTTTAATCGGTATATATTTATTAGGCCTGGACCTTCGGATATGGGATTGAATTTTGGATTTTTTGGATATTGGCTCTAACATCCATTTAGATATTTAAAAAATTCGGATTGGTTTCGGTTCGGATAATTCAAATTTCAGATCCGTTCGGATATATTGTAGATAACCAAAATGAAACCAAATTTATTGGATAAGGTTTTATTCGGATACTTTTTAATACGATTGTATTCAAAAAACCATACTAACCGAGTATGTGAAAAAATAGAAATGAAACAAATAACAAGTTTAAAGTTCAAACTAACATAAAATTATACCAATACATAAAAGTATGACGTATTAACATCCAAAGTGAGATATAAGACCGTGTCAGTGAAAAAAAAATAAAAACCAAAATAAACAATAACGTAGATATAGGAGTATATCTACAATTTGTGTATATTGTGTATAGTTAGGTGTGTATATCTATATCTACCATTCATGTGTGTCGTATACAGTTACTTATACATCTATCTTTGTAAAGTTGTTTCTTATATTCTCGGTTATATTCGGATATATATTGGATATCGATTCGGATCGGATATAATCTGATATCCAAAAGTAATGAAAACAAAAACCGATCGGTTATTTCCTCAATATCGGTTTGGTTTTTATCCAATTTTTCGGTTCGGATTCGGATTTTATGCCCAGGCCTAATATTTATATAGCAAAGAAAAAAGTTATATTCATTTTTGCTTTTTATATTTTATATATATTATATTCTAAAACGTTAATATATATATATGTAAAGTAATGATATGATAAAATATCTATATATATATAAAGTTTAGTTTTCTCTCTTCTCCTTCCTCCACATCATCATCCACCTAATCAATATTTTTTCCGTTTTTGCATAAAAAACTAATTTAAATATTCATTAATTGTTTATTTATTATTTATAATTAATAATAATAATAATAAATAAAAACTAATTAACTAAAATTAATTCATTTTAAAATAGTATGAAGAATAATATAAATTTTTTAGTAAATAATAAAATTAATAAATATATATAAATGAATTAAGTAAAATAAATAAAAATTTTAAAATAGTAAAAATAATACTATGAATTTGTTTTAGTAATAATGTTATTATTCAAATTATAACCAAAAATGATCATATTCCAAAATTTAGAATGGGTTAATGAGTTTTAGAATAAGATATATTATCAAGTGGAGCTACAATTTTAATATATATATATAAAACAAGCTCGAGATTTCATCAATTTTATCAAATGATTTTAACCCAAAATATTGACAAAACAACAAATATAAAGTACATTATGTTTTTTGGAGAAGACGAAGTTGAGGTTGCATCACAAAATTAACATATGCAAATAACATATGAAGTTTTAGAAAAATATGTAACTTGGATTAATGACTAGATATTCATTGTCGGGTTTAAATGTTTCACCATTTAGACATTCTTGACTTGGTCAGAAATTCTATTATGGTAGATGATGCACTTGGACAATCCCATTACAGCGACATAATATTAAAATTGTTCATGAAACTTTGTATATTTGCATTTATTGTGTGATATCGATATGTTTAAATGGACTCTATAATTAGATCAATAATCCACATTCGACGTTAGAATTTTTTAAAATATGTTTTCATGGGATATAAATATGGAATAAACTCTTCTAAGGATAAAAGGTTAGAAGATTGTCGACAATATTGTTTACTCTTCCAGTAGGGTTCTTAAGTCATTTTTTGTTATTAAAGGATATATTGTTGATTTGCCAGAAAAACATTATTGTGACACTAGACAATATATGTTATATATAGATTAGTAAAATAAGTATGGTGTTTATATAGATTTATCTTTTAATCTTTAAATAATTATAGTTATATTCAATGATTTTTATTGATAAAAAATTTTAAAATCTCACGCAAATAGATGTCACAAAAAAATATTATCTTCAATAATATATTTGTTGTATATCACTTAGTAAAGTAAGTTCAGTGTTTATATAAATTCATATTCAAAAGTTGGAATGATTATATTTGAGTTCAACAATTTATATAGATAAAAAAAAATTAAAATCTCTCGCATGTGCGGGTACAAATTCTAGTATATATATAAATACATTACAGATAACTTTTTTTTTGTTTTATTATTTTTAATCGATTGGTTACGTGTATATATATATATAAATCTTTGTTTGGTATAATATCAAAATATTATTGTGGCTCAATGGTAGAGAGCTTGTAATTAAATCCAAAGGTAGGCATTTTGAATCCTGCTGGGCTCAAAATATTTTGTTTTAAAACGACATCGTTTTGGCTTAACAGAGATTCTGACGGAAGTTAACTCCGTCATTGTCGTTTAACCGAAAATTTAACGTTAGGCCTCAAATGGTTTAGTCAACAAAAGTTATCTATTTTTTAAAAAAATCAACAAAAACTTAATTATTTAAATGACATTTCAGAAGTTATGATTTTTTTACCGTAATTTGAAAATTTGTTTTTTTTTTTGACATTTTTCCCCTTTTTCTTTCCTTTTTCTGCAGTTATTGTGGTGATATTTACTATTTAAAAACTTCTAGTAAAAAACACAAAACGTAAAACAGAAAATAAATAAATATACGATTACGGGCATAAAAAAGGAAAACAATAACAAGATCTAAGTTTGACCCGATCATTACAATATCTATATAAATGCATTCTACTCTCTCGTTCTCTATTTCTCTAATTTTCGATTTCTCTCGCTGCTCTCTCTATCTCTTTGTCTCGGTAAGAAACATTATGCCGTAGTCAAGCGCGTCTGAGTCCACAATGAAGAAAGGAACAAAACGAAAAATCGAAACTAAGAAACGAGAAACCAAACAGCAACGAGCCGTGGCTTGCTCTAAACGCCGTCAAACTGTCTTTTCCAATGCCGCCGATCTCTGTCATCTCTCCGGAGCCAACATCGCCGTCTTCGTAACCTTTCCCTCAGAGATCTCCAACGTTGTTTACTCCTTCTCCGGCTACTCTCCTGCCCACGAGATCGCTGATTGTTACCTAAATCGCAAGCCACCTCCTAAGATTGAAGTTAAACCCCAATCCAAATTAGGGTTTTGGTGGGAAGACCCTGATCTATACCATTCTTGTGATGATCTCTCTGAGTTAAACATCCTCGAGGATCGTATAGAGAGAGTGAAGAAGCATGTGATGGCTTGCCTTGAGAAGAAAGAAAAATTGCAATCTGTTTCAAACACCGAACAAAACCCTAACACTTATTCTCTCGACGAGGATTATGATCGAGGTTTTGATCTAAACTCTAGCCCTTCTACGTAGGAACTTATTCTCTCTTAAATTCTTTTCTCGTATCCCCTGTTGTAATATTGATTTTTTTTTTATATATACAGTATTTTAAATCCAAAATTTAACAAAAACCTTTTAACCCTTTAGAGCATCTCCATCAATGAATTTAAAGAAATTGCTTGAAAATTATTTTATTATAATTTTTTTAAAAAGTTATATTAAGAATTTCTTAAAACTGTAAAATTTAAAGGGTCCTCCATTGATAGTTCATAGTTGCTAAACATGAAAATCAACAAGATATGGTTTTGGTAGAGAACACAACCAAGTCTACGAAAAGGCTAGTGTGCATCTATATAGTATTTGTTTCATATCCTCAAAGCTAAGGCCTAAAATTGAACAATTTGATTATATAACTGAAGGTTTGAGAAGTCTTCTTACCAGATTAAGATCAAATTGATGCAGAGAGATGATGATGATGTTCAAATTGATTTAATAAAAACAGGCATTGGCGAAGCAGTAACATTACATGGAAGATTGCGACACCAGAGCGGAAAAAGTCCCTTGTGGAAGCTGCATATGGAGAGATAGAAAGACTCAAAGTGAGACAGCCAAGAAGATGATTCTCAGCTGCCTAAATGGTCACCGTCTTGTTGTTTGCAAAACCTGTAATCATATCAAAAGATACCACAGCTTAATAATAAAAATAAAGTTTACATATTCTTCTACAAAGTCAATCACATAAGAGCAATAAACCAGCAAATATACAAATTCAACACAAAATGCAAAGGCAAGAACACAAAACTGAACCTTTTTCTTCAGGTAAGAAAGATGACTATATTAGTGTCACACTTATAACAGATATGCTACCTCTCAATCTCTCATAACAAGTGATTGTCATCTCCAAGTCACCACGGTTCTTATAGATGACACCCATGTTACAATATGCTTCAGCATACATAGGCCTCGTAAGTGCAGCCTTCTCGTAGCAGCTCAAGGCATTGTCATATTGCATCATCTCGTACTCGTAGCAATACAAATCAGGTAAATTGCTTTATCCTATCAGAGTTCCTTTCCTTCTCTTGAACAGAGGTTTCATCATCCATGTCTTATGGCTTTGAACTCTCAATTACAGTGAAAGCATAGTCTGAGAATCAATTATATAAATAACAAAATAACATTGAACCAGAGAAATCATAAATCTCATAGCTAAAAAGCCTAAAAGTCAACTCGAAATCTCTAGGAATTTACTTGTAATTAAGGTTTCTTTCTCTTTCCAAAGAGATGACAGCGAGAGATATAGCAAGAATAAGATGGAATCACCGTCAATTTGCCGGGTATATGGCACAGAAATTGTCGTTTCTAGCAGGAGTTTCATCTTCTTCCTCAACTATCAATTTGGCCACCGACGCTCGTAGATGTCTTTGTTCCTGTCTCTGTTCTCTTTATCCTCCTTGAATGACTAAAGTTATCGACTTTTTTCTGGTGGTGCTGCTGATCTGATGTTTTGAAGAGTAGAAATGAAGAAAAGACCAAAACCCACTTCGTTTCCTTTGGCTAAAACTCTGACCGTAAGCAGCAGCCGTCGATTTGCTTCTCTTGTAGATCAGATTAGCTGAAGAAGAAGAACAGGAATAGAAAAGAGTCGATTGCTGGAAGGTCACTGAAAAAAATTATAATCTTGCGTGCCACTTTCGAGTCTGCATGCCGCGGCGCCCATAATAAGATATTCTCATTATAGCCTTAATGAAATTATTGAATTTAATTAATTGTAAAAATAAAATAAAAACCAAAAAAAACAAAAGCTCTTCCGCGAGCTCGTTCCTCTCCATTTGAGCTCGATCCAGTCCCCTGCTGCTGTTCGACAGCGCTCTGGCTTTGACGCAACAACATCGCACCTCGTCCTTCTTGCACTTCTCATCTGTGTTGCTTAATTCATGTAAGTGATTCAGTTATTAATTAGGTAATGTACATTTTAAAAATTTTAGGGATTTGATGTGGAGAATTTGTTGTTTTAGTATGTAGATTGGATTGGTAATCGTATTTAAAGAAACGATTAGGTATTTGCATTGGTAGTTATAGTATGTTGTTTCTGAATCAGGTTGAATCAAGAGAATCCCCATCCCTGAGTTTTGACAAAAGCTGCAGACAAATAGAAATTAGCGATAATAGAATAACTGGTAAACATGGTACAATTGAGAGATAGAAGAACAAGTGGTAGAAGTGGTCCAACTCCGGCTTTGTAATTGTCTTTTATATGCTTATATTTCCATGAGGCGATGAAGAGGAATAACCACACAAGCTTACATTATGACATTGGAGGGCACTATTCAGAGCATGAGTGGATTTCCGGAAATCCATTATATACTATTTTATTTAAGACATCATCTTTGGAGAATATAATGTATTTGGTGTTAGTAGATAAGATACGGAAGAAGAGCACAATAGATGAAGCCGCAAGAAAGCCGAAATTGAGTTACCGTCAATCTAAAGCTCAGAAAGAGTCAAATATTGAAGATTATGATGACGTATATGTATATTTAACGTCAGTGGATACAAATGGAATTAAACCAGTTTTGCATACAGGTGGACTTAAACCAGTTTTGCATGTGGAGTTGTTAAATGGTGTCGAGCAACTGTCAAGAGTGGAGCATGGAAGTTCTGTTGGTGTGAATTATGAGGTTGTTCATGATGTGGAATCATTACTGTTTTTAGAGAGGGGGAAAGATCACAACAAGAGCCGATTATTGAAGAACATATTATTGAAGAACTGATTATTGATCAACCGATTATTGAAGAGACAATGGAGAATGCTGAGACAATGGAGATTGTTGAAAATGTTGTCAATGGAAATTGTGAGAATGTAGTCGGTTTGGATAACCATGTGGATTCTGCTGAGGATGCTAGGTATAAATATGTTGAGCCTCCACGTCATGTAGAAGTAAGCCATGAATTTAAAGAATGAGATGATGGTACTGGTCTTGAAATATTTTAAGAATTTTCGTCCAAAGAAGCAGTATGGGATTTGCTTAATAGGACTGCAAATAAGAACTTTATAGTGTGAAGACAGTTAAGTCTGACACGAAGCGACTTATGGTAGAATGTAGTCAAGCTTCGAAAGGTTGTGAATGGTATTTACGAGTTGGAAAAATTAAGGATTCTGATTTTTAAAGTGTCAAAATACATAAAAACATGCATACATGCTCTCGGTCTGACAGTACAACCTATATAAAACAAAAAGGCACACCACGACTAGTTGCATCTGTTTTGCATGAAGATTATCCAGGTATATTTGATACCCCGACTCCTAAAAACATCATGAGTATAGTTTGAGGTAGACTTGGTTTGCATTGTTCATACTCCACCGCCTTGAGAGGCAAAAAACATCATGTTAAAGATGTGCGAGGGAGTCCTGAAACAAGCTACAAGAATTTGGAATCTTATCTACACATGTTATGAATGGTGAATCCTGGGACAATAACAAGTGTCGAGTTGGACGAAGAAAAAAGGTTCAAGTTCCTATTTATTGCTTTAGGGGCTAGCATTGAAGGGTTTAGGGAAATGAGAAAGGTAATAGTTGTTGATGCAAGATTTCTGAAGATAGTGTATGGTGGTATGTTAGTTTTCGCAACAGCTCAGGATCCTAATCATCACCATTACCCCATTGCGTTTGGTGTGATTGATACTGAGAATCATGTTAGTTAGCCATGGTTTTTCAACAAGCTGAAAACTGTCGTACCGGATGATCATGAATTGGTTTTTATAAGTGACAGGCATAAAAGCATAATATATGTTGTCTCAGAGGTGTACCCAAGTGCAAGGCATGCACAATGTATATATCACTTGGCTCAAAACCTTAGAGACCATGTAAAGATTGACAAGGATATAACTTTGGATAAATTCAATGAACACACTCATATTTATACTAAGAATGATTTCGAGAGAGATTTTATGGATTTTAGATGTAGGTTTCCTAATGCCGCTAAGTATCTAGATGAAAAGATTGGGTTGGAAAAATGGACAAGATATCATTTTGAAGGAGATAAGTACAACATCGACACTAGCAACGCAGCAAAATCAATAAACAGTGTGTTTCGTGAAGCAAGAAAGTTCCATTTGTTGCCTATGATTGATGCTATTGTTGAGAAATTTTCTGAATGGTTCAACAAACATAGGAAAGATCATGTTGGTGCATCAGACACAAGGAAACTGGTGCCTTATGTGGAGAATGAATTGCATGAGCGTTATGTAGTTGCAGCTCGTTTAACAGTGACTTAAACAGCTACCACCTTGAGTACAGCGTTATAGGTCTAGATGGGAAGACTTATTTGGTGGACTTGAAAATAAAAAGTTGTTCTTGCAGATGTTTTGATATTGACAATTACCCATGTGTCCATGCCATGGCCGCAGTCAGAAACCTCATGAGGAGAGATGGAATAACAGTGCATATTGAAATGCATGATCTCTGCTCAATATATTACTTGATTGAGACGTGGCATTGGCATATTACAAAATAATTTATGTTGTACCGCATGAGTCTGACTGGAATGTTCCTGCTGCAATTCGACAATTAATCGCTAAACCGCCGAAATACACTAAAATTGGTGGTGGAAGATCTCAAGAAAAGAGGTTCCCATCTACTGGGGAACGTCGTCGTAAGAGGAGAAGACAAATGAAGTTTAAGACTGGCATAAACTTCGATAAGTGGTTGCAGCCTCCAAATCCCGCTGAACAAACTGGGGACACCTAAGTTTATTTTCTGTATCTATGTTTTGTGTTGTTTATCGCAGAACTAATTGTAACTTTTGACAATCTAAGTTCTTCATTTTATGTATGTGTTATGTGTTGGTAATTCGCAAAACCAGGTTCATATGGGGGCAACTAAGAATATCATTTGCTTATTATTATCACATAATAAGGTTCAACTGGAACAACTTAGAGGTTCAACGGGAACAACTAGTAGATTCAACAGGATCAACTAGTAGGTTCAACAAGAACAACTAAGACCATTTTATTTGTTGTGTATCAATGTCTTCTATCGCAAATATGTATTCTGCTGAAATAAAGATAAATTAGAGGTGAGAAGGAGTCCATAACATCAAAAAATATTGTGAGTTTGGAAAATTATGATATCGTTAAAATTTTCCAACAAGAACCTCTTTAGTGATGAATTATCATGGAACCAAATGTGACCAACTTTAATCCCTAAAGGTTAAGTAAAGTCCAACTAAGAAAACACGAAAATCTTTATAAAGTACAACTATCTTAGTATAGGAACAACTGGACACTTAAGTACAACTATGAGTAAAAATATATGTACTTTAATATTATTCTGCCGTCAATTCTGAAGATAGACATGTGCTCTCCAAAATATATTTATTTTATAACCCGCTCTCCTATTTCTCAATTCCTTTTCTTTTTTTTTTCTTCCCAAAAATCTAGGATTTCGAAGAAGAGAACAGAAGTAGCAAAGAGAAGCGGCGACGATTTCATGTTTCGATAACTAACAATGCCAATCAGCTACACTGAGAGTTCTGAAACTGAACCAAGCTATGACAGTGGCTGTGCAAGAGCGGACTGTAATTATGGTGTTCCAATCCAATGTTTCTGTTGCAAACAGATGAAACGGAAAGTGTGTGCTTCTAGGCACAATCAAGGTAGAAAATACTACAAGTGCCCAAAGAGTGAGGTAATGGTGGAGAATTCAATAATTCCGAATTCCAAAATTACTTTGCTTCTCATGGCATTTTCATGTCCTCACACTTCCCAGCAAAGTGGCCGATCTGAAAGGATCATTCGCACAATTAACAAGGCCATAAGAACTCTCTTGTTTCAAGATTGCTTGCCCCAAACTTTTTGGGTTGAAGCACTTCATGTTGCCGTTCATATTCTTAACATCACTCCTTTAAAAGCCATTAAAAATCAAATCCCTTATACTCTTCTCTTTCACAAAGAACCATCACATGAACATCTTAGAGTTTTCGGGTGTTTTTGCTTCCCGAAATTGAATCACTTTAATCTTCCCAAGCTGTCACCGAGATCAACTCCCTGTTTGTTTCTCGGCTACCCCTCTCAACATCGTGGTTATCACTGTATGGATTTAAAAACAAAGAAAATAATCATCACTTGACATGTTTATTTCGATGAGGAGATATTTCCTGCAGCTGAACAAAAACCACCAAACGATAATTATCGTTTCTTAGAGGTATCTGACGAACCATCACCTCTGTTTCAGTCGATACTTCAAGCCCCTTTCTCCACAAACCAGTCCTTCCTAGAGCCCAATCAAGGCCCACTCGTCCAGACCCTTTGTTCCGGAACCCATGCTCAGTGCAAACAAGGTCAAAATCGGGAATTATGAAACCGAAACAAATTATTTCCCTGCTCACCAATACAAAATCTCCTCTTCCTAAAAGCCACATCCACGCCTTATCTGACCCTAACAGGAACCCCACAATGACTGATGAACACGGTGCTATGCTTAAGACCAAGACATGGAACTTGGTACCTCGACCTCCTAATGTGAATGTTGTGCGCTCTATGTGGTTATTCAAGCATAAGTATGATGCTGATGGGGTGTTATCACGTCATAAGGCTCGGTTGGTTGCCACTGCCAAATCCCAGGAAGAAGGAACTGATTTCAATAAGACCTTCAGTCCGGTGGTTAAGCCAGCGACGATACGCACAGTTCTTAACGTGGGTGTTGCTTTGCACTGGCCTATATATCAATTAGATGTTAAAAATGTGTTTTTGCAAGGAGATCTTCAGAAGACTGTTTACATGCATCAGTCTCCAGGATTCATTGATCCAACTTACCCACAATATGTGTGCAAGCTCAACAAAGCAATTTACGGTTTAAAACAAGCGCCACGTGCATGGAACTCATGGTTTTCAAATTTTCTGAAATCATGACTATGCTTATCTGCTATTCTATGTTAATTACATACTACTCACTGCCTCTACAACAAGTCTCCTTCAACACATCATCAACAAACTGAAATCTGAATTCCCAATGACGGACCTTGGACAGCTATGTCATTTTCTCGGCGTCAAGGCGGACTTCAATGCAAATGGCCTGTTCCTATCTCAATCCATCTACGCTGAAGACATCATTACATGAGCTGGAATGGTGGACTGCAAACCAATTGCCACTCCGGTCGACCTCAAATCCAAACTCTCCGTCAACGACGATGATGCCCTTGAAGACCCGACGTATTACTGAAAGCTAGCAGGTGCATTACAATATCTAACTTTGACAAGGCCAGACATCTCTTATGTTGTTCATCAGATATGCTTATACAAGCACAATCCACGACAACCACATCTTCAAGCACTCAAGAGAATTATCCGCTACATCAAAGGCACACTAAACCATGGCATTCGAATGTTTCGAGGTCAAATCATACTCTCACGACATACTTCAATGTTGATTGGGCTGGATGCCTTGATACTCTGCGTTTAACATCCGGCTACTGTATTTTCCTTGGCCCTAATCTCGTTCCTTGGTCAGCAAAGAGACATCCGACACCATCATGATCAAGCTCAGAAGTTGAGTACAAAGGTTTAGCTAACACTGCTGAACGAACTTGGATACGCAATTTCCTGTTTGAATTCCATCGTCCCATCAAGAGTGCATTCGTTGTTTATTGTGACAACATAGGCTCGGTTTATCTCTCCACCAATCTCGTGAAGCATCAATGTACAAAGCAAATTGAGTTAGACATTCACTTTGTGCTTGAGAAGGTTGCTATCGGAGAAGTGAAGGTTCTTCATGTTCCAACATCCCTTCAATACGCTGACATCTTCACAAAGGGCCTACCGACGTCTCTTCATAACAGATTCTGATGCAGCCTCACCGTTCTTCCGCCGCTGTGACTGAGGGAGGGTGATAGACATAAAATATATTCTATTACATATTTTTAGGACTCTGTTATTCCTGTTTGTATACTTCATGATCTTGTGGAAACTCCCCAGATCTAGTGTAACTGATCAAGCTATATAGAGCCATGTACGTATTTTATGAATGATCTAAGGAAATTCATAGACTTTCTCATTCCAAATCATCTGCTATAACATGTGATGTGACCACAAATGAGTAATTGTTGTTCATGTTCACATTGAATTGTTGTGTCAATAGAATATCGCTGCAAACAAATACAAAAAGAAAATTAATCCATGACTTCAATTGTGTTCAATCGACTCCTTTGATTGCATTAATCATTGAAAAAAAAAAAGAAAAACAAATCACATTAGGGATTTATTTCAAGGACCTCAAAAGAAATTAGGGATTTTTAATTAGATGCAACGATTCTCAATTCCAAGAATTTATAACTATAGACCAAATAAATCTAAGAAGCTTGCTTGCTTTTGCTTTGGAGGAACTAATCGAGAGAGAGCCAAATTTGAGAAACCAAAATCGCCTTGATAAACAAATTCCTCTGATTGTCACAATGAAGAAGAAGGATTAGCTTTATGAAACATAATTACAAAACTGAAACCGACGTGGTTATTGATTTTAGATGAAGAAGAAGAAAATTGAGGTCGGGTGGAGAAGAAGAAGTATCGGGTCAAAATTGGATTGGATTTGATTAAATTTGGATTAAGTCACACCGAGCTAGTGGTTTTCGATTTATTAATCGGTTTAATTAAAAAAATGTAGTTATTTGGATAAAAAAAAATGAAGTTTGTGTAGTTTTAAGAAAAACAAACTTTGTTTTGGTGGTTTTTAATGAGAAAACAAAAAATTCATGTAGGAAATTTGAGAAATCAACAAGTAAAGGGGAAAAATGTGGTGACCCACTTAGGATCAAATCATAAATTTATTCTGTATTTTTATTTAATTTCAATTATATTAATGTTAAAATATTCTTAAGCACCATCAATCAATAATCCTTTTTTGTCTTTTTATAAATTTCTACGTTTGAAATTAGGATGATGTAGTGGAAACTTTGTGATATTATTTTCTTAAAATGAAAATTTGTATATTTTTAATTGAAATATATCATTTTGAAAAATAGTAATATTTTTTCTTAAGTTTTCACTAAACTGTTTAGTAGTACACATTAATCAATTTTTTTTTCACTCCTAAATCGTTCCTTTTTTTAATCGAAAACACATCTGTTTTTTTCCATATGTATATATACTTTTTCAATTTATTTTACACGAGGCCAAATCTACAGATGCAAATTTTTTTTTTTTCTCTTCTTTAGGATAATATTGATAACAAAAAGTGGAGTTAATATTCCTTAATAAAATCTTGCTTTAGAATTAGTAACTAACTTTTGCCCAAAAAAAATAAAAAAGATTCAGTAACTAACTGTAAGATTTTCTTATAGACTATACCTTTAAAAATAGTATAATCCTTGTCCTTTTTATGCTTGGTAGAGTAACAATCTTTTTTTTTTTTTTTATAAGTTTTTCTGTTTGAAGTAAGGCTGGTATTTTGGAAAATTTATTATACAGTTGTTTTCTTATAATTAAAAATTTAACTATAATTTTGTTATAGAAATATATTATTTCTGAAAAATAGTAATAATACTTTTTGGTTAGTACACAATAAAGAAAAATATTTTTTTGTTTCACTTAAAATTTTTCCTGTTTTTTTAAGTCGAAACATCAATTTTTCTTCTTTTACATATATATATTGATATATATTTTTTTAACATGATCAGGCCAAATCTACCGATGCACATATTTGTTATTTTTAGGATTAATATAGCGTTGACACAATATTTGACAATTAGGAATATATCGTTCAAAAATAGTCAAAATAATCCTTTTCTTTTCTGTTTAGTCGAGAATAAACAATTTTTTGTTTTTGATAAATTTATAGAGTTGACGACATAATATTTTAAGAATCTCTGAACCTCATCAACACCCATATAAAACCTAGCAAATTATTCGCTCCTTTTTTCTTCTCTCCCTATATATCTAACGCTTCAGCTTATATAAACCCTCTAAGGCTCTCTCTCTCTCTCCCTCTTTTGGAGGATCACGATCTAGCTTAGCTACAATGAGCCTGGGATTGTCTCATGGCCTTGCCGGATACAAACTAAAGTTCAGCTCTGATGAAAAGGTAGTCGTTTGTTTATATTGTCTTATATTTAGCTCAATGTTTGGTCTAAATTGCTATTAAGTTCCTCTGTATATCCTATGATGTGTTTGTTTTACGTCTCGTGTTACTTATACATTAATTGGATACTCTCCTTCAAAATAAATTATCGACTTAAGTACGTCTTATGGTCATGCTTTTTTGGCATGCAATTTGCCTTGTGGGTTCTGTTTCTTGGATATTGCACTGGAGATAGAAATAATTTTTTGTCTACCCACATTGATCTATTTGACAAGTGTGCAAATATTTTCGCCATAGTACTTACAAATATTAATATATCATACTCTTTGGCTTGGAAGTTAGCAAACAATGTTATCTTGGTGATTGATCGTAAACTTAATGAGTTATGACGATCGAAAAGTCGATAATTAAACTCATCATATGTAGATGATATGTAGACCATTAATTTAATTCTAATCATAATCTTTAGGTTTTGGGAAGAGAAGAGAGATGTTTGAGTTTGTCGATGATCATTGTGTTTGTTTTACGTCTTATATATGTTTACTTATCCCCTCAATACTTAATATTTTATTAGGTGGAGACCATTGTAATCAAAGCTATAGGAAAGCTTGATGATCTTGACGAAGAGCTTAACACTTACTCAACGGGGCTTCCTGAATTGTACAATTTGCATTTTCCTGAGCTCGCTAAGATCGTACATGACAAAATCCAATATGTCAAGGCTGTAAAGCTAATGGGGAATCGGATTAATGCACCAAAGCTAGACTTCTCTGAGGTTAAAACTTGTTTACCATTCTCTTTTGTCTTTTATTTGTCTGGATTTGATACTTAGATATTTTATGTGTCCAATTAATGTCATCTCAGATATTGACTGATGAAGATGAAGCAAAACTAAAAAATGCTGCTGTGATATCTACGGGACCTCAAGTCAGTGACCTTAACTTGAGGCGCATCAGGGAAATTTGTGACCAGATTCTTGCTCTTACTGAGTGCAGAGCTCAGCTTCATGGCATCTTGAAGAGCAGAATGAACACAATTGCACCAAACCTAACTGCACTTGTCGGGGAGATGGTTGGTGCACGCCTAATTTCTCATCGTGGTAGTTTATTGAACCTCTCAAAGCTACCTGCGTGCAAGATTCAGATACTTGGATCTGAAAAGGCCCTATTAAGAGCCTTCAAGTACGGACACAACACTCCAAAGTATGGTCTCATTTACCACGCACCTCTGGTTGCCCAAGCTGCACCAGAGCACAAGGCTAAAATCTCTCGGTCACTAGCTGCAAAAGTTGCTCTTGCTATCCGTTGTGATGCTCATGGTGATGGCCGACAAGGCAACTCTATGGGAGTGCAAAGCCTCTTAAAGGTACGTACTCTTCAATAATTTTTCCTCTCTCGGCCCGATCCTAGCTATTTTCTTCCTTTTGGTCTAATTTTTCTTGACAGCTTGAAGAACGGTTGAGAGATCTCCGAAGAAGAGGTTCAGGACATGTGTCTGATGATGAGGAAGAAGCCAAAACTGAGGAGCCTTCGAAGGAGAATGGGAAGACAGAAGCAGAATGCCAAGAGCCGGCAAAGAAGACAAAGAAGATGATAATAATCCTGCTTTTCTTAATTGCTCTTTTCTATTTCGTTTTATGGTTTCTGTAAACTTTTCTTAATTTCTCTTATCCATCTTGATGAAACCAATCAAAAGCACAATTTACTTGTTCCAGGATGGTTTTTTTTTAGGTTCTTTTTTGGGTTTTATGAATATTTGAGATAATCATATTCTTTAGTTTATTTTTTCTTTTTAGATTCTTTTTTATTTATGTAGTAAAATTATATTTTTTTTTTGGTTGTAAAATCACTGAATAACCTTAGAAATCCAGAATCAAACCGAAACCGCGATACATGGTTTTTATTTATAAAACTGTAAAACTTAAAAACCCCAACCATAACTTATCCCAATTACGGACAAAAAAAATCAAACCAAAACAGCCATCCTCATAGAACGTTAAAGAGTCTTTAAATGTAACTTTAATAAAAGATTATTAAATTTTTTTATTTCATAATTTTTTTGTTTCGTACTTTTTGAAATATATATTTTTATGTTGTTTAGAATCAAATCAAATTAATAAAATATTTGATTGTGTTCTATGGTAAATTTTTGTTTTTTCGTTATTATTTGTTGCTTGAAGATTTAAAAGCTCACTAAAGTAGCATAACACCATCTTTGATATTAATTAAAGTCTCATGCTTTCCTCTCTCCACTATGATTCTATTCTTAACCACCGCAATTACATCATTATTCTTGATAGTTGATAACCGATGTGCCACCAACGTCCGGTGGTTCGGTTAACCATAACCCGGTCCAATGCATCCTGGACCAAACCCTCTGACTCAGCGTCTAGAGCACTCGTGGTTTCATCAAGTGGCAACACCTTAGGGCCTTTATCAATTGCTCTGGCTATGGATACTCTCTGCTTTTTTGCCCATCTTATAACTGAACACCTCTTTCACCAACCATTGTATCATAGACCTACAATGGTAAGTAAATCTTTCAGTTTAATCTGAAGCCATGGACTTAGGAATTAGGGCTAGACAATCTGTTTATTTCGTTCGATTATTCCACTTAAAGTTACATGTTGTAGGCCACTAATGAAGCCATGAGCGTAAGATAGGTCAGCTGCAGATACTATTTCGGTTTCAGTAGCATCTTCTTGTTTACCATAAGCAATATTGCTCTGATCGTTTCATTGGACAAAAAAGGTTCTCGGCTCACCAATCCGGTTTGTTGTCTTAACCATATCACTTGAAATGTCTTGATCTCAACTCCATCAAAAGTGATCTGACAATAATCAAGCTCGTAAAACCTTCGCAACAACGCAGTCGCTGTTGATTCCTCGCTTCCGCTCTCTCCAATCAAAGCTAGTGTCTAAAACAGAGAACCAAAAATAGAATAAGAGGATTTATAATTTACTTGAACCGAACTGAGTTGGATTTATATCAAACTAACTTATATGGTTATAGTTTTTATTTTATTTGACAATCGGTTTCAGTTCTTCTATATCTAACTTTTCCAACGCCACAAATAGATAGATAGAGATCTTGGAAGATCTGAACATCTGGTCTTGAAGGATATTTTAACATTATCAAGAACAATTTCAGACTCATCACTTGGATCAATCTTTGATTCCTTTTCTATAATTGTAAAGATCGATGCAGCTGCATTGCTAGCTTTACTGGAATCAGGAGACAATGAACTTGACTGAGAGATTGCTACCATTGTCAAAGCAAAGAAACCTATTTCGAAACATAACAGTCTTTAGAAAGGGGCACAAACAAAAACAGGAATCATGAGTTTCTGAAACACATTTGGTGCTTTTTACCCTGAAAACAGAATCAAAGATTGTTTTGCCGTCTTTGACAAGCCTTGCATCGACATATAAACTAGTAGCATAAGAAGAGAAGAGGAAAAGGAAAGAAACTCTGAAACTGATACCACTGACTATGCCTTGACATATTCTTATTTCTCGTAGGACCTTCACATTTCTTCTTATACATTTTCAACATTTTCTACTCTGCACAGAATGAAGCAACAATGCTCATGCTACCAACTACATCATTCGCTACTTCGCTTGCTTCCTCATACATTCTTTGCCAACAGGTTTTCCGTTTTATCAAACAAAAAAAACAGAGATAACTTTATATACTTAAACTAATTTTAGAGGCTCTATGAAATGATTATGGGGTGAATTTGTAGGCTAAAAAGAAACAAGAAGGGGGGGGGG
>NC_025692.1:12737263-12744894 GCF_000633955.1 Camelina sativa | reverse complement strand
GGGGGGGGGGGGGGGGGGGTACAAATTCTGATGCTTGTAACATAATAAATTACTCAACTGTTCTTGGTTTATCGACAAACGTGGACAATAAAAAGAAAACCAGAGGGAAAGGAGAAGAGAAAACCAATCACCTTACTTTCTAAATGGCTCTAGCTTTGCTCTTCGCCAAAATGATCGGATGGCAACCCTCAAACCGTGAGTTTCCTCTCTACAAAACATACACAACTCATTAAACTTTCTTCTTTTGTGAATGCTTATTATAGTATACACGAAGTTTCTACATTGTACTTGTTGACAAATACTAATTCTGAAAAGACATCCGTGAAAATTCTATCATGCACATATAAATAATCAAAACAGTAAAGATTGCAAAAATAATAAAGAATTGGAATCAACATGTAAATATAGTACAAGCAGTTCACTCTTCTCAGCGTTATCTTGCTTGCCTATATAAGCCATGTAACTTTCTGAATTGATACATACAATATAGTGACCTGTGGCATAGTTACCAAACCAGGCTATCATAATCAACAAGTAAAAGATAGAGATAAAGGTAAAAGACATGAGGAATTATATTAACAATGATAACTACTTTTAAAAAAACAACACGGAGCTTGCCATGAACCCTAACTAAGGTAGTGCCAAATAACATTAAGTAATCATAAGAGAAACAAAACGACTCCAGATAATTAAAACTTTCACAATCAACCAGAATTAAAATCGAAGATGAGTGTTTTTGCTAAGATAGAAAAAAATATAAAAAAATATACGGAGTCCGAGAATTCTTACCCCTAGAATTAAAAGCCAACAGATTAGATCAGATTATATATTGAACGACAGTTACATCACCGGATCTTGTCGCAGAGTGAAGATCCGCTGATAATACCCCCTTCCCCGTTTATGTTTTTTTTACAGTGACAACTGAGTCCTCGAGACATGGTGAAGCGGAGAAGGAGAATGAGAAAGATTAGATAATTCGAACGCTGACATGAACGATGACAGGTAATCAAAATTGAGCTGATGTCTATTAATTGTTATAATTTTATTGGTTGTTAATTTTTATTGATGTGTGAGTTGAACTCACTGAGTTCTTCCTTCAACTAAAAAGCAATATTGATTGATTAACAATATTGTTATAAGAGAATGAATATTATAGAATTAGCTGCAAAGCTAAATTGTTTTGAATTGTATTTATAACAAAAATAAGTAAAAATTATATATATATATAAAACCATTACAAAAGTATATTTTATTCTTTCTTTTTTTTTGACCGAATGATTCCACTAATTAAACCAAATGAGTTTGACAATAACAAGGAGACGAGGACAATCAATATACAAACACAAAAATACAGTTTATGAAAAGAATTGTTCAGCTTCGAAAACTTCTTGTAACCAAAAAGGGTAGCCCTAAGCTACATACGATTGTGATCGTTCATCCCGAGTGACACTCTTTGCTATAAGAGAAGCACCAAGGTTTGCCTTCCTATCTTCTGACATCACTTTACGGGAAGGTAAAAGGTATAAAGCCTGCAACAAGACCTCTTATTGCAATTTGAAATTTTGCCAAGCTATTGGTATGAGAATGGCATCAACCAAATCCTTTTGATCCATCGCAACGACGACCTCGGGGATGCACAAACTCATCATACTCTCTATAGCTCAAATGAGACCTTGCAATTCCGCTTCCCCTTTTTATAAAATAAACCCAAAGAATCTTCTGCTATGGAGAAGAACTGTTCCTTCTGAGTTTCTTAAAACCCATGTCGCACTACTAGTAGCTTTATCTATATCCCACGAAACAGCCACATTACATTTCCACCAAGGTTTGTTCGGTGACTTCCATACCCGAACATGAGACTGCGGCTTCTTTTGAACCCTTCCTTCTTCAAGAAAATCCATTTCATTTGCTTGAAACGACTGATCTCTATCCTCTCTTATCTTTTTACCAAATTTGAAATAAGAACAACATTGCCTTCAAAGACGAGGTTGTTACGGTTTTTCCATAGCAACCAAAGAATCCAAGGAAGAGATCTTCTGGTCTGCAGGGGCAGCATAACATTTTTACTAAGAGTGAGCACTAAATGGAAAATTTGATAAATGAAATTTGGATCAACGTCATCCTCCGGCAAAGGGATCCCGATAGAGCCCAAACCTGTCTAGCAAGAGTGCAAGAAAACAGCATGTGGTTAATGGATTCACCTTCCACTCCACAAGTTTGAAAGTGCAAGTCTAAATGCATGCCCCTGGATCTTAATTTTTCTACTACCGGAATAGCACCTGAAACTGCCTTCCATAAAAAGATTTTGATCTTTGAAGGAGCAAACAACTTCCAAATCAAGACCTTGATTCCATTAAGAGAGAAATTTTCAAAAAAAAAAATTAAGAGAGGGAAGCATATTTGCAAAGGTAATCTAGTCTTCTTTAAAAACCTGACACGCCAACCATTACCCTGACCTTACACTATATTCCCCACTCTTATTGTGCTTCCACACCATCAAATCTGACAATGAAAGGATAGGTTTAATAGCTCAAACCAACTCCACATCCCGTGGAAAGAAATGCTCATCGAGGGCCAAAGGATTCCAACTCCTAGCAACCAGATCGATTAGATCACTCACCTTTAGTTCCAAATCCACCAAATTATTTTTCAGGAAAGGAGCTCTTATTCTACCATCTTCCAGCCAAAGTGTGGACCAAACTTTTAAAGAATTACCATTCCCCACTTTTTGCTGAAGACCTTTTTCCAATAACACTCTCTTATGAATGATGCTTTTCTAGACAAAAGAAGATCTATTTCCAAGAACTGCTGAGAGGAAGCGGTCTTCAGGGAAGTATCTACTTCTCATTAAACAGTTGAAAAGGGAGTTAGTGTATTGGATTAACCTCCAAGCTTGCTTGGCCAGAAGTGTCTGATTGAACAATTCAATGTCTTTGAATCCTGAACCTCCTTTCTCTTTTGACAAAGATAATCGATCCCAAGCAATCCAATGAATCTTCCTTTGGTTTTCAACTGAATTCCACCAGAAGGAAGACATTGACATTGCACTAGAAAAAGATTCACACGTAACTTTAGACAATTTGAAACATGACATTGCGAAAACTGGCATAAGCATCACCACAGTCTTCAGCAATATCTCTTTACCATCCTGGGAGAGCGATCTGGCAAACTATCCCGACAACGTATTTTTGAGTTTTTCATGAATTTAAGTGCCTGTTCCCCCTTGGATATTTGACTAGCGTTTTAACAACCAAGTCCACTTTAGATCCAAAAGTTATTAGAAGATTTATCCAAATTAATCATCTGCTTCACCATAAACCTTGAGAATGTCCTTGATAACCCACACTGGTCTTCATCAGCTTTGCATACAAACAAAGTATAACCCACATTTTATTCGAAAACGGAAGTTTTTTTTATTTAATACACTAAATAATTTGTGAAATCCCCAAAACCCGGAAAAAGGTTCTCTCCAAGTCGGCTTAGTCCTTAATTCTAATTTACTTAAAAAACCAGAGAGCGACCTTATTCTCTCTCTCTCTCTCTCTCTCTCTCTCTCGCTGTTGATTTTGAAAGACGACGACTAGGAATTGGAATAGGAATCTTCTTTGCGTGTGTTAGGTATTCGACGGAAGGGAAAGCTCTTGTTCGCCGGGAAACAATGGATGTTAGCACCAATTCCACGGCCAGTAATGTCGCCCAGGCGATTCTCGCTACTCTCGATTATAACTCTACTCCCGATGCTCGCAAAGCCGCCGTTGCATTCCTCGAATCTGTATGATTAAACTTCACACTCTCTTCTTCTTCTTTTTTTCCCTCAATCTGTTCTCTGTGATCGGTTTGCGTCTATGTGGAGAATAGTGTGCTGTAATTTCCGGTGTATTAAGTTTTAAGTAGCTTTGTATTGCTTTCACTATTTTTAGGTATTTGTGTTTGCGATTCTCTCTGAGGTTTATATATCTGAATGCTGAGGAGGCTTCTTAAAGGTTCAGCGATCCTGCTTAAGGGTTTATTCTGGCAAAATTACGATTTAAGGATTTGCCTAGCTTTTGGTTTTAGGGTTTGTGTTTTCGGTTGCTGTTATCTGAGTGGTTTCTGCTAGTTGCTGTTATTTGATTACTAGTGATCCTTGTTTACGATTTCTTTCAAGCTCTTTGTTTTGCCTTATGGATCATCTTCAGAGATGTTTTTGGCGTTTGGAAGTTACCTTCAACTCTATTTAGGCAAATATTAAATATCGATCGCTGTTTTGGGCAAGCATAAATCTTGTTCAATTTATTTGATTATTTCTTGAATACCTGAGGGTTTTATAAACTTCTTTGCGTTTTATTGAACTGTTCACCTTCTGTTTTGATACAATAACTGCAGATTAAATCTGGAGATATCAGGGTTCTAGCAAATATTTCCTTACTTCTAGTGAAAAAGGAGTGCTCTTCGGAAATTCGACTGCATGCCTTCAAAATGCTACAGGTTTGTGCAAAGCTGTTAAACTGCGAAATTTTAGATGTTAGGGCGAAAGGGTAGATACATAACTTTGGTTACATTTTTTTCAGAGTTTTAAACTCGCAATCCAAAATAGTCGGGAGGTTTAGTTTTAAAATATTGTCTTACAGAATGAGAAACTTGGGAGACTCTTCTGGGAAACTAATTACCTAACAAGTCAATTTTTGATGGACTTCTTCAATATTTTTTTTTGATGGACTTCTTCGATATATTTTTTATAAACTTAATTTAATGACTTTATGTCAGTGCTGTAATGAGATTACCTTATCAGTATTTGAGTTTTGAATATATCTCAACCCTACGCAATGTCTCAATGCAGCGTGTTGTGTGTGCTATATCTATCCATGATAATTGCAAACATTATATTAAGAAAAGCATACCAACTTTATCTGGAGCTATCTTTCTCTTTTTGCAGCATTTGGTTAGACTACGGTGGGAGGAATTAAGCCCCTCAGAGCGCAGGGATTTTGCTAAGCTATCTGTTGAACTAATGTCCGAGATTGCTAGTCCGTGTGAGGAGTGGTCTCTTAAGAGTCAGTCAGCTGCCCTTGTAGCTGAGGTAATTCAAGTTTCTTAGTGTTTGCATTCATTCTCTATTGGTCATAGTTTCCTGTTGTTGCGGCTGGTGCTCGCGTGAACCAACTCGTGGATTAATATTGTTTTCTTGTTGCAGATTGTTAGAAGAGAAGGCCCCGATCTTTGGCAGGAGTTGTTTCCTTCACTTGCTTCCTTGTCTGCACAGGGCCCGTTACAAGTATAATGTTTTCTCATTTCTTTAATTTGTTCAATTTTTTTATAAGGCGGAGATGTAAAATCTTACTGAATAATCTCAAAATACCAGGCTGAAGTGGTCTCAATGATGTTAAGATGGCTCCCAGAAGATATAACAGTTCACAATGAGGACTTGGAAGGTATCTAAGAGGGGTTATTTTTCCTCATTTCTCTGTGGTGTTGCGCTTTTCAGCGTTGTAGTTTTGTTCATGCTATAATAGTGAGGTTACAAAAACACATATTTGCTAACCTTCGAAATTTAATTATATTGTAAGTGCAAGCTTTCGGTCGTTAGTCGACTGATATATTTTACAAAAATGGCACCTTAATCTGGATAGTTTATATGTACCTTGTGAGTCTAAAATTTTCATCTAAACTGTCTGTTTTCCTCTCTAATTTTTAGTTGGACTTTCTCTCCAGGTGACAGGCGTCGGTTATTGTTGCGGGGACTTACTCAATCTCTGCCTGAGATTTTGCCTTTATTGTATAATGTATGCCACATTTTTTTCACTCATTTATGTTGTTTGTTGTAGCGGTAATTTGATTCATTACATAATCCAGCTTCTCGAGAGACACTTTGGAGCTGCGATGAGTGAAGCCAGTAGGCAACAGGTTGACTTGGCAAAACAGCACGCAGCTGTGGTTATAGCTTGTTTAAATGCCATCAATGCATATGCCGAATGGGCTCCTGTTCTAGATCTTTCCAGATATGGAATTATTAATGGGTAAGGTTACTCATGGAGAAAATATTATACAGATCATCAGCATTTAAATATTTCCTGCTAAACGTGCTCCCTAAATTTGTAATAGGTGTGGTGTCTTACTTTCTTCTCATGACTTCCGTCTTCATGCTTGTGACTTTTTCAAACTTGTCTGCTCAAGGTATGCAACTGGGCTGTTTGACCTGATATATCTATATAATTTCTAGTAGACATATGAGAGAAAAAAAACTTTCCTTGTCTGCAGAAAAAGACCCAGTGATGCTCCTGGTTCTGAATTCGATTCTGCAATCAGCAGTCTGTTTCAGAGTCTGATGAATGTCTCCAGAGAATTCTTATACAGATCAGCCTCAAATGCTGGGGTTATAGATGAAAGTGATTATGAGTTTGCTGAGTGCATATGTGAAAGTTTGGTTTCTTTAGGCTCAACAAACTTGCAATGTATTGCTAGTGATGGTGGTGTTCTGGCTTTATATCTTCAACAGGTACTGACATCGTTATGTAATTGAATTTAAATGATGAAGTTGAAGTTGTCTATAATGTTCATGGAAAACCTGGGAAGTAAATCATCAGCTAGGATGTAGCTGCACTTTATCTCATAATGGACTAGTTCTTATATAACATAAATCGGTACTTTCTAATCATGAGCCAACCTTTCAAAAGCTTTGTTATCTTATCCTAATCTTGTTCCTCAATTAGATGGTTTTTTGGCAATTTTTTATTTCTTTTACGTTCTGTTACGATGTGGTTTATGGCTATTTTGTTTTATTTAACACTATTTTAATCTTTTACTTTGGACACGTTTGTTTGACTGTTTTTATTCTCATTTTTAACGTAGATGCTTGGTTTCTTTCAACACTTTAAGCTGGGTCTTCACTTTGAAGCAATGCACTTCTGGCTGGTATGTTGTATTTTATAATAACGACTTCCTCGCCTACCATCCTCTGGAAAATATCAACCACAGACATAATAAAGATTGTCGGGCTGACATTTGTGCTCTTTTGCATTGTCTTGTAGGCATTAATGAGGGATTTACTTTCAAAGCCGAAGGCTGCTGCTTATCTAAGTGGAGAGGGACCAGCAGTTGGTAGTTCAAGCCATGTTGAGAGCGAAAAGAAAAAGATTCTTAGTCTTATTAATGATGATATCTCTTGCGCAATCTTGGATGTGTCTTTCCAGCGAATGCTCAAGAAAGAAAAAGTCCCTCCACGAATTGCTCTTTCTCTTGGGCCACTGGAACTGTGGAGTGATGAGTTCGATGGAAAGGGAGACTTTGGCCAATACCGATCAAGGCTTGTAAGTTCTTGAGACAAATGCATTAGATAGTACTTCGCAAACAACACATTAACCTGAAACTTGTTTATTTGGTGCAGTTAGAATTGATCAAGTTTATTGCTTCTCACAAGCCCCTTGTTTCTAGTACTAAAATAGCCGAAAGGATTATCACTCTCATTAAGGATCTATTGGCTTCTCCAGTGCCTCTTCAGGTTTTTTCACAAAGTCTTACTTTTCTCTGCTGAGTTTATTCACAATCTTCTAGTTTTGATAGCTGTGATATTCAGTATTTATATGTGATCTTGATACAAACGTGCATTTTCAGGATGTAGCAGTGATGGACAGCCTGCAATTGGCTTTCGATTG
>NC_025692.1:12724805-12737163 GCF_000633955.1 Camelina sativa | reverse complement strand
ACACATTGTCAAGGTTTCCTACTATATTACATATTTTCAGTGATTGAGTTTATCCATGCATATATATACAAACAATATCCAATGTGCATTGCCTAGAGTCAAGAAGTGAATGAGTAAATTTATAGCATGTTTCCTTGGCAGGATCCAGCAACTAGTACTTCAAGAATTGCAAGATTACAGATTTGTACGTCTTTTATACGAATAGCCAAAGCCGCTGAAAAAAGTGTTCTGCCTCACATGAAGGTAAATCTGATCTCCCACTCCATCCATTTAGAGACTCAGATACAAAACCAGGACCTATTTTTACTCAGATCTTATGGCTGGAAAGTTCCCTTGTGATTTTGATTAGCTTGCCTTATATGCTCTGATATATATATATATATTGGAGACCACACTGCACGCATAGGAAAATCTTTGAGCTGGTTGTTCGTTTTCAGGATTTCAATCAGAGGTGTTTACTTTATACGTCTTGTTCACGTTGGTTGTTGATCTTATACTGTAAAGCTCACCTATTCATGATTATTTTAGACTATGACTTCAGTTATGTGCTAAACCGATGAACTTATATTGTGAAGGTCGCCTATTCGCAATTATGTACAGTATTTCTTATACGACCACTATCCATTGCAACACCTTTCTTTACTGCACGACTTTTCGTTTTTGTTGTTTCACATTTGCCTCTCGGAATTATCCTTTAATGTGGTACGATTTTCATGTTAACTTCCTTCTTTGATACAGACTATTGCTGATACAATGGCATATATGCAAAGAGAAGGAACTTTGCTCCGGGGGGAGCATAACATTTTGGGTGAAGCATTTCTTGTTATGGCTTCAGCAGCAGGGTAACATGATTTATTTTTATTCTTTTGTTGCATTTATCCAGCATTAGGTTTATCATGTTCTTAAGTTAGGTCTGATCTTGGTGCAGAGCTCAACAGCAGCAAGAAGTTCTTGCTTGGTTACTGGAGCCACTGAGCCAACAGTGGGTCCAAGCAGAGTGGCAGAATAATTATCTATCAGATCCTATGGGGTTTGTTCGTCTTTGCTCCAACACGCCCTTCATGTGGTCTTTGTTCCACACTGTTACATTCTTTGAGAAGGCTCTCAAGAGAAGTGGACATGGAAAAAGCAACTTGAATACAACCTCAGTAAAAAGTCAAGATTTGCATCCTATGGCTCATCATCTATCTTGGATGTTGCCACCTCTCTTAAAAGTATGTGTATATATTCTCAAAACTTAAATATTCTTAGTTAACACGTAACTAAACTATGTTGCTACCAAAACCTGGCCAGGATTTCCTTAGATTAACGCGTTAACACTCATTTATCCTGTTTCTTCAGCTTCTCCGTGTTATCCATTCCCTTTGGTCTCCCTCAGTATATCAAACACTACCCCCAGAGATGAGGGCAGCAATGACAATGCCTGATGTTGAGCGATATAGTCTCCTTGGGGAAGCAAATCCTAAATTGTCAAAAGTCTCTTCGGTGTATGCTGATGGATCTTTTGATGGTGGTAAAGACGGACAATCAGAGGCAAATGAAGCCAATGTGCGAAATTGGTTGAAAGGTATCCGAGATAGTGGGTAAGGGATCTAGTAACCTCCTTTAGGTCTTACGTACGACATTTCTATATCTCCTGGTTAGCTAAACTATATCAATTTTGTGTGGTATATATGTTGTCTACAAATGCAGATACTATGTGTTGGGTCTATCGACAACAATCGGAGATACATTCTTCAAATGCCTAGATGCGAACTATGTCGCAGTGGCACTCATGGAGAACCTACAGTCGATGGAGTTCAGGCACATACGACAGCTTATTCACGCCTTTGTAGTTTCTGTTGTTAAATCTTGTCCGGCTGACATGTGGGAGTCATGGCTTGAAGTGCTCCTGCAACCGTTGTTTATTCATTGTCAGCAAGCTACTAGCTCCTCTTGGGCCAGTCTTATGCGTGACGGCAGAGCACAAGTTCCAGATTCGTTTGGTGTACAAAATGGGCCTGACATGAAACTTGAAGTAATGGAAGAAAAACTTCTGAGGGAATTAACTAGGGAGATTGCCACCCTCCTTTCAACGATAGCTTCTCCTGGTTTAAACCCTGGGCTTCCAATTTTGGAGCATCCAGGCCATGTGGGCCGTGTGGATATGTCTACTCTCAAGGATTTGTCAGCTTTCAGATCCAACTCTATTGTGGGGTATGCATACTGTTCTTGCTTTTCAACTTCTTTACTTGGGTAACTTTTTTGGATGAGAATAGAGTTAACAGTGTATCATATATGCAGTTTCCTCCTAAATCACAAAAACATGGCTCTCCCAGCACTGCAAATCTGTTTGGAAGTATTTACATGGACAGATGGGGAAGCAACCACCAAAGTCTGTTGCTTTTGTGGTGTTGTTGTCCTTCTAGCGATTCTAACAAATAACGTGGAACTCAGAGAATTTGTGTCAAAAGATTTGTTTTATGCGGTCATTAAAGGCTTAGCCATGGAGTCAAATGCCGTTAACAGCGCTGATCTAGTTTATCTATGCCGTGAAATATTCTTTTATTTCGCTGACAGAGACCCAGCTCCCCGTCAGGTCAGTATTCTTACAGAATTAACCACTCTGGAGTCCTTTTGCATGCTGTATTGTGAAATCTGACTGGTGTAAAATGTTTCTTAAATGTATCAGGTTTTGCTTTCACTCCCTTGTCTCACTCCCAACGACTTGCGTGCTTTTGAAGAAGCTGTGGCGAAAACTCCAAGTCCCAAGGAGCAGAAGCAGCTCATGAAAAGCTTGTTGCTGTTAGGTACAGGGAATAACTTAAGAGCGCTTGCTGCTCAGAAAACCGTTAATGTTATCACCAATGTCACTTGTAAGCATCCCTACTCTTCTATACGACGCAAGTTTCATATGAAAGAAGCCTCAAACTCTTGACATTTTTCTATTTTTACTTTTCCTTCCTCCAGTGAGGTCACGTGGACCAGCAAACACTTCAGAAGCTAAAGAAAACGAAGGGGAAACAATTGGGCTGGCTAGTGTTTTATGAGGTGAACCCATTATAATATGAAGTTAAAGAGAGGCAAGAGGATGAATTCTTACAACGAGACCGTACAGATATGTAAATTAGTCGGTAAAGAAGATTTTGCGGAAGGTAACAAAGAAGCGGCTTTTTGTTTGTTTGACACACACAGATGGATGAGCAGATACATTGAGGAGCAAGTGTTTCCTTGAACTTACGATGCATAAACGAGGTTTCGCATATCCAACCTATCGAAATTGCGATGCTACTTCTCTATAAAATGCCCATATTTGTATCTTTGTACACGAATCCACGAACCTTGGCACATCCATGATTGATGTAGAGAAAGCTCTGATCTCAAAAGTGTTATTTACTTTCCGGCTTTTTAGTGTTTTTTTTCAATCTCGAAAGCTCTGATATCTTCACTTTCGAGATACGAACACTCGTCTGCATGAGCATGACTAAGAATCCAACAAATACCAAATAAAAATTAGATTTCTAGGAAATGAGGGTTGGTCTAACAATCTATCTATATAAGAAGAACAATTAACAATCGTTTCCTTTCCGAATTGATATTTTTAAACATTAAAAGTACTCTTTTCATTTCATAATATAAGATGTTTTACAGATTTTGTATATATAAGATGTTTTACAGATTTTGTATTGTTTCATAATACAAGATGTTTTCAACTTTCTAGACAACTTTTAAATTAATTTCATATTTTTATATTATTTATTTTATATAACTTTTGTTTATTATTGGTTAAACTTTTAAAAAGTATATATTTCTTATTATGTGTTTCTAACATTTTATACTTTGAAATAGAGGGAGTATTATTTAAGTGTTTTTGTCATTTGGACGACATATGGGCTGTTTGTTTTTTTCACAACAAAAAGAAATAAAAAAATGCGCTGTTTGTTTTTTCTCGAAAAATAGAGAAATACCCGTATCTTTTTTACTTATAGTTAAGTCAAATATCCAAAGTTCCAAACTATTTTCATTTATATGATGTTTACTCGTTTAGCAAAAAAGAAAAAACAGAGACAGATACCTTATTGTAAATAGCTAAATTTGGGAATCAGGTAGTAGAATATTTGGTTCTGTAGGTGATGACTGATACATTTGTACATAACCTTTAATTCCAAAAGAAGTGGATAGCTATATGAATTTGGCCCTACTTTATTCGACATGACCTTTTAAATATTTGAAAAGCCATGGGCCAATTTATGTATTATATAACCGTGATAATAAAAACAATTTGTTCGTAGGAACAACAATATACTTATAAGTTATATAACATAACTTATCTAAATTACGTGACTAAGTCTATGTAAATAATGTTAATATTATCCTCTCTTTTTTTCCTTGGTAATAATATACCTTTCTTGCTTGGCACTAAATTGCACGTTAAATACCTGACAACTGTGTATGGTTATAATCCAGTTTCAAAGAGATTCAGATAATTGTTTTTTAATGAGGATTTCGATCGGCTGTGTTTTTAAAATAATTTCTAGGACGTGGATAGACTTTGGAGTTTGTATGATTTAGATTAAGAAAATTTTATCATATCGTCACGATTCACGTAGATTGAATCTTGGTTTAATTGATTATATTATATTCCTTTGACACTCAATAATTGGAGATCTCACACTATTTGATAGAAGAACAACATTAGAAAAAAAACATTACAAAAAAAATACTAATACACGTAGTATAATAATTTGTGCTGCTACGTTCGTTATTATGTCATTACAAAAAAAAAGGAGACTTAATTCACATAATATTTGTTCTTGAAAAATAAATTATTTGTTGTTGACAAAAAAGGTGATTAGACACGGGAACTAGAAGATCCGTAACCTCTTTGATGGCATTATGGCTAGAAGATATGGTAGTAAACTGAACACGTTTTTTAAGAATATTCAAAAAAAAAAAAAAAAGAATATCAAAACAAGTTCTTTTTTCTTTTACCAAACTATTTTCTTTTTTTCAAACATATATATATATGGGTGTGTGTATTGTGTACATATGTATTGTTGCGTTGTTTCTGATTCAGAACATATATGTCATATGATTGTTAAAAGAGAAATGGTAGAACCACGATAATTAACTAGTCGATTTTATGGTTATAACATATATAGACTCTCACTAATCTAATTTTTTTATGAGTTACATCTATAAACTAATTAACAATTACATGACTCGTAATCTCTTTATATCATTATTACTTTCGCAGGGTGTTTCAGATCCTATAGTTTATTTTATCTTTAGTCGTAGCACTCATCATATATGGTGAAAATTGGATTGCAATGCATGAATCCGAAACTTCCGATATACAATATTGTTAATGACTTAATGTGTACTCATATTGTATGACTTAATGTGTACACATATTGTATGACTTAATGTGTACACATCTTACAATCGTTACAAAATCTTAATCATGAATAACTTAAGAAGTTTTTTTTTGTCAACACATTAATTGAAAAAGATCTTACCATAATTGATAGCTTAATTTAGAGAATTTATTTTACAAATGCAATTTCAGAAGTTTGGAAAAGAGTTTATATATAAATAAATAAATATATATAATATACTATAACTTAAGAAGTTAGTTTTCCTTTGGTTCCTCAAATTTGCCATTAAAACTACCTCAATATGAATAAGATCTTTTCCTCATATATTTCTTCTACACAAAAACTCATCCTTATCATATTTTTATGTTCCATTAAATGTTTGAATATAGATTTATAAAAAAATATCAATCAATCAAAAGAAATTTCTTAAAGATAATTGTTGAAAATAATTTAAAAAAAAACTTAGATTCTATTGATAAATTATAAATTATAAATAAACTCATTAAAAAATAGTAAAAATTAATTTTTCTCGTGATCCTCAAACAAAAGTTTATACATAGTATTGCATCTATATATATTATCTTTCATTAGATTACTTCATCAAGTTTTTTGAAATATATACAAATGAAACTCGAATTTTGTAGATAAAATTTCAGGAAAAATGTGACTAAAAAGCTTTATCAAACTGACGAACAAAAAAAGAGGAAACAAAGAAAAAGACTTGTTTGTCTTCCAAAAACAAAAGCAAGGTACTGTAAAAGACAAAAACAAATAGAAAACTCATTTGATCTAATAAACTAAAATAAATAGCCAGAAAACTAATCTATATAATTAATATATTAGGTATATACTACCATAGCTTGTCTTACTGAATAACGAAACTCTCAATGTTTACTATTCACATCAGCTATTTGTAGGTTTCATGTCTGTTTAGAGAAACACTTATCCATTTTTATTTAGAGGCATAACTTTATAATAACTAAAGTGACCTAAAACTTGTCTTCCAAAAACAAAAATGTCATAGACAAAAGTAACTGGCATTTATTTAATTATCTTAAAAGATAAGATGACAAAAAAAAACTTGTCTTGCATAAACAAAAATGTCATAGACATATAATTAATATTTTTAAAATAAATTAGTATGCATAAAATAAGATGATCCTAATATTTGAAAATATTAGTGATCTTTTTCTTTTATTTTGCTACGTGGCAATGGTGAAAAGATAGCAACTAGGGTTTATGACATTTTTGTCACATATGATGCTGTCCGAGACTTCACCTAGCCGCCTACGGTAGATCTGATGTAGGTTGGGGGAGAGGGGTCTGGAAAAGGGAGAAAAAGAGGGGAGAAGTAGTGTGGGGGTTTCGGAGGATCTTGTAGAGGTTTCGTCGGGAGGAAGTCCAGTCAAATCGTCGTCGCTTCAACCGGTGATAGTGGTTCAGAACGGGAAGTTTTCCTTCCTGCAAGTCGCTCAAGAACGTGTTTTCACTCAACAAAAGTTTGTAATTTCTGAGGTGGATGGAAATAAGAAGGTTGTAGTGCCGAGTGAGGTGTTTGTGGATGCAAAACCTTTATGGGAGGATTTTGTAATTGAAATTCCTAAACTCAAAAGCTCCTCATTGTTGGAAAGATTCACATGATTGTGAACAAGATCGGGAGGCTTGGCGATCATACGTTTTTGATTGATGTATTTGTTTTGAATGAATCAGCGGTGAAGTTTCATATTCGGAATGAGGCATAGGGTGTTGAGTCGTGGAATGTGGAATATAACGGATCTACCTATGATCGTTTCTAAGTGGACTCCCTTTGCTGAAGAAGCTCAACCAGCCATGAAGTCATTCCACTATGGCTAACTCTTAAGAACGTTCCACCCACAATGTTTACGGAAAAAGGTTTAGAATTTCTAGCGAGTGCAGTGGGTATGCCTATTAGGTTGCATCCCAAAACCGAGGTGTGTGTCAGATTTGATGAAGCTCAGATCTTGGTAGACACCGATTTGACGAAAGAATTTCCCAAAGAGCATATTGTCACAGACGAGAAAGAAGGGGAGGTAGACTCTGTCGTCCAATATAGCTACCCTTGGCTTCCACCAAGGTGTACTTGTTGTCAAAAGTGGGGTCATCTCAGTTCTACCTGCTTGTCCACTGTGGCGTATGTCGTTCCTGAAAAGCAAGCTCAGCCACTGTCCCTTGACAAGGTAGTAAGTAAAAATCTTAGTTCTATTCCAGTTCAGGCTCATGGGTCTCAAAGTTTGGTCGTAGCTCTGGTTCCGAGTAATCCCAGTTGAGATACCGTTTTACTTGCTTCAGTGGAGGAGAAGAAGGCAGAAGAGTTGATTACACAAAAAAACAGGCTATGGTAGTATGGGGAATAAGCAGACAAAGCTTAAGTTTGGAGATGTCTCACTATTGAAAAACTCCTACTCTATTCTGGAGGAAGAAAAGGTGGAGGAAAATTTGGCAATAAATATGGTTCAAAAGGAGGCTGAGACGGTTGTTGAGGAGGAAGTAAATCAAACTTCTTTGGAGGATTAGAATGTCATAATTCGTCAAACTAGGACAACTATTAAGCGTGGATCACAAACAGATGTGCCTTTGCAAACTTATTTGCTTCGGGGTACCAAAGCGGCAAATAAACAAGGTTCAAACCATCCTGCTCATTTTGCCAGGGATCCCCATAGAGACCAGAGTAAAAAGCCTCTCTTAAAACATTAATATCAGGATTTTGTTAGAATTTTTGAGGTCTTAACAAATCTTCTAAGCATTATGTAATAAAACAGTGGGTGGAGGGAAACAAATTTCAGTTTGGTTGTCTGCTTGAGACTATGGTTCGGGAAACAAAAGCTCAGTGGTTGAGGAGATGTTTGTTTCTGGGATGGTCTATTTTGACGAATTATGAACATAATAGTCGTGGTCGCATTTGGGTATATGGAAAGATAATGTGAGTTTGGATCCATTTTTGAAGAGTGGGCAGTTAATAATTTGTTCAGTGAAGCTTGATGAGGAAACATAGGAGTTATTTTGCTCTTTTGTTTACGCGTTGCACACTATGGAGGCTCATAAGTTTTTATGGCAGGAGATCAAAGATCACCATGACTCGCCTCTTATACAAAATAAGCATATGGGGAAGCATTTCCATGTCGATGTTCATCCGATGCGGGATTTCCAAACGGTTGTTAACCTCTGTTCTCTCTCGGATGTGGCCTCTCATGTTCTCCTTTTTACATGGTGTTATAAGAGGGAAAATGATTTGATTCTTAAAAAGCTTGATAGAGTGATGGCGAATTCTGCATGGAAACGATCGAATCCACACGCTTATATCGTGTTTAATGTTGGGGGTTGTTCAGATCATTTGAATTTTCGGATCATGGTGAAGGGAGCACAGTTTAACTTTGTTAATCTGTTGACGAAAATGGAGGAGTATCTACCGATAGTTGGTTCCTATTGGCAGGACACACAACCTCTGTTTTTATCCACTTCCTCTCTTTTCCGCTTTTCTAAGAAGCGTAAAGGCTTAGAATCAGCTCTGCGGTCTTTGGAAAATCATCATTTGGGTAATCTGGTTTGGAAGAGTAAGGAAGCTTTTGATTCGTTGTGCAAAAAGCAACATGCCAACTTGGCTAATCCATCACCACAGCCAATGGAGGTGGAGAACACTGCTTTTAAGCAATGGGAGTTCTTAGCTTGTCTGGAGGAGAAATATCTTAAGCAAAAATCAAAGTTGCATTGGTTGCAAGTGGGTGATAGGAATAACAAAGCTTTCCCTAGAGCGGCTACAATGCGGGCAGCTATGAATTCTGTTAAGGAGATACAATGCCAAGACAAAAGAGTGGTTGTGAAGGAGGATGAAATTAAGGTGGAGTCTGAACGATAAGTTAAAGATTTTCTGTAGGCTATTCCTAGTGATTTTGAGGGTTCCACGGTGGATGAGTTTGAGCTCTTGTTGCTATTTCGTTGTTTTGTGGCTGATTAACAAGCATTAACCCGAGTATTGTCAGGTGAGGAGATCAAGAAAGTTCTATTTTCTATGTCCATTGATAAGTCGCCTGGTCCGTACGGTTATACTTTGGAGTTTTATAAATCCACTTCAGAGCTGTTGGATACAGAATTTGTCTTACCGGTTCAGTCTGTTTTTTGCAAAAGGTGTTCTGCCCAAAGGTATCAACTCTACTATCATGGCATTAATTCCCAAGAAAGTATCTGCAGTGGCGATGAAAGACTATTACCTATTTCTTGTTGTAATATGATTTATAAAGTTATCTCAAAGATCATTGCAAATAGACTTAAAAGAATGCTGCCAAAGTTTGTTTCCAGTAATCAGTTTGTTTTTGTGAAAGACCGGTTATTGATTAAGAATGTGATGTTGGCTACAGAGATAGTTAAAGATTTCCAAAAGAGCTCCCTCTCTAGACAATGTGCTATTAAGATTGACATTTCAAAGGCTTTTGATTCGGTTCAATGGTCCTCTTTGTCTGAGGTTCTCACTGCTATGCAATTTCCACCTATGTTCATTCAGTGGATAATGCTTTGTGTTACTACCACCTCATTTTTGGTCCAAATCAATAGTGAGCTAGCCGGGTTTTTTAGAATTTCTCTTGGGCTATGTCAAGGATGTTCTAGTCTCCGTATTTGTTTGTAATTTGCATAGATGTCCTCTCTAAATTACTGGACAAGGCGGCTGGTGAGCACTTATTTGTGTACCATCCACGGTGCCACAACCTAGGTCTCACTCATCTTAGCTTTGCGGACGATTTAGTGATTCTCTCTAATGGGAAACTACAATCAATTGAGGGGATCATAGCGGTACTTAAGTAGTTTGCAAATGTTTTCGGTCTAGCGATTAGTATGAAAAATGTATATTTTATTTGGCCGGGGTGGGGGGAGGGGGTGTCGCTCAACGCTTGGACTCTGCTAATTTCTTTTTTTGGGGATGGCTCTTTGCCAATTCGCTATTTGGAGCTCCTGATAGTCACTAAATGTCTAACAAATACAGACTGTTCACCGTTATTGGAGCAGATTCAGAAGATGATTAGGTCATGGACGGCTCGTTATCTCTCTTTTGCCAATCATTTTAACTTAATATCTTCTGTGTTTTGGAGTGTTTGTAACTTTTGGATGGCTGCTTATCGTTTGCCTAAAGAATGTCTTGATGAGTTTAAATCATTTTCTTTGGTCGGGGACAGAGATGAACACTCGGAAAGCCAAGGTTGTTTGGGAGGCTGTTTGTAAACCAAAAACAGAGGGAGGGCTTGGGTTGCGAGCACTTCAGGAGGCTAACATAGTTTTTTGTTTGAAGTTGATTTGGCGGTTGGTTTCTCATGGTGACTCTTTATGGATGAAATGAGTTCACATGAATTTGTTGAAACAAGTTTTATTCTAGTCGGTGAAGAGCTCCACTACTCGGAGTTCTTGGATCTGGATTACACTTCTTAAGTATCGGGATTTAGCTAAAACATTTTGTAAGGTGGAAACAGGAAATGGGGAGCAAGCATTTTTCTGGTTTGATAACTAGTCGGGTTTGGGTACACTTCCTCATAGGTTTGGTGTAGCAGTGTTCTTGATTTGGGGAAAGCTTGGCAGAGTTTTGTGGCGGAGGCATGGGCTCACCGTCGACGACGAAGGCACCGTGCAAACCATCTTAATGTGATAGAGGATGCATTGCATTTACACTTGCAACAACGCCAATAACGAGTTGATAGAGTGCTTTGGAGTGGTAAGAATGATGTTTTCCGCCCTAAGTTTTCAACTCGAGATACTTGGAATCACATTCGCACAATATCTAGTACGGTGGCATGGCAAAAGGGATTTTGGTTTAGTCATGCTACCCCAAAGTTTGCTTTTTGTGTGTGGTTGGCAGCTCTTGAACGCCTCTCGAAGGGTGCTCGTATGGTTGCGTGGAACAGGGGGTCTACGGGCACTTGTGTGCTATGTCAACTCACCATGGAAACTTGAGATCATCTTTTCTTCTCTTGTCATTTTGTCTCATCAGTGTGGTCGGCTCTTGCTCAGGGTCTGCTAACAACACGATATAAGACTGATTAGTCTATTCTTCTTGCTTATCTATCAAATCTACATCTTCCACTGGTAGAGGGATTCTTTATCCGCTATGTCTTCCAAGTGGTTATTTATACGGTTTGACGGGAAAAAAACAGTCGACGGCATGATGAGACACCCAAGACTGTAACATCTAATGTTGAATGGATCGACCGACAAGTATGAGATCAGCTTCAAGTCATTAAACTATTAGGGAATCAGAGATATGATGAAACTTTTCAAATGTGGCTTCCGTTTTGTTTTTAGGATGCGATTTTGCCGTATGAGATCAACTTCAAGTCATTAAACTATTAGGAAATCAGAGATATGATGAAACTTTTCAGATGTGGCTTCAGTTTTGTTTTTAGGAAGCGATTTAAATTGTTTTTTTCAGCTATTTGCATTCTAAAAGTAATTGCTGCACAAGCTATAAAAACATATATATATATATATATATATATATTTAAATATAAATTAACATTACATTTTTAAAAAAAATAATCCAAAACAGAGTTGTCAATCTTTCAAAAAAAAAAAAAGGAAATTAGAAATAAAATCATTGATCTAATTAAAATAGTAGAATAAAATAAACAGCCGAAAATGTCAGGGGTTATAATCATCTGCGATAAAGTCCACGTTAACGTTAAAACCCCTCAGACAGTACACTGTTCAGATTGAAGATCGTAAATGTAAATCAACGGCTGTAAAATTAGCCATTTGTACTTTCATTACACAAACAGAGAGAATAATACTCTCTCTTCTCTCTCTCTCTCGCTCTCTCCACTTAGAAATTGGAATCTTCTTCTTCTTCTTCTTTGTTCGTTCGTTTATCTTTATAAAAAAAAAAAAAAGGGACCGTACACGTCTCTCTCTATTTCCAGCAAAATTCGAATTCGTTTAAATTTTCTCAGTCCCGTAATTTTCTCGACTTCCTTCTTTTTTTTTTTTTTTTTTTTTTTTTTTTTTTT
>NC_025692.1:12675686-12724259 GCF_000633955.1 Camelina sativa | reverse complement strand
TTTTTTTTTTTTTTTTTTTTTTCTTTCTCTGTTTCGTTCGTCTTCGACGTAGAAAGAAGAAGAAGATTCTCTCAGGTTTTTAGCTTTCGAAGCTTCGAAATTCGTGTTTTGATCTCTTTGAATCAGAATTATATCTTCCTGGAAGACACTTAGATTACCCAGAAGAAGAAGAAGAAGAAGAAGAAGAAGAAGAAGCTGTTGTTCAAGGTAAAGCAAATTCAGATCCATCGTTTTTGTTTTGTCTAGTTTTGGTGTTTTTTTTTGTTGTTGTTGTTGGGAAATTTTAAAATCTGGGTTTTTTAAAAAAGTTCGACCTAATTCATGTCCCGTTGTGCTTGTTAGATTTGGGTAATACCCAAAAATGGGAAATTTTGACAATTTGGTTTATGTTGTTCTCTCGTTTATAATATTTAGCCTTTTGGGATTTGTGCTTTTTTTTTGTTTTTTTTTGTTTTTTGTGTGTGTGTCTCAAAAGTCTCAGATTTGGATTCACTTTTTAAAACCCTTGTGTGTGTGTGTGTGTTTTAATAATGTTTTTATGTTATAGCTGCTAAGTCATACACAGCTTCACTGTTTAGTCTCAGCTCTGTTTTATATCTTTTGTTACTTTTCATGTAGAGATTTATTAAGATTTTTGTTTGGTGATGTTAGTACAGGATTGGTTTGAATGGACAGCACGGAAAGATAAAAGAGATTTTTCCGATTTTGCTGATCCATAAAATCTGACTAGTTTTTGTACTTGATCGAATCTGGGAGGGGTTGGTGGATCTAGAAGATAAACAATGTTGGCATCACATCTCGATTCACTAGCGTCTAAATTGACTACATCTGATCACGCCTCTGTGGTTGCGTTGAATCTCTTTGTTGCACTTCTTTGTGCTTGTATTGTTCTTGGTCATCTTTTAGAAGAAAACCGATGGATGAACGAATCCATCACCGCCTTATTGATTGTAAGTTTCCACTGCGAATTATCTCCAGTAGAATCGAATAGGGAATCAATCATCTTGAAAATGACATGTTGAGCAAATGTGGTTTGCAGGGACTTGGTACTGGTGTTTCCATTTTGTTGATTAGTAAAGGAAAAAGCTCACATCTGCTCGTCTTCAGTGAAGATCTCTTCTTCATATATCTTTTGCCACCCATTATATTCAATGCAGGGTTAGTCATCATTTCTTACATAAAATCTTTTGTACAGGACGATCTGATACGTTTTAGTACCACGGGTTTTACCTACCAAAGTTGGTTACGCAAAACATGCATTATGTGATTTTCTAGATGACAAAAGTTAGGAGAAAGCTTTATAGATGTGTTTATTTCTCTGCTTCTATAAATATAACTGTCATTCATCAACCTTTTTCTAGTACTTGTGATTGTAATAAATAAGGAGGGCATGATGTCTTTTTTTTTTTCTCTTTGTAGTAGTTAGATTTATCCACGTGCAACTAAAAGTGGTCCCATGGATTTACTCTGTTCATCTTCATGCTTTCTCAGATTGATAATTTTGTATGTTCTTTTTGTCTACTTTTCAGGTTTCAAGTAAAAAAGAAGCAGTTTTTTCGCAATTTCGTGACTATTATGCTTTTCGGTGCTGTTGGGACTATTATTTCTTGCACGATCATATCTCTAGGTAACCTTACTTACCATTCAGTTTAGCTGAAACATTGCTGAAGGCTGCATTTGGATTAGGTTCAGATAGTTTTGTATATCTACTGATTATCAGCTGGTGGTGCTTGAAACAGGTGTAACGCAGTTCTTTAAGAAATTGGACATTGGTACCTTTGACTTGGGTGATATTCTTGGTAATGCCTGAACTAAGAGCTTTGCTTTATTGGCTTTCTTTCTTTCGAGAGAGACTTGATTTGTTTGTTTGGTGTTTAATTCTCAGCTATTGGTGCCATATTTGCCGCGACAGATTCTGTGTGTACGCTGCAGGTAATGTGTTTTCTCCAAATCACTGGAACTACTTATAAACTCAGAAACATAGTGAACCAAAAGTTTTGTTGTTTATGTGGTGTTGTGATATAGGTTCTGAATCAAGATGAGACACCTTTGCTTTACAGTCTTGTATTCGGAGAAGGTGTTGTGAATGATGCCACATCAGTTGTGGTCTTCAACGCAATTCAGAGCTTTGACCTCACCCATCTTAACCATGAAGCTGCTTTTCATCTTTTTGGAAACTTCTTGTATTTGTTTCTGCTGAGTACCTTGCTTGGTGCTGCAGTAAGTCCATTGTTTTCTTCTCTGCCTTTATTTCTCGTACCTTGCACTTGTGTTCACCACCATCTAAAATATTTATCATTATCTTGCAGACCGGTCTGATAAGTGCGTATGTCATTAAAAAGCTTTATTTTGGAAGGTACATATTTGGCGTCATATATGTGACTGCTTTCTGCAAGTTTTTTTCGTGTTTGGTCTAATGTATATCTCCCCACATTGCTTGTCTTAGGCACTCAACTGACCGAGAGGTTGCACTCATGATGCTTATGGCGTATCTTTCTTATATGCTTGCTGAGGTTAGATTCTAATAAAATCTTATACCAAGCCACTTGAGGTTTGACACTAATACATTAAAATTGCATTCACACACAAACTATATTTGATGTTTCATTATTTTGGCTTGCAGCTTTTCGACTTGAGCGGTATTCTCACTGTGTTTTTCTGTGGTATTGTGATGTCCCATTACACATGGCACAACGTAACCGAGAGCTCAAGAATCACAACCAAGTATGCAAACTCCAGTTTCTCCACCTTTTTACTGAGATTAACTTAGTTCAAAAACACTTTGTACCTCCCCAATGTTTATCATATGAATTTTTCCGATGACACAGGCATACCTTTGCAACTTTGTCTTTTCTTGCGGAGACATTTATTTTCTTGTATGTCGGAATGGATGCCTTGGACATTGACAAGTGGAGATCCGTGAGTGACACCCCTGGAACATCAATCGCAGTGAGCTCAATCCTAATGGGCCTTATCATGGTTGGAAGAGCAGCATTCATCTTTCCGTTATCGTTTCTATCTAACCTAGCGAAGAAGAACCAAAACGAGAAAATCAACTTTAACATGCAGGTATGTATCATTCCACTTGGTACTAATAAAAGATTCAATAATTCTTCCGGATATTTACACCGGTTTATATTTATCTTTTTCCAACCGTCGTCCAGATTGTGATTTGGTGGTCTGGTCTCATGAGAGGTGCTGTATCAATGGCTCTTGCATACAACAAGGTATCATAAGAATGTCTTTTCTTTACTCTATATGAAGCTTTGAATAACACGAATCATTATTTAACACTTGTAACGGTTGCAGTTTACAAGGGCGGGACACACGGAGGTACGAGGAAATGCAATCATGATCACCAGTACTATAACCGTCTGTCTTTTTAGCACAGTGGTAAGTAATCTCCGGATATTCAAATTGGTTACATAACATATTTTTTTAAAGTTAGATTGGATATTTGGTAACTAGATTCTTTTCAACCTGGTCTTTTCAGGTGTTTGGTATGCTGACCAAACCGCTCATAAGCTACCTATTGCCGCACCAGAGCGCCACAACGAGCATGTTATCTGATGAAAACACCCCAAAATCCATCCATATTCCTTTGCTGGACCAAGACTCGTTCATTGAGCCTTCAGGGAACCACAATGTGCCTCGGCCTGACAGTATACGTGGTTTCTTGACACGTCCCACTCGAACCGTGCATTACTACTGGAGACAGTTCGATGACTCTTTCATGCGACCCGTCTTTGGAGGTCGTGGCTTTGTCCCTTTCGTCCCTGGTTCTCCAACTGAGAGAGACCCTCCTGATCTCAGCAAGGCATGAGGAAAAAATGTGGAAGAAAAAGCTTTATTATTATTTTTTTGGTAGAAAAGGGTGATTAAAATTATGCTTTTGTGTAATTATCCATTTGTAATATTGTTTGTGAGGACAGAAATTTGTCCTACGTTTTGAAAGCAGAAAGCCAAAAACTTTGGGAAGGTCTGAGTGATGTATGTATATTCATATTTGTTTTGTTGTAACAAAACTATACATTTGTTTATGTTTTGATTTTGGTTATTGCTTCGAACTTGACCGGATCTGATTCGTACTGCCGGGTTGGACAAGAAGAATAAACAAAATGCTTTCTGTATTGTTGTTTTACTCTTTGTCACAATCTTAAACATATTCCACAATTTGTTTAAAATTTTATCAAAGAAAAATGTAAACAAGAAAAGCTAACATTTGATACTATCCTTTTAACTTTGATTTTCCCCCGGCAAACTCACTTTTTGTTTCAATAAGTTTGTGTAAACGTTATAAACCCACTTTTGTTTTCTGCATACTCATACAGTATGAGTCATACTGATCAGCAATTACAATTTTGTTTTTCGTTGCAAAAAGATCATTGTTCGAACGATTTCAATATTACTTTCTTAAACTCTCGCAACACAGTTGATTATTACAAGACCATAATATTTATTGCTGAAATACTGACTGTAATGTTCCTGAAATGCATAAAGTGTCGTAACCCTACTAGACACATTCTAAACAAGTTGAAACTATCAATAGTCCTACATGAATGTTTGGAAAACATAAAAAACAAAAACATCTGCAAACATATTAAACATGATTACCATTAGATGAAATCTCTACTAACAACTGCAAAATATGACATTGTAAAATGCTCCATTGACATTAATTTTTTGATTTACGCTTCTCAATTATAACTTTGAACCCTTTTTTGTTGAATGATATATTTGATCTCAGTCGCGCTAATGGCGGCTGAATTTTTTCCGGATTAAGATTCGATTTGACATATAGAATATATTTATTTTGTATATAGAGAATAAACTTGTAAAAAAAAGTAATTATTTTGCTTAGAAAACCCCAAAAAAAAATAACAGAAAAACACCGGTTGCAAATAATATAACTCCAACTCCAAGTCCAACTACGGAACAAAACGCTGAGTATATTTTAGTTGGGCTTTCATGTAATCTACGAATGAGCCCTACAATAACCCAAATATGTTGTCCCCAGTCATTGAATCGTTTCAGCCGGACCACTTTATGCTATAAATACAGAACAAGTCGCATTTAGTGCCATATCAACTACAAATCGTAAGTCACGCTCCTTGAACAATCCGCCATCTTTCTCCATCAGATCGATAATATGGCGACAACTCTCTGTTCCTCAATCTCCATGCAAGCTCGTGTCTCGGTACATAGTTCCTCTTCTTCTTTGTGCTAACGATACAATAGTTTCCTCGTTACCATCGATTATAATATCATTTTCTGATAGACTGATACTATATATCAATATTGAAGAATTTATAAAGATTTTCTTTCTAAGAAACTTTGTTCTTGTAACTCAATAAAAATCCGGTAACTATGGTTGTAGAAAGCTCTTCTCATCGAAATCTTTGTCGTTTGTTGATGCATGGTAAAAAACAGGCTACAAGAACAAGGTTCAGTCTTCAAAAACAGGTTTCGATTTTCAACGATGGAAAGACTAAAAATAATCTCTCCTTTAGCCTACGAAGACGTTCGATGCCTGCTCGCCTCCAAGTATCTTGTGCAGTACGTTGATTTAAATTTCACTTTTCATTGAGCTTATTTGATCTTTGCGTTCCAAAGACTAAAAGGGGTTTTTATATGTGCTTCAAGGCCAAGCAAGAGACAGTGGAGAAAGTGTCTGAGATTGTGAAGAAGCAATTGTCGCTCACCGATGATCAAAAAGTCACTGCAGGAACCAAATTTACTTAACTCGGAGCTGATTCTCTCGACACAGTATGTATCCACCAATTGTTTTTTTTGTCTCAAAAACTCATTAATGGCCATCCATCACCAAACTGTGATCTGTTTGCAGGTTGAGATAGTGATGGGTTTGGAGGAAGAGTTTGGGATAACAATGGCGGAAGAAAGAGCAAAGGAGATTGCAACAGTCCAACAGGCTGCTGAACTCATTGAAGAACTCGTCCAAGAAAAGACCGCTTAATTAAGGAAACAACCAACGGCTTTGTCTTTCTTATTGTCTTTTGCTCAATTGTGTCAATGCTTTGTTGTATGTCTCTGCCCTAGTGGTTAGTTGTGTCAATCTTTTGACTACTACAAAACTTTCCTTTAGATTATCAGTTAAAAGGAACAGAGAGGTTCACATGAAACTTAGATTTATAAAAGAGTAGGAAACATGAGGGACAAGTACAGACAGACACACAACAGCTAACCCTAAAATGTAACCCAAAGCCCGAACAAGTGGCCATGACTCCTATGAGATCCTACCCAACGTGTATATACAGATTTAGAAGATGTTTGTTGCCCTAGTTCTATCCCCAATCAGAATCGAAGAATCCAGCGTCCTTCATCTCTGAGAAGTATACATTCTCCAAGTTCAGATCTTCTTCCTGCACAAAGCCATTTGCATTTTAGAGGGAAAAGAAAAGGAAAGCGACAGAGCGAGAGAAGATGAATGATGAGGACTTTTAACCTGGAAAAAGTCTGCGAGAAAAGTAAAGTAAAGAAGAGGAAGGTATAAAGCGTGGTAGGAAACACTCATGATCCCATACAACCTGTAAGTATTTTGAGTTCAAAGGCAGATAGAAGCTGAATATAAAACAATATTCTCTGTTGGGATGGTATCAGATAGAGTTACCAGAATCCAAAAATGTGCGCCGTTTGCAGTAAACACAGATGCAACTAGGTAAAGTCCGTATAAGGCAAACATGATGGCTATGTACTTGAAAAATGCAGGCCTTGCTGTTAAAAACATTAAGATATGAATGAAAAGAAATAGAAAGAAACCAGTGAACAATATAATGGGCTAGTGCGACTATAAGGAATGTAGAAGCTTCTGATCAACTTACCGGGCAATTTTTCTCTCCGCCTAGAGTTGTACATCAAGAAGATCATCCCATAAACGCCAGTGAGTAGAAGCTTATGAATGATCCATAATCCCCATTTGAACGTATTTCCATTTTCATTGTTGTCAATAAACAATGGCACACCAAATCCAAATAGAAAAAGTGTCTGAATATAAGGCGAAAAGAAATGGTAAGGCCTAAACTTATATCAGAAAGTTTGGCAAAACCAATGAAAGATCATAAACTTGTCATTTCACCATATCTAAGATTTGTTCAGAGGGTAGAGTAGACAAAGTTGAGACGTGTAGTAGTTATGAAGAAGATTGATACCTTGAAAAGCAAATCAAGAGCAATAACAAACCCCGAGATAAGGAAAGTTCTCGTCAATGCTTCTGAACCACTCGCATAGTTTCCTTGGAAGAGAAAAGCCACTAGGCTTACTTCCAGAAACAACATTCCAGATGTTGTGACCAAAGTTAACAGATTCCAAACAACTTCTTTCCCAGGAGTACATTCCCAACCCTGTAACACACAAAAAAATTACATGAAACATGATAAGCTAAACCTGGAATAGTTAATGGATACAAGGATCATTAGCTCATTTTCATGAACAGCATATTGCAGTTACGATCTTCTTAACAAAACACATCTCACACCAATCCAGAAACACTACATACTATTATGATTTCATTCTTAACTTATGACCAAAAGATTTCTAATTTGAGTTTCAAGAGCCTAGATTAGTCTTAATATCCTCATTCATTCCATCAAAGTTGTAATTTTTGTGAAAGATTCTTTCATTAGGCAATAACCTATCCAGAAACCCTCGAAAAACAATCTAATGACTACATTTATGACCAAAAAGTTTCTAATTTGAGTTGCATCGAGCTCAGGTTAGTCTTAATATACTCGGGTCTGATCTTTCTGAAAATAATCTTAGTAATGTAAGTTTCACAGAACCTAAAATAGTCTTCATATACTCATTATTCAATCAAAGTTTTGATCTTTCTAAAAGATTATTCGGAATCTGAGTTTCCATGTGCCTAAATCAAAGTTCTGATCTTTCTGAAAGATTCTTTCATTACTCGGATAACTGAATCGAAATCAAGAAACTAAATGGAGACAAGGAACATTTACCCATTTCCATACACAGCCGGGACTACAGTTACGATCTTCCTAACAAAACACATCTTACTTGGATCCAAAAACATGTATCCCTCCCAAAGAACTAGTCTTAAAATTTCTAATTTGAGATTCAGAGAGACTAAATAAAATAGTGTTAAATATACTCATCATTCAATCAAAAGTTCTAATCTTTCTAACAGATTCTTCAGTTTTGAGTTTCCCAGAGCCTAAAATAGTCATAATAATCTCACTCATGCAATCAAAGTAGCGATCTTTATAAAATCAAAACAAACCTGGAGACAGCACCAAACAAGATTGAGCAAGGTAACAAGCCAAAGACACCCATAATAAGCGATCATGATATAAGATCTCCGATTCGAGAGCTTAGACAAGCTCTTCTTCGCCTCGTAAGCTAAGTAGGCGACAAAGAAGAGAGAAGCCGCAACAAGAACCGTGTTATGTAGGAAACCATGGCACTTATCGACCCATCCATATCCACTGGCCGTCGAATTAGGGTTTAGCCTTGAAATCAGAAATGGTGACTCTGCAATTTCCTCAAGAACTCTCATTTCATCAATGGTTAGAGAGAGAGAGAGAGAGAGAGAGAGAGAGAGCGAAACTGGATTTGGAAATTTGGGTACCTAATAAATGATTTCTGACCAAAACCAAACATTGAGGTTGAAATTAGTAAATATAAGATAGTTCTTGAGTCTTATTGTAATTAAAGTAATATACTAGGGAGAGAAATATAATACGAAGCTTTTAAGAACGTGTTGAAAAAACCACTAAGTAAATAATTTGATCAAATAGACCCTCCACAGTTCACTCCCGCAAATTGAAGTTAGAAATCTCACTGTTAGTTCAGTACATGTTAGTAAGTAACTTGAGTACTTAACTGATTGTATAGCTGAACTTGTAAGTTGTAACTATAGTCACGGTGTTACTGAGTTAAGTAGCCAATTTACACAAGGTAGCTACCGTAGATGGGTTTACTAACCTATCAATAAATGCTTCGAACCAAGATTGAAAAACCGTGACCTCTACTTGTGACAACATCGCAATATAGAACAGCAAAAGAAGACAGCATAAGAATATGCTCTAACTACAAAATGACTAGTCCACAAAACATGTTTTAAGTATATATATAACGAGGGTTCATTTCTAAAAGGTCTTTTATTAGAGAAAAAAAAACAAAGAACCAATAAAACCAAAACTTTGATATACAAAAGTGAATTAATATTGAAAACATATATTTGTGGCTAAGTCTATATGCTTAAGTACGTGTATGATTGACTTCGACTTTGTACGAGCATAAAGTAAATAACGTAAGAACTTTGTTAACAGAGTTCAGTTTTTCCTACATATATTCTTGGGACTTAGTCCAGAACAAATCTATTAGAGCAAGAAAGCAATTACAACTACATATGATACAAGCACTACTATGCATATCATTCTTTTCTAGATGAATAAATCATCAAAAGATCTCTCTACCTTATTGATGGGGCGACACTACACATCTTGTGTGCATCTCTCGAAACTATCTTGAAGCGCGCAAGTCTTCATGAAGCACCCTCTTGTTATTTATATCAATTGCACAACTCCTAGGGTTGTCAACATTCCTATTATAAAACAAATAGGAGTACAACCCCTAGGGTTGACAATTTTCCTATTATACAACAAAATGAAATTTACTACTCCCTCTGTTTCAAAAAATAGGATGTTTTAACTAAAACACGCAGATTAAGAAGTTTTTACTTTTAANAGAGCCTAGATTAGTCTTAATATCCTCATTCATTCCATCAAAGTTGTAATTTTTGTGAAAGATTCTTTCATTAGGCAATAACCTATCCAGAAACCCTCGAAAAACAATCTAATGACTACATTTATGACCAAAAAGTTTCTAATTTGAGTTGCATCGAGCTCAGGTTAGTCTTAATATACTCGGGTCTGATCTTTCTGAAAATAATCTTAGTAATGTAAGTTTCACAGAACCTAAAATAGTCTTCATATACTCATTATTCAATCAAAGTTTTGATCTTTCTAAAAGATTATTCGGAATCTGAGTTTCCATGTGCCTAAATCAAAGTTCTGATCTTTCTGAAAGATTCTTTCATTACTCGGATAACTGAATCGAAATCAAGAAACTAAATGGAGACAAGGAACATTTACCCATTTCCATACACAGCCGGGACTACAGTTACGATCTTCCTAACAAAACACATCTTACTTGGATCCAAAAACATGTATCCCTCCCAAAGAACTAGTCTTAAAATTTCTAATTTGAGATTCAGAGAGACTAAATAAAATAGTGTTAAATATACTCATCATTCAATCAAAAGTTCTAATCTTTCTAACAGATTCTTCAGTTTTGAGTTTCCCAGAGCCTAAAATAGTCATAATAATCTCACTCATGCAATCAAAGTAGCGATCTTTATAAAATCAAAACAAACCTGGAGACAGCACCAAACAAGATTGAGCAAGGTAACAAGCCAAAGACACCCATAATAAGCGATCATGATATAAGATCTCCGATTCGAGAGCTTAGACAAGCTCTTCTTCGCCTCGTAAGCTAAGTAGGCGACAAAGAAGAGAGAAGCCGCAACAAGAACCGTGTTATGTAGGAAACCATGGCACTTATCGACCCATCCATATCCACTGGCCGTCGAATTAGGGTTTAGCCTTGAAATCAGAAATGGTGACTCTGCAATTTCCTCAAGAACTCTCATTTCATCAATGGTTAGAGAGAGAGAGAGAGAGAGAGAGAGAGAGAGCGAAACTGGATTTGGAAATTTGGGTACCTAATAAATGATTTCTGACCAAAACCAAACATTGAGGTTGAAATTAGTAAATATAAGATAGTTCTTGAGTCTTATTGTAATTAAAGTAATATACTAGGGAGAGAAATATAATACGAAGCTTTTAAGAACGTGTTGAAAAAACCACTAAGTAAATAATTTGATCAAATAGACCCTCCACAGTTCACTCCCGCAAATTGAAGTTAGAAATCTCACTGTTAGTTCAGTACATGTTAGTAAGTAACTTGAGTACTTAACTGATTGTATAGCTGAACTTGTAAGTTGTAACTATAGTCACGGTGTTACTGAGTTAAGTAGCCAATTTACACAAGGTAGCTACCGTAGATGGGTTTACTAACCTATCAATAAATGCTTCGAACCAAGATTGAAAAACCGTGACCTCTACTTGTGACAACATCGCAATATAGAACAGCAAAAGAAGACAGCATAAGAATATGCTCTAACTACAAAATGACTAGTCCACAAAACATGTTTTAAGTATATATATAACGAGGGTTCATTTCTAAAAGGTCTTTTATTAGAGAAAAAAAAACAAAGAACCAATAAAACCAAAACTTTGATATACAAAAGTGAATTAATATTGAAAACATATATTTGTGGCTAAGTCTATATGCTTAAGTACGTGTATGATTGACTTCGACTTTGTACGAGCATAAAGTAAATAACGTAAGAACTTTGTTAACAGAGTTCAGTTTTTCCTACATATATTCTTGGGACTTAGTCCAGAACAAATCTATTAGAGCAAGAAAGCAATTACAACTACATATGATACAAGCACTACTATGCATATCATTCTTTTCTAGATGAATAAATCATCAAAAGATCTCTCTACCTTATTGATGGGGCGACACTACACATCTTGTGTGCATCTCTCGAAACTATCTTGAAGCGCGCAAGTCTTCATGAAGCACCCTCTTGTTATTTATATCAATTGCACAACTCCTAGGGTTGTCAACATTCCTATTATAAAACAAATAGGAGTACAACCCCTAGGGTTGACAATTTTCCTATTATACAACAAAATGAAATTTACTACTCCCTCTGTTTCAAAAAATAGGATGTTTTAACTAAAACACGCAGATTAAGAAGTTTTTACTTTTAACAAGTTCAACCAATCATAAACAATATTGCATAATATAAAATACTAAACTAATCTAAAAGTTGCATAGAAACTTGAAAACATCTTATATTATGAAACAAAAAACTTTTCTAAAACATCTTATATTTTGAAACGAAGGGAGTATTATACAACAAATATGAAAGTTTACCTCCATGATCCCATCTTGAATTTTCCATTCAAAATGTTCATCCAGTTCAGCAGCCGCCACTTGGCTTGTCCAAGTTGGTCATAAGCTTATGTACTCAAACTTTTCAGTTCAGCTTCTTGTACTACTTCATGTATTAACGTCGGAACTAGTACAAGAACTGGTTCAGACGTTTGATACATCTTATGATATATCTAACTGCAGGGTTCTTGATTCAACATCTTATATTCTTCTCTGCTTTGTATCCATCACTGTGTCAGAACGACCACCAAGTGCTACTTAAGGTCTGATGTACCAACACTTGTATCAACTAATACTTCCTCCTCTGTGTCAGCTCCACCAACATCTATATCATGTAATGCATCAGCCTCTGTATCAGTTTTGTCTAATATCCTTGTATGACCTGTCACACCATCTATGACAATTCCATCTCTGTATCTACGTCTCTTTTCATACCATCACTTCTTGTCTTAGTAGAGGTTTCATGACATATTCTTGACCTTATAAAACTTCAGTCAACACAACATCTTCAAATATCACTTAACATAGTAAAATTAAGTCTTAATCAAATGTCGATTGGTAGCAAGTTCGCAGAGCAAACAAGGCAAGACACTGAGGAGTATGCAACAAGTGACTTGAGATGCAAGTAGCATGGAATATGTGATTGCATACTGTTGTAAACAATCTCTTTTCTTTAAGATACCCTTTTATCACAAAGAAAGCACAATTTTTTAACTCGGTAACAATCTACGATTGGAGCTATCGACCGCACAAATGTATCTCAAACGACATCTTCCTTTACATCCAAAAAAGTGTCTGCTGCGAGTCTTAACACATTCATAGCAGCTTCCATGATCTCAATCTTAGGAGCAGGATCTTTCTGATGCAACTCTCTGATATGGAAGTGGAACACAAGGACGGGACACGCGGGAGGTACGAAATCAATATCCTCGAAAGAGAAATAGGAGACTAAGTAAGTGAAGATCTGATTAGCTATATTAGAATCTTTCTCTTCTCCTGAAGAATAAACGACCAAGTAAGTCTACAAATGAATGAGACAATCGAGCCTTTGAATCTCTTTCTCTTTGTCTGATATATCGCGTCAATCGAAATCGACAATCCCATTGTCCATCTCGACTTACTAATATAACTCCGACGTCAAAGTATAGAAGGCACATCAAACTTGTAAAGCCGGAGATTGCCGAGACGTGATGTCATATCTCTAATACATTAATACTAATGGTTCTTGTAATTCGAATTGAGGTCTAACCTGTATTTGTTACCTATATAAAAGCAAATATTTACTCGCAAATCTATACTCCTAATTAGACTCCGACTCAAGGGAACTTCTTGTTTGTTATAATCTTTACTAACAAAATTATCTAAGACTAAGACACAAAGTAATGAAACTAGGGTTAATTAACGATTAACAAGGTAATTCCTAGCTAGCCGTCACGTGAAAGACGAGGTTAACTCAAATGCGATATACTGTAATTTGTGGGATTTTCTAGTTAAGCGCTTTACATATTTTCTAGGGGTAATTATTATTGTTTCTATATATTTTTTTTTGTTTATGTTATAGTTTTCTATTTTATTATAATTTCCTATTAAAATTACATATACAAAATAAAGGAAATATGAAATATCTATAGTTGTGAGTTGTGACAAGTTTAAGATGCGTATAAAATATAGGTTTGTGTACATGAAAGCTTGCGTCTCTAGTTCTCTATAGAAGAAATATATTGGAGGATATAAAAGCTTGTGTTTGTTAATTACTAATTCTCGATGATGACGACCGTCCAAGTGAAGGAGAAGATTGATCTGACTGAGATAGAGAGGAAAATATTCGACCGGCTTCTCGGTACTCTTCGCTATTGCAACCTCAACACACAGCTTCGTGTCGCCGGTGGTTGGGTGCGGGATAAGTTCTAGGGAAAGAGAGTAATGATATTGACATAGCTATTGATAATATGTTGGGAAGTGCGTTTCTTGATAAGGTCAAGGAGTATCTATCTTCTATAGACGAACAAGTACAAGGAGTTATTATTATTGAAAAGAAGCCAGACCAATCCAAACACTTGGAAACAGCAAGGATGCGGCTTTATGACCAATGGATTGATTTTGTTAATTTGAGAAGTGAAGAGTATACAGAAACTAGTCGTATTCCTACGGTGATGAAGTTTGGCACCGCTGAAGAAGATGCTTATAGAAGAGACCTAACCATAAATAGTTTGTTCTATAACATCAATACTGGTTTGGTTGAAGATCTTACAAAAAGAGGCATCGAGGATCTTAAGTCCGGGAAAATTGTTACACCTTTGCCTGCGAAAGTTACGTTTCTTGATGATCCTTTGCGAGTTTTTAGAGCAATTCGGTTTAGTGCTAGGTTTGGTTTTACGCTAGATAAAGAACTTAAAGAAGCTGCTTCAAGTGAGGAAGTAAAGCTAGCTCTTGGAGGAAAGATAAGCAGGGAGCGGATAGGGACTGAAATCGATGCGATGATATCCGGGAATGGACCAGTTTCAGCGGTTACTTGTCTTTGTGATTTGAAACTTTTTAGTGTAGTCTTTTCCTTGGAGCCTACACCATCAGAGGGACGATTGTGTAAAGCCTACTTGGATGCTATGTGGTGTCTCATCCAAACACTTGGGATAAGTAAGTTCAGCGATGAAGAAAGACGACTTGCTCTATATGCTGCTTTATTTCTACCTTTTAGGAAAGCAGATTACAAAGACGAGAAGGGGAAGCTCGTTCCTGTTGTTAACCAAATCTTCAAAATGTCCATGAAGCGGAAGACCATTGACGCTGAGAAAGTTCTGAATATACACTGCACCGCAGAGAGATTGATACCGTTGATTCCTCCCCTTCAGTCGAAGAATGATGTTATACAACTTGATTCAGATACTGATGTTCTTGATCCAGAGGTCCCAGCAGCTTCAAGACTAAGAGTAACCACAGGGTTTATTCTTAGAGAAATCAAAGACTTGTGGCGTGTTGCACTCTTAACGTCTTTGTTGTTGTGTACGTTTGATGGTATGAATGAAGATCAAGAAACCGGGCAAGTGGACTTCAAACTAGACAAGACGCATGAACTTTATCTAACAGTTGAGGAAACCATTTGTGAAATGGGTCTTGATAAAATTGGGGACGTAAAGCCACTGGTGAATGGCAGAGAGATCATGCAAATCGCAAATCTTACGGGAGGATCCATCATCCGTAAATGGCAACAGAAAGTGCTTACATGGCAACTAGCTTATCCTAGTGGCTCAGCAGATAAATGCAAAGATTGGATGAGAGAAACCAAAGGAAAAAAACAAAGAACAGAGTGAATTTAGAATGTACAATCTGTAGCTCGCTCTGTTTTGTAATCTTTAAATCTAATGAGGTTACTTAAAACTGAGAATTTCTCAAACTTTGGCATTTTTTATATATAAATCATATAATACCACACACAAAGCTTAAACTTGTGAACTAAAATATAACTTGACGTAGCTACAAAAAAATTATTACCAAATCTCAGACTCGCTGAATTTTATACTAGAAACTGTATTTACCAAAACTCCAAATAGTAAAAATTTGCTCATATATACCACACAAGAATTAGTAGACAAAAATATGTTTTTAATATATAATAGTGAATCAAAGAAAGCCTGAACTAACATAATAAATAAATGAAATATCTAGAAGAGGAGATATCAGATGTCCTTAGGACTCGGGAGGCAAAATTTTAGAGCAAACAAGGCATTGAGGAGTACTCGCAACACGGCAACAAAATGGTTGTGAAACTGAAAACTGTTTTAGCTTTTTATATTTTATCGAGTTCTTTAACTAGTAATCAATATTTATCATTTAACTTGTCTAATCTATTAATATATTATAGACATAGTCTTGTTTTTATTTATCTCATGACTTCTTGTTTTTATCTTTACCTTTTACTGAAACCATAACCACAACTTCTAGCTAGTGCGATGTAAAACTCTACCACTTATATGAACTTTCTTAGGCTAATCACAATGGTGGAATAATATGGAAAATTTGTGTACGTTAGAATATTCATGTAATAAATATAAATTTAACGAGATAAAGAGTTTTGGTCTTTGTACAATAAGTCAATAACGGTGTACTTGAAGAAGAATGGATTCAAAGGAATTAAGTTGGAGTGTCATCTTCTCATGTCCTATATATTGTAATTTAGCTATCTTGTTTAGGTCCATTAACTGTTTGTGGGAAAGGATATGCATATGTGGGACTAAGGGGATGTCTCGATCAAAATCGTTTCTCTTCGTTGAACATGATTATGCATCTTTGGCTGTTGTTTCCTTTTACAAGACATTGCCCTCTTTTATTTTTTTGTGTTCTTTTGTTCTATATATGTTTGAGAACTGGCTTTGTTGATGAGTCACAATCGAGTTGTGCATGTGACCAAAGTGGCAGAAGGCTTTTTCTTTTTTTAAAAGAAAACAAAATCATACATTTGACATAAATCTCAAACAAGCCAAAATACATCCAAGTGATATGTTTCTTGAACCTAAACAATTTTTTTATTTTTTTTGAACAAAAGTAAACTATTTATTTCATGTAAATGATTTGGCACAATCTGCCAAGCCAATCAATATTTTCGTTGCTTTCAAAATTTTAAAAGTCTTCTGGACTTTCAGTTTTCATGTAATTGAGATTTGGCACATTCTCCGACTCAATCGTCTCATCCTCATTTTAGTTTTGGTCAGAATATTTTAATAAGAGTGTTGGCCTTGAATGACAGTGGTTTACTGGTTTTTAGCATGGTATATGGTTTTTGTCTTTCAAAAACCATCGGTTTATCCAATTATAGAACAATTTTCTTAACAAAATCCAATATCTCATTTTTATGAGTTTATGGAAATGTTACTAGATTTCATTTTCTATTATTTATACTAATTCCCCAAATCCACAAACTAAAAGCAAATCTAAATTTTAAAAACCAAAATCTAAAATCCAAAACTATCTGAAAACTCTCAAACATTCATAGCCAATAACTTTTGGGTCATTTAGTTAGATGATTATACTTGATGCCAAAAGAAAGAACAAAGATATAAAAAAAAGCTAGGTCGATGATCATAAGTGAAAGATCATTACTAAAAAAAATTAAAAGCATAAAACTCTATTTGTTTAGCCTTTTGTTTTTGTTCCATTCTATAAGAATTTTGTTTCTTCCAGATTTCTATACATTATTTATGTTTATTTAGTATGTTATGACCATTTGTATTTTTCAGTCTTTTATTATATTGGTTAATTTTTTTGAATAAATGTTTAATAATAATTTTTATGTAAAAATAATAACAAACATTTATGGTTTCTTAAACATTGTGCTTTTAGCTAAAAAATCTAATAAAATGGAACAGAAGAATTCTTTACAATCTTGAGACATCAATTTTTTTTTTTTTTTAATGTGACACATCAATTAAAATTTTTATTTTTGATTTTCAATCACAACATAACAGTAATACACATACAACTAAGTTGGCAATTCTAATTTTCTAAAATATTCTTATTTCTTTTTGTAAAGGAAATATAATTAATACCCAAGTATTACTTGCCTATATAAAATGAGTTTTTGGTCAAATATGAATTAATTTCTCCTTAGAACAACTTTTGATACTGACAAAAGGTATTTCAAACTGGTACTTAAAAAATTTCTCTATAATTTTGAACTGAAAATATTACGTTTCTTTTTTTCTCATTAATATATAAATAAAAATCAAACACAATAATAAATTGAGCAACAACAATTCTTTCTTTAAAATTTCATTATTCTAATATTTCTACAATATAAAATATTTCTCTGTTGTTCTTATTTACATATATAGAAATTAAACCTTCATTTACATCATTTACAATTTGATTTTTTTTTTTACTTTCTGGACCAATAAAATTTTATTATTATAGATAAATTTACCTACATAAAATTATTTGGACCTATCTATACTCTATATAGTTTTTATACATTTTCCGGAGATAAAAGCTCACAAGTTGAAAGAACTAACTCCAGAGACAAACTAAAGAAGATACAGAAGCCAAAGAAGTTCGTATATTGATCAGACTGATGAGCGAGTACATATATAGCAAGAATGCCAAACCGAACACTGAAATCTAGGAGAATCTATCTAGGTGCAACAACAAAGATACGTATAAGAAAGATACGAATATACTTTACCAACCAGAATCTACACTAAACTCCAATATCCCCCCTTGGAGCATACAAGTTATGTATGCCTAGCTTGTTTCGAAACCGCCAAAAACCATCACGTCCAATTGGTTTTGTAAAGATGTCAGCCAATTGATAAGTCATCTGAACATGTTGTAAAACAATATTCGTCGTGACCACTTCATCCCGGACAAAGTGACAGTCATTTTCTATGTGCTTTGTCCTCTCATGAAACATTGGGTTCATCGCTATATGAATTGCTGATTTGCTATCACAAAGAACAATCATTGGCTGTGTATGGCGAACTCCAAGCGTGTATAACATGCGCTTTAACCATTTTAACTCTTGAACCAGATCAGCCATCGCTCGATATTCTGATTCAGCCGAAGACCGACTCACTGTTTTCTGCTTTCTAGTCTTCCAAGAGACTGGTGATTCACCAAACTGAATAAAATATCCTGTGACTGAGCGTCGAGTATACGGACAGCGAGACCAGTCAGCATCACACCAACCCATTATTTCAAAGTTTGTGTTTGCTCTTAACAAAATACCCTGACCTGGATCAGACTTCAAATATTTGACGACCCGTAAAGCCGCTTGCCAGTGATCCTCCCTCGGTTCTTGCATAAACTGTGCCAAAATGTGGACTGAAAAAGCCAGATCAGGTCGTGCTACTCCCAAATAGATAAGACTGCCTAACAAACGTCTATACGGTTTTGGATCCTCAAGCAAAGTCGAAGTGTTAAAAGCCAAACCATGTTTTTCCTCAAAAGGAAAAGCTATAGGCTTAGCTCCAAGATATCTTGTTTCCAAAATTATGTCTAGAGCATACTTCCTTTGGCAGAGATAAAAACCTGATGCACTCATTGCAACTTCTATTTCTAAGAAATATTTCAAAAACCCCAAATCCTTCATATGAAACTTTGCTGATAAGTACTCTTTAAACTGTTTCGTAGCAGCCTCGCAACTCCCTGTAATGATCAAATCATCTACATATACAAGGATATGTAAACATGTAGAGTTTTTCTCATATGTGAACAACGAATAATCTCCAAGTGCTTGTTCAAAGCCATATTCAAGCAAAGCTGTTGATAATTTGGAAAACCAACATCTAGGAGCTTGCTTGAGACCATACAAAGATTTGCGAAGTCTGCATACCTTATTTTTATCTTCTTTCTGATAACCTGGTGGCAATCTCATATAAACCTCCTCTTCCAAATCTCCATGAAAAAACGCATTGTGGACATCCATCTAATGTACCTGCCAACCATGTTTCGCCGCAATGTCCAAAAATAAGCGAACTGTACCCATTTTAGCGACTGGGGAGAAGGTCTCACCATAATCAACTCCTGCAACTTGCTTGTTCCCCATTGCTACTAACCATGCTTTATACCTTTCTACCGTTCCATCCGATTGAAATTTGACCTTGAAAACCCAATGACTACCAATCGCTGTTTTGCCCGGAGGTAAATCTTCAATCGTAAATGTGTTATTCTCCTCTAATGCATCATATTCTGAACCAACAGCTTGGCGCCAATGTTTATCTGTCATGGCCTCTTTAAAGGATTTTGGCTCGACTTCAGAGATAACAGCAGCTATGTAGGCGATATGAGATTCAGAAAAACGATGAACATCATCGTGATTCATAATTGGGTATGAAACCAAACAATTTGCTTCTTCTGTTGGTTGCTTCACCGCTTGCCGCATGACATAGTCCTTTAACTTCATTGATTGAGTCTTTTTCCGGTGACCTTTGCCGAGCTGTGATTGGATTGTAGGAGGCTCAGTTTCTGGTAAACGCGTCAAAGACGAAGAAGGATTGGAACTGGGCTCAATAATCAAGCTTTCATTTTGGGCCGGTTGTAAAGGCCCAGTTGGCGTGATATTGTTTATTGATGGACTCGGTTCAGGATCGGTTATTGGAGTAAGTCTCGGACCCAAATCTTCTTCTAAAACAATACCTTCAGAGATCGGTGCCCACAATACTTGACCATCTTCTTCGTCGTCTACAAGAGGCAAGGTCATGTCCGGTGAGAAAGGAAATTTTGATTCGGAAAACACAACATCACGTGATACTAAGAATACCATCTTCTCAAGATCATACAAACGCCAACCCTTTTTCCCATGTGGGTACCCCATGAATGCACATCTTCGACTATCTGATGCAAACTTATCACCTCCATGTCCTATATTATGAGCATAGCAGAGACTACCAAAAACTCTGAGGTGATCATAAGATGGTGGTTTGTTGAAAATTATTTCAAAAGGTGTAATGTTGCCCAAAACAGAACTTGGAGTTCTATTAATCAGATAACCAGCAGTAAAAACACACTCACCCCAGAATTCAATTGGGAGATTGGCCTGAAACCTCAGCGCCCTCGCAACATTGAGGATGTGTCTGTGCTTTCTCTCCACCCTGCCATTATGCTGTGGAAATATCAATGTGTATCAACTCAAAAATCTTGGATGTTTTATTCAAACTTATAGGAAAACAATCGCGAGTCTGGTTTTCTTGAAGACATACATCGCATGTTTTATTCAAACTAGCTACTGAAACAAAATGATTAACAAAAGGAAGCATTCCCACAAATTGTGCAGACGGATGCCCCATCCGGTTATGCCACATCTCCAATGTGTTATCTTCTCTTGTTGTGACAGACGCGGCGACCTCCGTACCACACAAGAGAAATGTTCCTCCAAACCTTTTACCAGCTCCAATCACCATCCTCGAAGGTCAGTCCTGAAGAATTAGAAAATTGTTAGCCGTTTGAATAACACACTTGTTTTCATCCATTAATTGTCCCAAAGATATCAAATCCGACTGAACCCCTCCACAAAATAGACTGACTTGAACAACAAATTAGAACCAATGTGGATAGATCCTTCTTTACGTGAAACTTTTTCTCTCCCATCAGCCAAGATTATCAAAACAGGAGACATATCTCTTACATCAACTAAGCTATCAAACCTTCCAGTTAAATGGTGAGAAGCACCTATGTCCATTATCCAAGTAGGAAAAAGAGACTTACCCGAAGCTTTCTCCACATGAGTATCCTTTCTATTGTTCCCGGCATTGAGAATGGTCTTGAGAGTGCTCCATTGTTGATCGGTTAATCCAGTCACTCCATCCCGATCCTTGTCAGTGATCACAAGGTTCACTTGCTCACGACCCAGTTGTTCCACATTTGGAACACTCACTCTGTTGGCATAGACTTGGCCTCGACCTCTGCCTCCACCAGAGGTTGCTCCACCACGACCCCTACCTTGCAATGAACGACCCTTAGGCCTGTTTGTCACCCCACCAATCAGGATAGCTAATCACTGCGTAACAATTCTCCGCAGTGTGACCAAACCGATTGCAAAGCTTGCAAGTACCAGATTTTTCCTTCTCATCGATTATGAACTTTGGCTTTGTGTGAACCGCAAATGACACCACCTCGGTTTTTCTTCACCACTCAACCTCAGATCCTCCTCTTGTCTAACAATGTTGTAGACCTCTTCCAGAGGCTGGACAGGAACACGTGCCACAAGGCTTGAATGAACCACTTGAAAGTGATCATCAAGGCCACATAGAAACTGATGCACCTTGTCTTCATCCTGATCAGCCTCTTGTGTCGTACCAAGATCACATGTACACTGGCCACATTTGCAAACGCGTATAGGACGTATAGGACGATAGGCAGCAAAACTGTCCCATATGCGAGTCAGTTTCCCATAGTAAGCCTCGATTGCAAGCCTTCTCTGTTTGCAACAAGCTAACTCCGATTTGATTTGCTGGATTCTAGACCCATTCATCACAACAAAACGTTTCTTCAAATAATCCCAGAGATCTTTTGCAACATCTCTGTGGGATATGGTTGATCTCAGCATTGGATCAATACTCATTTTGATCCAAGACACGATCAAGGCTTGGATTGTCCACCAATCCTCCAAGTCAGTGGATCCTTCTGCAGGACGAGCAATGGATCCATCCAAAAAAACAAACTTCTTGAGAGACGTCAACGCCGTCTTCATGCCGCAAGCCCATTCATCATAATTAGTTCCCTTTAGAAGAGGATGAGAGATCACCGCTCCTGGAGTGTCAGCTGAGGTTAGATCATAAGGTGAGATGGTTCTTCTCACCTCCACAGTTGTCGTAGCAGTCGCAATTGGCATTGGATTCATAGCCATAATATCAATCAAGAACGAAATTCCAAAAAAAATTAGTGTTAGGCTCTGATACCATAAAGAAGATACAGAAGCCAAAGAAGTTCGTATATTGATCAAACTGATGAGCGAGTACATATTTAGTAAGAGTGCTAAACCGAACACTGAAATCTAGGAGAATCTATCTAGGTGCAACAACAAAGATACGTATAAGAAAGATACGAATATACTTTACCAACCATAATCTACACTAAACTCCAATACAAACTGAGGAATTAAACCTCAAAATCAAATATAAAGGATTGAAATTTGAAATTCCAGATAATTAAAACCGAAAACTCTAATCAAAAGCGTCCGATAAACATTCCACAGAACATGTAGATGTCGGAGAGGAGCTACAGATAGGAGCTTCCAGCAGAACCGATCAAAAGAAAGCCTCCAAAACTGAATGTCCGAGAAGGGAGCTATATCGAGCTCACACAACCACAACAACGACGAAAATGAAAACGGCAAAACAACAAGGAAAGAGCACATAACCTAACCCATCACAGCCACTTCAAAGAACCAGAAGAATCGAGAAAGCGAAGGTTCAAAGGAATACCTTGAAATTCGATTGGGGAAAACGCCAAAGAGGATACTACCGCCTTTGCCGGATGCAGATCTGAAAACGCACCACCACACCTAGGACCCTAATCTCAACACCATCGAATCCCAGAAAAAACCTAAAAACAAAAATCAATTAAACTAACTAAGACTCCCCTCACAGTGTCGTGGTGGCCGCCGGAGAGAAAGGAACCACTCCACAATTTTTTTTGAAACCAGAAGAAGAGGAGAGAAGAGAGAGTTAAGGAAAACGAAATCAGATTTTTTATAAAAAAAAAGAAAAAAAAACTTGAAAGCTAAAAGTTAAAATATATATGTGATATTTTCACAACATTGACCTAATTTTGATTTGACAATCAGAAAGACAAGCATGTTATCCCATATGGCCATATGGGCTATATGACATGTTAGACGTAAAGTTACTAGTATTTTTTTTTTGTTTGTTTTTGGTTTTAGCTTTTTAAAATTTTGACGGCAAAAAAACTAGTAATTAATACTATTAAATAATGGTTAGAAACGTTTACAGGCAGTTAGGTTTATTGAAATTCGAACCGAACCAAATATAAGCAAAAATTATCTCTGTTTTTAAAACCACACTTTTGCGAGTAATTAATAAATAAAGAGATGAATTAAGTCTCTTTCACAAAACGGCGAAAATAAGGAAGACACACAGTTGAAGCACTCGTTCGTACACACACACACAAAAGGTCTCTCTTTTTCCCTTCTCTTCTCTTCTCTTCTCTTTCTCTTTAGGGTTTGATTCTTTGATTCTTCCTTCAGTGCCTCTCATTTGCTTCTCCGAATCGCGACTTACACTCCTTCGTTATCTTCTGTTCGTTTTCAAAACCCTAATTCTCTTACATTGTTCTCTGTTCAGTCGCTGGTTCCTGTACGGACACGTCGCCAAAGGTACGGTCTTGTTTTTGTTACTGTTTTTGCTCTGTCTCTGCTTTTAGTTACTCTCTGGCTCGGAATCTGCCCTAAAGGTGAGAGCTTTATCGAGATTGAAGGTGATTTTGTGTTTTTTTTTTTTTTTTCTCTTGTGGGTTTTTTTATTTATTATAAGGATTTCTTCCGTGGAGTTGAAGAAATTGAAAGGAATGGAGGAAGTGAAGTTGGAGGACGAGATAAAGCTTTGTGATCTGAAAAAAGAGAATTTTCGTAAAACGATGGAGAAGATTAAGTCTCAAGCCTCGGATGTACTTATCTTGAATCTTCAGTGGTGTGATTTGGAGGATCATTTGAAATCAGCGGGGGATAAGGTAGAGAAGAGGTTTAGGGAGTTGGTGTCCAAGGAGGTTGAGTTTGAGACTCGAAGTTTTGCTCTTGAAGAAAGGGTTAAAGTGGTTGAAGCGGCGGAAGCTGAGATGGGTGACTTGGAGATGAAAGCTAATGGCTTTAGGAGTGAAATTGAAGAGAAAAAAGAGGAATTGGCTTCTCTTAGGAAGTCGCTGGAAGAGTGTAACGTTGAGCACAGGTCAAAGACAGGTCAACTTAATGAGTTGGTGGACTTGTTGAGAAAGACTCAGGTTGATCTTGATTTGCAGGGGGAACAGTTAAGTGGGATGGTGACTGATCTTGAGAGATATCGTGTTGAGGTAAACGCAGAGAAGGAGCATTTGTGTAGGACTGAGAATGACAGGAGAGAATTGGAAGTGGAGTTAGAGAGGAAGAGGAAAGCTCTCACATTGGTTATGGATAAAATTGATGAATGTGATAAGCTGTTTGAGACTCGGTCTTCGGAACTAATAAAGACTCAGGGTGAGGTTGAGTTAAAAGCGGAACAATTACAACAGATGAATGTTGATCTTGAGAGATATCGTGTTGAGGTCAGCGCAGAGAAAGAGTGTTTGGCTAGGACTCAAACTAACAGGAAATCACTAGAAGAGGAAATAGAGGGAAAGAATAAAGATCTCAAATTGGTTGTGGATGAAATTACTAAATGTGAGAAGCTGTTTGAGTTTAGGACCTCAGAGATGATAAAGACTCAGGGGGAGGTTGAATCGAAATGGAAACAATTAGAACAGATGAATATTGATCTTCAGGGGCACCGTGACGAGACCAGCGCAGAGATGGAACATCTTGTTACAAGTCAAACTCGCAATAGAGAGTTGGAGGAGGAAATAGAGAGAAAGAAAAAGGATCTTACAGCGGTTGTCGATAAAATTGGAGAGTATGCGAAGCAGCTTGAGTCGTTGGAAGAGCGACTAGCTTCTCAGCAGAAGCTGTTTGAGACACGGTCTCTGGAACTTGTTTCTAAAAAGAAAGAGTTGGATGGACTGAGTCTAGACCTTGACCTGGCCAACTCACTAAATAACGAGATGAAAGAGATCTGTCAACAGGTTAAATCAAAGGGTAAGGAGTTGGAGAAGATTGAAAGGCTGATTCAGGAACGGACTGGTCACAATGAATCAATCAAAATGCTGCTCGAGGAACACAGTGAAGAACTTGCTTCTAAAGAGAAGAGACACAATGAGGTAACTGAGGAGATTCGTAAAATATCTTTACAGATTGTCTCTAAAGAGAAAACTATCCAGCAACTCTCTCTGAAACAACATTTAAAACAGAAAAAACTGGATTCGACTGAAAAACATCTAGAAAAATCCACTGCAGAATTTGTTTCGAAGGAAAAGGAACTTTGCGCTGTGAAAGATACATACAGGGAGTGTCTCCAAAACTGGGAAATAAAAGAGAAGGAGTTAAAGTCGTTACAAGAAGAGGCTAAAAAGATTCAAGACAGCTTGAAAAGCTTTCAATCTAAAGAGGCAGAGCAAGTCAAATTAAAAGCATCATTGATAGAGCGTGAAAAAAAACTTGGAATGAAGGAGAAGCAAGTTCGTGTTCGCTCAGAAAAGGTTGAATTGAAAGAGAAAAAACTTGATGCTAGGGAGGAAATGATTGATAAAAAAGATGAGAAACTGAAATCCACAGAACAGAAGTTGGCTAAATGCGTTAAGGATTATGAGGTGGAAGCAAAGAAATTGGCCAGCTTTTGTCAGCAAAACAACCCTGATCAACGAGTTGACTTGGTACGTGAGGCTGGTATACGTGACGAGAAAAGTTTGCAGTTAGTCTTACATGGGCATCTGAAGAAATTTCGTCAGCTTCACCTTGATGTTTTGTGTGCTCTAAAAGCCTCTTCTGACCCGGCAAAGCTTGTGTTAGTCACAATACAAGAGCTTCATGAAAGGATGGCAATAACAAAGCTTGAACCAGATAGTGTTAGAAGGAGTAGCATTTGTTTGCTGGAATGCTTAATGGATATGTCACCAGAACCCAAGACTGATGTACAGGGAGAAGCTATCAAATCAGCCACTGAATGGAAGAACACAACACTGGTCAAGGCAGATCCAGTGGCGGTTTTGGGTTTTCTGCACTTTCTAGCTGCATTTAGTTTGGCATACTCTTTTGATGCTGACAAAGTCCAAAATCTGTTTGATGCCGCCTTTCTTCGCCAGTATGCTCCGAGTCTGTGTGAGGCTCTTGGAGTATCATCTCTAGCACCTAGTAAGTTTTCTGAATAAAAAGATTTACTTATTCCCTCGTCTCTTTCTCTTCAAGTAGCATATAGATTTTTTTATGATAATTTTTTGTTCTGCTATTAAATGTATTCTTTAAACCCGGATCCCACATCGTCTAGATATCTACAAGCAAAATACTACTAAAACTTTAGACCGTTAAGAAATAACAGTTAAGTCCTATTATGTAGTCTTGTGATGCTTATTGAAGTTTTTCTTTTTTCTTTTTTCTTTTTGCGCAGTCAACACTCTACTATCTTCATTGGATGATAAACCTGAACAGCACCCTGAAGCACCTGTCCGAAATAGTAGTGATTCTCCCCACCCGGATCTCCAAGAAAACATAGCATCATCTGATTTGGGTAATGAAGATGCTCTTTGGGACCCTGAGGTCTCAGCTTCTTTTTCGCCGAATGAGGTCTTTAATGGACTTCAAGTTATGACAGATCCGGCTGGGTATGTTCTAAATTTGGTGGACGATGAACTCATGGGTGCTCAACAGAGAGGGGAGTTGAGTTTAAAAGAGCCTATAGTTAAGCATTTGGTTTCCCTTTTGGATGAGCTGCCACGTGTTGTAAGATCTAGCAAACATCTACTGTCAGATGCATTACAAGTGGCAAATCGATGGAGCAGGATGATGGGAAATAGTGCTCAGATGTCAACGCTTGAAGCTTGGGGTTTTCTGCAACTCATTGTGGCGTATAACTTGGTGCATAGAACAGATCGAGATAGTACGTTACGATTTGCCATGTGCGTTACTCATTTCAAACAGGCTCCAAAACTCTTTGAATCTCTTGGTCTTCGTTATGCCATCTCAGGTAAGTTTTACTACTGCAACACATTGTTGTCTATGTTTTTTTTTTTTTAACAGTTTCTTCCTTGCATTAGTGATACTCAAAAAGATTGATGAAGTATGTTTGACTCTTTCTTTTTTTTTTTTATCGTTGCAGACTTGGTCAGACAACTCCTTGACGAACGCCAATATTTTCTGGCAACCCGGTATGTATTTTATTTCAACCTGAAGTGCAGCTTTTCTCTCCTAGTGTTCTTGAAAGAAGAGATCACCAATCTTAGACGCTCTCCCAAGGATAAGAGAAGATTTGACTCACAGGTTAAAGCTTGCTTCTGATTTATGTCTTCCCAAACTGTGTATTCTATTGTCATTATTGGTTTTTATATAAATGTTCTATGCTGGCTTCTAGGCTGAAGACAGAGATGGTGCAAAACTGAGAGAGATAATTGAACTCATTGAAGAGTTCCAGCTGGAAATCGATCTTCCTGTGGACCTTATAGTCAAATTCATGGTTCCGCGGGGAATTCAAAGTCAGAATGAATATGCGGTCTCATCATTTGCCCCAATTCAACCTCCGCAGCTTCATATGCAGGCTTCACACACAGTGATTAAAAGCTCATATATCACCACTCATGGCTCGAACCCAACCTATCCTACCAGCCGTAGTGGATCACCAAATCAACAGGTCCTAGACTTGGAAACATATCAAGCGGGTAGTTCAAGTGTGTACCATGGTCAATCTTCACACCAGACTGGTTTTAAACGCCCAAGGATGGATCCTGCGGTTTCTAGACCTGTGATTAGACCTTGCTTCAGTCCCTCAAGCTATGGCAGCAGATTCTAAGTCTAAGTCTGAAGCTAGTGCTTAGAAAAGTAAAATACCAAGGTATAGTTTGGTATTTTGGTCCAGATTGGTTTGTGGTTAATAGCTCTTATTTTGGTCCAGATTGATTGTATTATGGTCTGTAAAGTCTAATGTAGAAAAAAACAAGAATATGCAGAGGGAACATCCTCATGTGTGGGGATGCTTTTATTCGTCAAGACCTCTTTACATATAAATTCTCTGGTGCAAAATCATATTCGTGCGCTATAGTGATAAACCGATAATTATAACTTTGTTAGTTTACTAGTTAAAGACCAGTTAGTTGAATAGAGTAGGTTGCATTAGGTGGTAACTACGTTTGAGGTTGGTTTACCGTTTTCGAATCAGTAACTCTTAGAAACATTTGTGAAACTACATTCTTGCAGTTTGAAGAATATAATTCACTCAAATTTATTAAAATGATGGTTCAAATCTCTAACTGATGCTTACATACAACAATTAAAAAAAAAAAAAAAACAATTGGTGACAAAATAATAAAATACTACTAGATAAACTTTTCTTTGGTCAAAATACAAAAAAAAAAATTCATTTAAGGCGGTGAGGTGTATTTTTCCAATTATATATTCCCATAATTTTTTCCTATTTTTTTTTAATTAAAAAAGGTATGAAAATAAAGGAAAAAACAAATTACCCTAAAACGAAATATTTGTCATTATCAACAACATTCAGGCGCCGAGAGAGAACAGTTAAAGGAGAAAGTGAAGAATTCAAAGTTCTTGGTGAACTTATTTAGGGTTTTTGTGTGTGGGGGTGTGTGTTTAGTTAATGAGTAGTAGCTTGATGGAGAAGGTAACGAGTGGTTTAGTGCTTGTTGATTTAAGCAAGCGTAACCTCCGCAAAACCCTAGAATCTCTGCAAGATGGTGCTCATTCGGTTCTTCTGCTTACGATTCAATGGAAAGAGATCGAGTCCTATTTCGATTCCACGAGAAGCGTCCTCGAGGAGCGAGCCAAAGAGCTAGACTTGCTTCAGGAATCGATAAAGGTCCGAGCTCTGGAACTGGAGACAAAGGAGAAGGAGCTCTGTTCGAAACAGAGCGATTTCGAGAAGAAGGAGAAGGAGTTAGATTTGGAAAAGAAGGCTGAGGTTGAGAAGAAGAAGGGAGAAGTTGAACAGTTGGAGAAGTTTACGACGAGAATGGAATCGGTGGAGAGGTTTTCTGATGAGAAGTTGATGGAACTCGATCTGAGAGCTAAAGAGCTTGAATTGAAGGTGAAGCAAGTGAAGGAACAGACAGAACAGAGTATGGCCAGAGATAAGTTGAGAGGTGAGTTTGAGCCATTGGTTTCGTTGTTGGCTAAGAACATGGGCTCAAGTGTGACCATGCCCACAAAGTGTTCGGCTTTATACCTCAATGACGATGCGGATGATTTGGTTAAGAAAAACACATCCTTGGCGAGAATGGTTCCGTATTTGGATCCGGCCAAGTTTGTTTTGGATGCTATAGAAGGGACTTTTAAGGAATACTTGAATAAAGATTTAGGAGAAGCTGGTGATAGATTTGATAGTGTAGTTAAGAGTTGCATTGGTCTGTTAGATACGTTGATAAAGATGAATCTGAAAGTGACAACGAAGGTGAAAGAGGAAGCGACTCAACTTGGGGTTGCCTGGATTGCCAAGTCTAAAACCAATCAGAACAATAACTCGCTGATTTTAGGTTGCTTGTTGTTTCTGGCTGCTTATAGTTTGGCCTCTCTGACTACTCATGAGGTGCTCTTAACACTTTTAGAGCGGTTCCTTTCGTATGATCTAGCCCCGAAACTGTTTCGGCTTATGGGGTTAGAAAATAAAGTTTCTGGTAAGGCCTGCTTTTTGTTTTTAGATTTGATTAACAGTAGTTGTTGTCCAAGAATTTGTAACTTCATGTGAATTTCTCTGTAGGTGCGGTTGAAACTCTAAAGAAAAAGGACGATTATCTCGCAACACTGAAATTTATCTGTGAATTCCGGTTACACAAGCTTTGTCCAGAAGGACGACCAGGAGAACTTTTGCTTGACTTCTTGATTTCCTCAGATAAAGCTGCCCGAATGATTGCTGGGAATGGAAATTCAGTGGAGGCGCAGGTAAGCTAACCCCTCTCTTTGTACTCTATTCAATCTGGCTTATGATGTGTGTTCTATTCAATCTAGCTTATGATGTGTTTTCATGTCTGATGTAAGTTGATTAAGCTTGTTGACATGTTTTAGAAAGCAAGGAGGGAGAAGAAAAGAGCTGATGCAGTCATGGCCCTTAAGTACATCAAAGAGGTCAAAGCCGAGTCTATGTTTCCTACTAAAATCCTTAACAAGCTTGTTGTACTGAAGAATGATGAATCAGTTCAGAAAGCAACGGAACCAGTTCACAAAAGTTATGAAAAAAGACAGAATATAACCAAAGCTGTAGGGAATTCTGATGCTCACTCGATTATTCCGTATGAGCATAACAATGAAGCTAAACGTCAAAGATTAACTGAACCAATAGCTCCTTCTCAAAATTCAACAGGTATCTTGATTCATGTCCTTGCTCTTGTATTAGCAGCTAGACCTTACTTATCTGTGCCATTTGTTTTCACTAACTTTCGCTCACGTAGCACTAAGTTCTTTTGTGGGGACTTGAGACATAAATTCGATCAGAACATTGTTCTTTTGTTTGAGATATGTAATCGACACATTAAATTGACATTTTTCTTATTCCTTTAAATCATCCAGTGAAGCAGGTCGAGGTTGTGTCCATTCCTTCTGGGAATCAGATTAAAGAACCCGGAGTAAATCATCAGCCAGACACCATAGCAACTCACCCGTCAAGTACTGAAACCAAGCCCAACATCCTCCCTGCTTTCACTAAAGCAGACATGTTAAGGGAGCTAGTAAAAAAGCAACCTCCAAAGGAGAATGAGGATCTCTCCAATGCTCTCAAATGCACACCAGATCCAGCTAAGCTTTTTCTTGACACATCCATGGCTCTGTGTCCAACAAACGCAGAAGGGGGATACGAGTTCAAGCTGCTGGTTACTTCAGCTAGCTGCTCCTTATTGTTGAATCAGCTGAAGAAGCTCCTGCCTCAAATTGGACATCCTGTGAAAGGCGATGCGAAAAAACTTGCCGTTCACTGGAAAGATAAGATTTTGAAGAGCAAAATGGATGAATTGGAAGTCATTTGTTTCCTACAGTTTCTGGGTATCTTTGGAATTGTGTCAGAGTTCAAGGCTGATGACCTTTTAGGCCTACTAGACAATTCTTATTGGAAAACTGTATCTCCTGATCTTTGCCAGTTTCTCGGGTTGGACAACGCCATTCCAGGTGATTCCCTTTTCTACGCTCTCCCGCTTTTACGAACCGCTAGGCCTATAGATTAAATTACTGAAATATAGATGTCTTCTATTGAAAATGTTTGAACTCTATGAACTTGTTTAATCGGTTTACCCTATGCCAGTTTACTGTGTAGACAGCTTGTTCATATGGTTTTTTTTCGACAGGTTTCATTCAAAATCTCTTAAAAAGCGGGCATCGTATCAAGGCAATCGACTACATATACTCATTTGGTATGGTCCATAGATTCCAACCTGTTTCCGCTATTATAAACGACGCCTTGAGGATAACAAAGGAGTCTGCAGAGAAGTCGTATAAAGACGCCAAGAACGAATCTGCAACGCAGGTAAAATTCAGCCGTTTCTTTTGTTCTTAACTTCTCACAATAAAATCTTAAACGAGATTTTTGTAACACAAAACAAACATATTACAGGTTGCAGCCATAGACAGACAGATCAGAACACTTAGAGCAGCCATTAAATGCATATCGTGTCACAAACTCGAATCAGAGTTCAAACGGGAGAACCTCGAGGAACAAATCAAGTCGCTTCTGAAGCTTAGAAGAAACACATCTAATGGATCTGTATCCGAATCCGCATCCAAACCCAATCCGACAATCCAACAATCCCAGACAGAAAGACCACAAAATGTAGCAGAGGTTGCTTCTGTCACTAGCAACACACCAATGGAACCTTCAAGGGAAGCTGCTTCCTCCTCCGTGAGCAAACCGTCTTCGAAGAGGAAGAATAAGAGAGCAGGCAAAAAACGCAGCCTGTCAGGAAACAATCAGAACTCAGGACACGTTGCTTCGCACAGAAGCAATCACTTTCCCAGACATGACTATTCCTTGAATCAAAGACAAACTTGGCCGGTCGACAACTACGACAGAGGAGGCTTCACCGGAATTCCTAACTCCGACTACAATTATAACGAGTGGAGACATCCAGAGGGACCCCCAGTTTACAAAGTTTATCAACCTTTCAATCCTTTCTACAGGAACTTCTAGCCACTGCTTGCTTTTAAGTTTTAAAGGTTCTTGGAGGATTTAAGTCTCACATAATAATGGTATATATATCTTTTAAACGTTCCATTTTGTCTCTCTTTTTTTTTTTTTTTTTTGGGTCGTCTTCTTTGTTTTCTTTATTTGAACAAAAAAGTAAACAAAACCTTACTCTATGCTAGGATCATTTTTTTGTTTTGGCTTCTTAAATGTGTATTTTTGCCATGTTGTGTATATGTCCTATTAGGCCACAATGAAATTTGTTCAATATGTAGAGAGTGAAGACTCACTGAACAAATTACTTTTGTTATTAAGTAAACCTTATTGAATTAAGTTAAGAGGAATTAATTTACTTATGTTCAAAAATAATTAAGCTAGGAAATATCTTTTACGTGTTGAATTATTGAATTAAGCTAGGACATACACAAGGACTATCTTTTATGTGACGATAATAGTATATGTACAGCGCAACATGTGGAAAACATGTACCTTCAGCTTAATAAATCAAAGTAAAAAACAGTTGTAAATTTGATATAGAAGCAAAAACAAAAATTCTGTGAAGAAATCATGATACACCAACTGAAAAGCCAAAACGGAAGTGTACACATAAAATAATTAGAAACTAATTTCTGTAGAGTTTTTCTTTTTCTTTTGTTATTATTATTTTCAAAATATCTCTATTGTGCTACTGTTGTTTGTAATACATGAAAAAAAAAAATGGACAATTCTGAAACTTTAGGTGGATGCCTATGGACCAATAAAAAATATACCAATGATGGGTAAAAGGCCCAATAGATTTCCAAAATGCCCTTTTTCTTTTGCTTTCTTCAATCGTTTCAATCGTTTTCCTTTCCACCCCTAAGATTTGAAACATTGCACTGAGCTGATGAAACCTAATTCCCACACCCTGAAACGAGAGCAATCCGAGTAGCGTTTCGGTTGGGTCTTACCCAATCTCAAAGAACATTGTTGTAATCCGATATTTTTCGTCCTGGTTGAAGAAGATTTATCAAGGTTGTTTGTTGTCAAGCTTCCAATTTCGAATTTTATGTTTTTGTTTCTCAAGCCTCACTTTAATTCTAGGGTTTTAGTTTAGTTTCCCTTGTTTATTGTTGGTGTTCTCTAAATTGTGTAATTTGGAGTATGATAGACTATTTTGCTAATAACAACTATGGCTACTTTTTTTTTTTTGTTTCAGGAATGATATGATCGTGGCCAGCAAGGAGACAGAAGTTGCAGAGAAACCGAAGATCGTGGGAAGGATCACTCGTTCAGGAGCTAAGGAGATGGCCAAGGAAGCTCATGCACTCATAGCTGACGGGTCATTCAATCTACCGAGGATCCAAGTCTTTAACATATCCACCCTGAAGACTTCACCCGGTAATGATAACTAGATAACTTAGGTGCGAAGTTTGTACTCTTTTTCCCATAGCTGAGTTTTGTCCCAATGGGTTTTCTCGGTATGGTTTTTAATGAGGCAAATGGATCACTACGTCGAGTTATCTAGAAGTCATTACCAATGGGGAATAATGTAGAAGTCACCATGACTTCTGTACTAATACAAGTGACTTCTGTACTACTACAGATCACCTAGACGCTTCGTTGTTTTCTTATTTCCTTTACACGCCTTGTTGTTTTATTTTGAACTTCCTGTTGTTTGGAGTGTCGAGCCTTAGGGTTGATTATAAAACCCAAAAGCGACGCCTCCTTGTTTGGTAGCGAAGAAGTTTTATGTAACAAGTATTGTTGAATCTTTCTTCTCTCAATCCGAACTCGTGAATGCGTTCATGATTCCGAGTTTCTAAACACTTTGTGATTAAGAAACTCTTCACTTTATTTTCGAATCCATATAACCATCTAACACTTCTCACCATCGAATCATTGCTTTTCTCTCTCGAACATCACCTGCCGTCACTCGCAATCCACTTGTGCATCATCACCATCAATTCACGTCGCCTCTTACCTGTCATCAGCCTCCATCAGAGTTTCATCCTAGGGAGTTCGTATTATGTGGTATCAGAGCCAACTCTGTGCCAAAGGCTGAGCGATTCTAAACCCTAATCTCGTTTTGTGTTGTTTTGATTTTGTTCATTTGTTTAATTCTTTGTTGTGTTAGTCTCTGCTGTTTTAGCTTTCGTTGTGAGTCTTGTTTAGTTTTAGGATTTGTTTTTTTTGTTGTTCGTTTGTGTCTAGATTACGAGTCTTAGAGTTTATTTTGTTCTTTCACTCAAGGAACGTTTTACTTCGAGTTTTCTTCTTTATTTTGCAGGTACAATGGAGCTTTCTCCAGAAGCTATGGAAGCTTTGAACCAAGCCATGGCTAAGCAAATAACAGAAGCAAACAAGACAATGTCTACTCAGTTCCAGCAACAGATGGAGCAGCTCAGTAACAAGTTTGAGAAGCAGATCAAAGATATAGCTCAAGCAACTAGCGCTTCAGATCAGAGTTCTTCAGAACCGCCTAGTCCTAATGAGGCTCTCCGCTTAGCTAAAGGAAAGGCACACGTGGGAGCTTCTTCCAAACATACACGGATCAGAACAGCTAAGTCACCTACTGGGGGAAGAGAGACTTGTTTCAATCAGAGAAGAAACACTCAAAGCACAGAAAGAGAGCATCGAAGAACTGGTAGAGATCCTACACTCCCACGACGAGCTGAACAAGTAGCTGGGCATCGAATATACTTTGATACAGATAGAGAGTATTCAGAAGAAGAGGAAGCCTCAGATCATAGCCAAGAGACAATGAGGAGAAACAGAAACAGAGATCACGGCAGGGATTATGATCCTTTGAGGCAGCAGCTGAATCATCTCAAGATTCAGTATCCTTCGTTCCATGGTACCAATGATCCAGAGACTTATCTAGACTGGGAAAGGAAGATGGAGTCGAACTTTCAAGTTCAAGGTACCTATGAGTTGAACAAGGTGAAGATAGCCATATCTGAATTCAATGGCTATGCTTTGTTGTGGTGGGAGCAGTTGGGACTCACTAGACATCGACAGAGAGAGCCTGCTATCACTACATGGGAACAGTTAGTCACGCAGATGAGAAAGAAGTTTGTGCCTACACACTACCAGAGAGAGATTCTTAACAAGCTGAGGCGTCTCACTCAAGGCACTAAGTCTGTAAGAGACTACTATCAGGAGCTGGAAACGCTTATGATCAGGGCTGATCTGAGAGAAAGTGAAGACATGGTTATGTCTAGGTTTCTTGGAGGTTTGAACAGAGAGATTCAAGACAAGATAGAGCTGCAGAACTATGAAGATGTGCAAGAAATGGTACATAAGGCAGAGCTAATTGAATCACAGATCAAGAGAAAGGGAGTGAGGTCAACGTTTACGCCTAACATTCCCAAGCCAAGAGAGTTCAGTAAACCCGCCTTCACCAAGGACAGCAAACCCGCGACAGCCACAGTCAAAGAGGAAGTTAAGATCGATTTCAAGCCCAAGAGTAGCACCTCTACAAGTCATATCAGGTGTTTCAAATGCCAAGGGATGAGGCATTATTCCAGAGACTGTCCCAACAAGAAGATGTTTCTTCTTCAAGAAGGAGGAGAGATTGTGCCTGTAGACAGTTCAGAGAGTGAACCAGAGCCTGATTTAGGTGAAGAAGGTGAATCCGCAGTCATGGGAGAGACGTTAGTAGCACGCAGAGCTTTAAGTGTTCAGACTCATCCAGATGATCGAGAGCAGCGTGAGAATCTCTTCCACACCCGGTGTATGGTTCAAGACAAGGTCTGCACCTTGATCGTTGATGGTGGTAGCTGTACTAATGCTGCTAGTGAAGAGATGGTACAGAAGCTTAATCTCAAGACCACTTCACATCCAAGACCTTATCAGCTACAGTGGTTGAATAACAAAGGAGCTTTAACAGTTTCGCAGCAAGTGGTAGTGAAACTCACAATTGGGAAGTATGAAGATGAGCTGCTTTGTGATGTGATTCCGATGAAGTCCAGTCATATTCTTTTGGGAAGACCATGGCAGTTTGACAGAAGAGTGTTTCATGATGGCTACACCAACAGGCAGTCATTTGAGTTCAAAGGACGCAAGGTCACTCTTCTACCACTTACACCCAGCGAGATCTACAAGGATCAGCTTCACATGAACCGCAAGGATACAGAGAAAGTGTCTCACAGCCTGTACATCAATCACAACGAGTTCAATAAGCTATTTGACCCAGAGATGACCACATTCATGTTTGTCTACAAAGAGACACTCGCTAGTACCAAGCCAGCAGAAGAGCTTCCACGCGAGATGATAGAGATTATAGAGGAGTACAAGGATGTATTTCCAGAAGAGATACCTCCAGGCTTGCCTCCAATACGTGGGATAGAGCATCAGATCGATTTGGTACCAGGCTCAGCTCTACCGAACAGACCAGCTTACAGAACCAATCCTGTAGAGACTAAAGAGCTGCAGAAACAAGTAGAAGAGTTGATGAACAAGGGACACATCAGAGAGAGCCTCAGTCCATGCGCAGTACCAGTCTTGCTCGTACCAAAGAAAGATGGTTCATGGAAGATGTGTGTTGATTGCAGAGTTATTAACAATATCACAGTGAAGTACAGACATCCGATCCCGAGATTAGATGACATGCTGGACGAGCTATGTGGGTCAACAGTCTTCTCAAAGATCGATTTGAAGAGTGGGTATCATCAGATCAGAATAAAGGAAGGAGATGAATGGAAAACAGCTTTCAAGACCAAGCAAGGGCTCTACGAATGGCTAGTCATGCCGTTTGGTCTCACTAATGCTCCTAGCACCTTCATGCGTTTAATGAATCATGCTCTCAGACCTTTCATTGGCTTCTTCGTGGTTGTGTACTTCGACGACATCCTCATCTACAGCAAAGGTCTAGAAGAACACTTAGAACACATCCGCCAAGTTCTAAATGTTCTTCGTTCTCAATCCCTCTTTGCTAATCTTTCTAAATGTTCGTTCTGTACTACTGAGGTTGTCTTTCTAGGCTTTGTTGTCAATGCAGAAGGAGTTAGAGTGGACGATGAGAAGGTCAAGGCTATTAAGGAGTGGCCAACACCCAAAAACGTGGCAGAAGTCAGGAGCTTTCATGGACTAGCAGGATTCTACAAGCGATTTGTCCAAGACTTCAGTACTATTGCAGCACCACTTACAGAAGTTATCAAGAAGGGTGTAGGATTCAGATGGGAGGAAGCACAAGAGAAGGCGTTTTCAGCCTTAAAAGAGAAGCTTATCACTGCCCCTATTCTCTTACTTCCTGATTTTATGAAATTTTTTGAGACTGAATGTGATGCCTCCGATAGGTGCTGTTTTGATGCAGGATAGGAAGCCAGTAGCTTACTTCAGTGAGAAGCTAGGAGGATCGACGCTAAACTATCCTACATATGACAAGGAGCTGTACGCCTTGGTTCGGGCTCTTCAAACGTGGCAGCATTACCTGTGGCCAAAGGAGTTCGTTATTCATACTGATCATGAGTCCTTGAAGCATCTCAAAGGACAACAGAAGCTCAACAAGAGACATGCCAGATGGATGGAGTTCATAGAGACTTTTCCCTACACGGTTAAATACAAGAAATGTAAGGATAATATAGTCGCAGATGCATTATCCAGAAGGTACACTCTCGTTTCTACCTTGTCTTCTAAGCTTGAAGGTTTTGATAAAATAGTAGAACTTTATGAGACTGACATCGATTTTGCTGAGAGCTATGGCAAATGCCATAAGTTTGCTTTTGAAAACTACTATAGGCAGGATGGATATCTATTTTATAAGGATCGATTGTGCATACCAAGAGGATCCATAAGGGAACTGTTGATTAGAGAAGCTCACGGAGGTGGACTAGCTGGACATTTCGGAGTGTCAAAGACTCTACTTGGACTGCAAGAACACTTCTATTGGCCTCAAATGAAGAAAGACGTTGAGAAAGTCTGTTCTAGGTGCCATATCTGCAAAATGGCCAAGGGTAAAGTACAGCCCAACGGCTTGTACACTCCTCTCCCTATCCCTTCTCAACCTTGGACTCATATTTCTATGGATTTTGTTCTTGGCTTACCTCGAACCAGAAATGGTAGAGATTCAATTTTCGTTGTGGTTGACAAGTTTAGCAAAATGGCTCACTTCATTGCCAGTCACAAGACGGATGATGCTATTATTGTAGCTAACTTGTTTTTCAGGGAAGTAGTCTGTCTGCATGGAATACCTCAAGTAATCGTTTCAGACCGAGATACTAAGTTTCTAGGACACTTCTGGAGAACGCTATGGGCTAAACTCGGAACCAAGCTATCATTCTCAACCACATGTCATCCGCAAACAGATGGGCAAACCGAAGTGGTGAACAGGACGCTATCTACACTCCTCAGGACCTTAGTGAAAAGCAATCTCAAGTCATGGGAAGAATGTTTACCACACGTAGAGTTCGCATATAATCACGCTAAGCATTCTGCTACTCTATTCTCTCCTTTTGAAATTGTTTATGGTTTTAATCCACAATCACCTCTAGACTTGATTCCTTTACCTTTAAGTGTGAAGTGTAGCTTTGATGGCAAAGAAAAGGCTGAACAGGTCAGGAGGATACATGCTAAAGCTAAGGAGAACATAGAGAAAAGAACCAAGCAGTACGAGAAACATGCGAACAAGGGCAGAAAGGAGATCGTTTTCGAAGAAGGAGACTTGGTGTGGATTCATCTACGCAAGGATAGGTTCCCAGAAGAAAGGAAAAGCAAGCTTCTACCACGAGCTGATGGTCCATTTGAAGTCATCAAGAAGATCAACGACAACGCCTACCAGATTGATCTTCAAGGTAAGTATAATATATCTTCAACATTCAATGTTTCTGACTTGCTTCCTTATTATGCAGATCCCGATTTGAGGACAAATCCTTTTGAAGAGGGGGAGGATGATATGATCGTGGCCAGCAAGGAGACAGAAGCTGCAGAGAAACCGGAGATCGTGGGAAGGATCACTCGTTCAAGAGCTAAGGAGATGGCCAAGGAAGCTCATGCACTCATAGCTGACGGGTCATTCAATCTACCGAGGATCCAAGTCTTCAACATATCCACCCTGAAGACTTCACCCGGTAATGATAACTAGATAACTTAGGTGTGAAGTTTGTACTCTTTTTCCCATAGCTGAGTTTTGTCCCAATGGGTTTTCTCGGTATGGTTTTTAATGAGGCAAATGGATCACTACGTCGAGTTATCTAGAAGTCATTACCAATGGGGAATAATGTACAAGTCACCATGACTTCTGTACTAATACAAGTGACTTCTGTACTACTACAGATCACCTAGACGCTTCGTTGTTTTCTTATTTCCTTTACACGCCTTGTTGTTTTATTTTGAACTTCCTGTTGTTTGGAGTGTCGAGCCTTAGGGTTGATTATAAAACCCAAAAGCAACGCCTCCTTGTTTGGTAGCGAAGAAGTTTTATGTAACAAGTATTGTTGAATCTTTCTTCTCTCAATTCGAACTCGTGAATGCGTTCATGATTCCGAGTTTCTAAACACTTTGTGATTAAGAAACTCTTTACTTTATTTTCGAATCCATATAACCATCTAACACTTCTCACCATCGAATCATTGCTTTTCTCTCTCGAACATCACCTGCCGTCACTCGCAATCCACTTGTGCATCATCACCATCAATTCACGTCGCCCCTTACCTGTCATCAGCCTCCATCAGAGTTTCATCCTAGGGAGTTCGTATTAAGGAATTAGATATTGGGTTCATTTGATGCCTTTGTTGTTGTTCTGAACTCTGAGAAATGGACTGCAATAAGGAAGAGGCCTTTAGGGCAAAAGCATTAGTTGAGGATAAGATGAAGAATGGTGATTTTGTTGGGGCTCAGAAGCTTTTGTTGAAGGCTCAGGGTCTCTTCTCAGGTCTCGAGAGTTTACAGCAAATGCTAGCTGTATGTGAGGTCCATACTTCTGCCGAGATGAAAATCAAAGGTCTTGATAACTGGTACGGTATTCTTCAGGTTATGCATTTTGCTGACCATGCTACAATCAAGAAGCAGGTCAGGAAGCTCTCCTTGCTTCTCCATCCTGACAAGAACCAGTTTCCCGGTGCAGAGGCTGCTTTCAAGTTGGTTTGGGATGCTAATGGATTTCTCGCTGACAAGGATAAACGGTCTCAGTATGATATCAGGCGCAGGATTTATTTACGGTTTGCTAGTAACCAGTCGACTGCAAACTCTGGTGTACAACAATGTGCAGCTACAAACAATGCCAGTGATAGTAAGATCGACAGTGTTACATTTTGGACATTTTGTGCGCATTGTGGCTATAGGTATAAGTACTTGAGAATATATGTGAACACTCTGATGCGCTGTACCATTTGTCAAAAAACCTACATGGCCTACGACACTGGATTTATTAGAGCACCACCTAAATCAAGCACTGGTCAAAAAGAAGTTCGAAATAAGGGGCCGGGTAACACATCTGTGAATACAAATGTGGAGTCTACTGCTGCTCAACCACGAACTGTAGCAGCTGATGTCGATAAGAAAGAAACTTTCAGCGAGAACAAGAATGGAGGAGGCGAGAGCAGAAAAACTGAAGCGAAAAAGTCCAAAGTAGAGGCTGAATCCATGAAGAATTATGCTGGATCAAGTAATGAGGGAAAGAGGAAGAGTGCAGCTAAATTACACAAGCAACAACCTGAGGTTACAGAACCTCAAAGGGGTGCATCGAATTCTGTACCTCATGAGTCAGTTTCAAGGAGTGATAAAGCACCTTCTGTGAGAGAGGACAAGAACAAGAGAAAAAAATGTGTTGAGGATTCCATGGAGAGTAATAATGTTGATGCCTCTGATATTATCAGGGATAAAGCGGATTCAAAAGATAATAATAATAGGAAATCTCCAAGTAGAAGCCAACAGAGTTCTTACGCGGAGGAGGTAGGCAGTGATGATTTCCTAAGCAAACTACAAAAAAAGGATTCGGAGGTGTTGGATCATCTAAACGTCTTGATTCTGGTGGTTCATTTGCCCCTTCATGTGTGTCTAAAGGAAAAGATAAGAAAAATTTGTATTCTGGATATCAAGAAATCTCATCAACCAAGGACAAAGATGGTGACAAATGTGAAGCAAATGGAGAAGGAGTGGTTGTGGCAAGAAAGATGGACAGTAAACACAACGCTAATGTAAAGATTTTGCCTGATCCAGAGTTCAATAATTTTGAACTGACAACAAACTGTTTTGCTGTCAACCAGGTGTGGTCTATGTATGATCCGACTGACAGTATGCCTCGGCTGTATGCTCGGATAAAGAAAGTGTTGGATTCTGAGTTCAAGATGTGGATTACGTGGATTGACCCACTACATGAGGATAAAGATAACTCAATTCCCATTGCTTGTGGGACTTTTCGGGATGGTGATTCAGAAGAAGAAAACGACCACTTGAAATTTTCTTGTCAGATGTTTCACTTAAGTGGCAACAATAGCATCGCCATATATCCAAGAAAGGGAGAAGTTTGGGCAGTTTTCAGAGGCTGGGATATCAGTTGGAGTGCTAACTCAAAAAATCATAAACAGCCTTATGAATATGACTTTGTTGAAGTTTTGTCTAATTTTAAAGATGACGTTGGGGTTGGAGTGGCCTATCTGGGAAAAGTGGAAGGGTTTGTCTCCCTCTTTCGCCAAGAGGCACAGTATGGAGTTCTCCAACTTCAAATTCTGCCAAGCGAGATGCTGAGGTTTTCGCATAAAGTCCCGTCATTCAAAATGACTGGAAAGGAGAGAGAAGGTGTTCCTCCTGGGTGCTTTGAATTAGACACTGCTGCTTTACCAGAAGAATTGTTCGAGGTTGATAATTCTAAGGCTGATGTTGGGTTGGATAGAGAAAGGCCGGATGGTAAAACTATTGGTCCTTTTCCTGAAGCTTTCAAGGTTGACATGCAGGTAGATAAGAGGAGTTCATTTGAAAAGAAACGTCCAAAAGTCAATGACAATCATGGTTCATTCTCCAGTGAATCTGATGGTAGACGCACTAATCATGACATGAGCTCAGTGAAGAAGTCAAGAAAGAGTGTGAAAGCAGTAGATGGCTTGAAACTGCGAAAATCTCCTCGTCTGTTGAGTCAAACAAATGGACTGTCAGGTATCCTAAAGAAACATGGGAGAAATGATGAATAATTGTCTCAGTCCAGCTGTAACAGTTTACTGACTCGGTTAAATGGTAATGCTGCGAAAAGCCCAGAACCAGAGACTCTTGTGCCATCCAATTGCCAAACCGAGAAAGAAAACAGTTTCAACTTTGAGAACCAGAGATCTTGGGACAAATTTCAGGTTGATCAAATATGGGCCATTTATAGCAATGACAAAGAGATTCCCAGAAAGTACGTTCAGATCAAGGTAATCGACACTATCCCTGAATTCAAGTTGCATGTAGCACCTCTAGAGCTTTATCGCCTTCCAATACACATGGCACGACCCGTGTGCTGTGGCCGCTTCAAATTGAAAACCGGTAAAGCAGAAGTCCTTTCACCTAGCAGCTTCTCACATCACGTTAAAGCCGTGAAGAGTAAAAAGAACAGATTCGAAGTATACCCAGGGAAGGGTGAGATCTGGGCTCTGTACAAGAACTGGAATACCACAAACTTTGCTGAGGCTGAAGAACTTGAGATTGTAGAAGTAGTGGAAACCGACAAGCAGAGGATACAAGTGGTGTCTTTGATTGCGAAAGAGTTCAATAGCAAGCCTTTCTACGAAAGAAGTCAACAGTCAAATGCTGGTTGTGTAGTAGACATTCCAAAGACTGAAGCGTGTCGGTTCTCGCATCAGATTCCTGCGTTCCGACACGAGAGAAGCGTGACACCGTGTGGTGATGGTGAATACTGGGAGCTTGACCTGAAAGCAGTTTGGGGTCTCAACTCAAAGATCACATAGGTCTCTCTACCTTTTGTCAATCGCACATATCTTTTGCGACATAATTTGGAGAATGCGTAGGTGTCACTAAGTTGGAATTTAACTTAGTGTATATAGGATAATCACACTATGCCGAAGCAACAATGTTAATAAAATTTAACGTGTTGGGTAATAATATTGCGGTAAGAAAATAGGCCAAAAAATTAAAAATATAAAATCAAGAGAAAAATTTATACTATTAAAAGAGAAGTATTTTTAATAAATAGACATAGAGAAACTATGAAACCAAACAAAGATTATATGTGATACGTTTAGCCAAAAAAAACGGAACCAAACAGATTGATATTTAATTGTAGTAGCCAAACAAATATTAAATGATTATTAACACATAAAAATCAAAAATAAAAAATATGGTAACACAATATTCGTGGGTAAATGCCATTAAATCTAAACAAATATATCCACGTAAATTAGGTACTATGCTTAAAGAAATAAAATCAACCCACATAATTAGCACATCATACTTTATTTCTTTCTTTATAACATTACAATTATTTTGCTAATACTAGGAAAATTCAATCTCTTCTACAAAAATATATTTGCGGTTAATAAGAAAAACATATTTGACAATTTACACCAAAATTTTGGAAAGTTAACATAATCTACACGATTTTTCAAATATTATAATTTACAAAATCTTAGCAACTTACATTTTAAACGACTTCTTTTGTTGTATAAATATTGCAGTCATCTAAATCATTTTCAACTTAATAAAAACTCTCAAATCTATTTAACGCTAAAACCAAAACCTTTTTTTTTTTTATTTTTTTTGTCAAACAACCAAAACCTATTAGCTTCTTGTGTTCTTTGTTAAACCCAAACCTATTAGGTTTTTGTGTCCTATTAATCTTTTTGACAGTTTTTTATCCAGTTTCATAGCTCACGAGTTTAATACAAAGCTAACCAGTCACCAATCCATTTCACATTCTATTCGGATCTATCGTCGTGTGAAATCTAATTTTATGTGAAACTTTTATTAATTCAAACATTGATATATTGGATGAAACTAAACCACTATAAGTTTAAACTATAAATACTATAACCAATAATTATATCAATAAATATAACATTACACATACATAATATATTACAAAGTTCAAAGAAAGATTAGTTTTGAAATCAACCCCGCACGTATGTGCGGGTCTGAATCTAGTAAAGATTAAAAATAAAGATCAAATTTGTACTAAATAAAAGTAGAAGGTATAAGTTCCTAAGGTTGTCCATATAGAATTTTAAACATCCGTTCGACATCTTACTAATTAACATTTTTTAAAATTTTCAGAATTGCTTATATTAAGATTTTTTAATTGACCAATCGGGATCAGCAATCTCAATAATTAACATTTTTGAAATTATGTAAAATTTCTATATTATAATACTTATAAATTAGTGTATGTACAACATCACATATCAACTAGAAAAGTTTAGACGATGGCTGAAAACTATTATAAATAAGACAAATATCCTTCCAACTATAAATGAACAGGAAACTTGATTTATCAGGCGTCCAAAATTAAAAGTTTTATTTGGTTTATTATAGCAAATTAAAACTTCTAAAAAGTTTCAAAATGTTATAATATTTTAAAAAGTTTAAAGTATTAACAATATTGAAACTTTAGATGTAGTTGAAAAGTTTAAAATATTATAATTATTGAAACTTTTAAAAGATTCAGTTATTATAAATATTTAAACTTAATAAAATGTTTAAAAATACTGTAAATACTTATATAGAAAGTTTAAAATATTATCTAAAGTTTAAGTATCATTAATATTTAACTCTAAAAAAAAGTTAAAATATTTAAACTACATCTAAAGTTTACAATATTATTAATATTCAATCTCTATTAAAATTTAAAAGTTTAACTATTATTAAATATTATATATTCAATTTTCAAATATCTTGAAAATATCTTATTTATCTCTGGTTGTGCTTTCTATATCTTATGTGCGTTAATATATATATTTTTGTGTATGATTTTATAGATGGATTGATATTCTTTTATTATTTCTCGGTCTAAGAAAGAAGAATTGATGTCGCAAGACCTAGATTTAATGTTGTTTGAGTCAAGTTTTGAGGTTTAAAGAAGAATGATCGACGACAAGCACACATGTTTTATTAGCTATACATTTGTTCATATTACTTTCTTTCCAAGTAATTTATAATTTTATAGTATTAAAGATTTTGGTTTGAAATTTTTACAATTTTGTAGTATTAAGGATTTTGATTTGAGAATTTTCAATACGTGTGAATCTAAAACCGAGTAAGTATACAGTGAAAGTATCAATAATAGAGTGCATGTGGTGACTATGTTGATTTTCATGAATTGCAAAAATTTAACGAGAATAAAAGCAATGATTTTGGTCGTAGAATTTGATTGGTTAACAAGTTGCGTGGTAATTCAAAAAAAAGATTTTGAATGATTATTAAGTGGAAGAATGTGAAGAAGCTAACGAAGAGGAGAAAGAAAAATAGTATAACATTTGAGTATAAATTCATGATTTTATTTCAGATTTGAATTTTTTAAAAAGTATAACGTTACATATTTTATATTTTTTGAAATTGTGTGTTTATAATAAAAAAAATTTATCTTAATAATACTTTAAAGGTTTTTATAAAATAATATTGTGTAATTATCATCAATTATATATAATATTTATGCTAAATATATTAAATAAAACCTTGCGTGGAATTCAAAAAAATCAAACGGCAAAGACTAAAAAAGAATGAAGATTAAATTAAGTAATCAAACGTTATAAACCGGAAATTAAGTTGATTTTGTTTGGAGACAAACCAAAACAGATTAAACCGAATAAAACCGGATAATCACAGGTCTAAATTATGAGACTGTCTTTGAGTTGTAGTGGATACGGCGACGGCGAGGTTGTGGCCGGAGAAATTTAAGAAGAAGAAGAAGAAGCAATGAAGAGTGACTTCCTCACTTCCACAACGCACTTCAATCCTTCAATCTTTCTTCCCAAAATTTCCTCAAGAAAGTCAAAAATATCAATAACCTCATCTTCTTCCCCCGGAGTACGACCCGACCCGTGGTCACTTAGCGACGGTAACCCGGAAAAACCGAAACCGAGATACGAGAGGCCGAAACATCCGTTATCAGACGACGACGCTCGACGAATCATAAAGAAGAAAGCACAGTATCTAAGCACGTTGAGAAGGAACCAAGGCTCACACGCTATGACTCCCAAATGGATTAAGCGAACTCCTGAGCAAATGGTTCAGTATTTGGAAGATGATCGGAATGGTCAGATGTACGGGAAACATGTGGTGGCTGCGATTAAAACGGTGAGAGGCTTGTCACAGAGGAGACAAGGTAGTGATGATGATATGAGATTCGTGATGAGTAGCTTTGTAACGAAGCTTAGCTTTAGAGATATGTGTGTCGTTTTAAAAGAACAAAGAGGTTGGAGACAAGTTCGAGATTTCTTCTCTTGGATGAAATTGCAGGTTCGATTCTCTTCTAAAACCTTTTGATTTTTTGAGGATTCTGTAGATTTTGGTTTAATGAAAGTTTTGGTGATAGATTTTTGTGTTAAACAGTTAAGTTACCGTCCGAGTGTAGTTGTCTATACGATTGTTCTTCGGTTGTATGGACAAGTCGGGAAGATTAAGATGGCTGAGGAAACTTTTTTGGAAATGCTTGAAGTGGGGTGTGAACCAGATGCAGTAGCTTGTGGTACAATGCTGTGTACATACGCTAGATGGGGACGTCACAACGCTATGTTGACGTTTTACAAAGCTGTTCAAGAAAGGCGGGTTGTTTTAGCGTCTTCCGTGTATAATTTCATGATGTCGTCTCTTCAGAAGAAATCACTTCATGAGAAAGTGATTGATTTATGGTTAGAAATGGTCGAGGAAGGTGTGCCACCGACTGAATTCACGTATACGTTGGTTGTGAGCTCATATGCTAAACAAGGTTTTAACGAGGATGCGTTGGAAACTTTTGGTGAGATGAAGAGCTTGGGGTTTGTTCCAGAGGAAGTAACTTACAGCTCGGTTATTGGTTTAAGTGTGAAGGCTGGTGATTGGGATCAGGCTGTTAGGCTGTATGAGGATATGAGATCTCAAGGAATCGTTCCGAGTAACTATACTTGTGCTTCTATGTTGAGTTTATATTACAAAACTGAGAATTACCCGAAAGCGCTTTCTCTCTTTGCAGACATGGAAAGAAATAAAATTCCAGCTGATGAGGTCATTCGTGGGTTGATCATCAGAATATATGGGAAGCTTGGACTTTTCCATGATGCGCAAAGTATGTTTGAGGAGACTGAACGCCTGAATCTACTGGCTGATGAGAAAACGTATTTGGCAATGTCTCAAGTTCATTTGAACTCGGGAAATGTTGTCAAAGCATTAGATGTGATTGAAATGATGAAGACCAGAGAGGTTCCTTTTTCCAGATTTGCCTTTATTGTGATGTTACAGTGTTATGCTAAGATACAGAATGTTGACTGTGCTGAGGAAGCATTTCGAGCTTTATCAAAGACTGGACTTCCTGATGCTAGTTCTTGTAACGACATGCTCAATTTGTATACCAGACTCAATTTAGGAGAGAAAGCTAAGGTTTTTATCAAGCAGATAATGGCTGATCAAGTGCACTTTGATATAGAGCTTTACAAGATGGCTATGAGAGTGTATTGCAAGGAGGGAATGGTAGCAGAAGCTATAGAGATGGTAGAGAAAATGAGTAGAGAAGCTGGGGTTAAGGATAACAGATTTGTAAAAACACTTGCAGAGGCTATGTATATCGAAAGAAACAAGCAGGATAAACACGAAGCAGTTATAAACGTGAGTCGACTTGATGTCTCGGCTCTAGGATTGCTGCTCAATTTGCGACTAAAAGAGGGAAATTTGAATGAGACTGAAGCAATACTGAAATTAATGTTCACGACTGATCATGGTTCATTGGCAGTAAATCGAGTCATAATTAGCTTTGTGAGAGAAGGTAGGAAGTTCAATCTGGTTCGTTGTTGTTCGTTCTGGATGCTTGTTAATAAGCTCTGGATATGTTGTTGAAGATTAAGTTCCATTTTTATGCAGGTGATGTATCTAAAGCAGAACTTCTTGCGGATTTGATTATCGGACTAGGACTCACGATAGAGGAGGAAACAGTCGCGACTTTGATTGCTGTTTATGGGAGGCTACATAAGCTTAAAGAGGCGAAACGGCTTTACCGTACAGCAGAAGAATCTAAAAATCTGGG
>NC_025692.1:12673996-12674984 GCF_000633955.1 Camelina sativa | reverse complement strand
GAAACAGTCGCGACTTTGATTGCTGTTTATGGGAGGCTACATAAGCTTAAAGAGGCGAAACGGCTTTACCGTACAGCAGAAGAATCTAAAAATCTGGGAATATCTGTTATCAGCTCAATGATTGATGCTTACGTGAGATGTGGCTGGCTTGAAGATGCATATGGACTCTTCATGGAATCAGCAAAAAAGGGCATTGACCCAGGAGCTGTTACCGTCAGCATACTTGTTAATGCTCTAACAAATCGAGGTATGTCAAATGGAAAGTTCCCAAAAAAACTTCAAAGAAAATCAGATCCCCAAATAATCTTTATTATAGCAAATGATGATTGGAAATTTTGAGCTGAAGGTTTTAAAATGGCATTGGAAATTATGAATTGATATATGACTGTTACATTTCAATCAACTACTTTCAGACTTTAGTTATAAATTATAATACATGTTCTATATTCCTGTTAGTTGCAGTGTTGAGATGTTATGTAAGAAAATTGTATTATCCTAATTACAGGGAAACACCGGGAAGCAGAACATATATCACAGACCTGCCTTGAAAACAGTATGGAGCTTGACACCGTGGGGTATAATACTCTTATCAAGGCAATGCTAGAAGCAGGTAGAAGAGAATAAATCGTTTATCAATTGCAGCTTAATTTTATGGTGTATTGAACCAACACTCAAACCTCTGTTGTCACAGGTAAACTACGATATGCATCCGAAATTTATGAGCGGATGCATAACTCAGGTGTTCCTTGTTCGATTCAGACCTATAACACAATGATCAGGTAACTGCATTAGATCTGGTTCCTTATGTTAAGACTGAAGTTGGTCAATATCTAATATTCCAGCCATCTTGGTCGGTGATACAGCGTATACGGGCGGGGTCTGCAGCTGGACAAAGCAATTGAGATTTTTAGTAGCGCTCGTAGATCGGGATTATATCTGGACGAGAAAATATACACAAATATGATCATGCATTATGGAAAGGCTGGTA
>NC_025692.1:12656820-12672132 GCF_000633955.1 Camelina sativa | reverse complement strand
TATCTGGACGAGAAAATATACACAAATATGATCATGCATTATGGAAAGGCTGGTAAGTATTTAATCGAGAAATTTTTATTTATGTGTCGTGTATGATATATAGATCACAGTTTCTCGCAGACGTGAACCTTTGTGTAACAAATGAATCTGGTTCTTACATTGACAAATGAATCTTGCACTTTCCAGGAAAAATGCGTGAAGCATTGGCATTGTTTACTGAAATGCAGAAGAAAGGGATTAAACCTGGAACGGTAAGTTCTACATTTTCAAGCCAAAATGTTCTCAAGGTCTATTTAGTGGCTTAACATTATGATAATTGTTAACGATGGGGAGAATAATTGCAGCCTAGTTACAACATGATGGTCAAGATATGTGCAAGCAGTAGACTCCATAGCGAGGTCGATGAACTTCTGCAAGCAATGGAAAGAAGTGGTCGCTGTACCGACTCATCATCCACATACCTCTCTTTAGTTCAAGCCTATTCCGATAGTTCACAGTACGCAGAAGCGGAGAAGACGATAACTCTCATGCAAGAGAAAGGCATCCCACTATCTCACAGCCATTTCAGTTCATTGCTCTCTGCTTTTGCCAAAGCTGGGATGATGGATGATGCCGAAAGAATATACTCAAAGATGTCTGAAGCCGGTATAACTCCAGACAGTGCTTGCAAGCGCACGATCCTAAAGGGATACATGAGCTGTGGTAAGGCGGAGAAAGGGATCTTGTTCTATGAGAAAACGATAAGTAGCTCTGTAGAAGATGACAAATTTGTTAGCAGTGTAGTCCAAGATCTGTATAAAGCTGTTGGTAAAGAACAAGATGTATAAAAGAAACAATTTAAACAAATTTTTATGGAGAAAAATGTCGTTAAAATCACGAACTTTCAAATTGTGGCCATTTTAATCACGAACTCTAGGTAAGGCCATTAAAAACATGAACTTCTGTTGACTTACCGTTTTAATCACCATATTTTTGTTGACCAGGACGAAAACCACATGTCGTTAACTCCCTAAACGGAGCAATCAGCCGACGTTAACAGGTCGTTAATACTTCCCCGTTAATGTCAAAACGACACCATTTGAACCCGAGAGAAAACATATCAAAATTCCCAAATCGATCCCATTTGAAATCACAATCCCTAATTCTCTTCTCCCCAATCTGATTTTTCGATTCTTATCTCAATCCAAAACTTTTATCTCATTCCCCAACAGATATGAGTTGCAATTCTGGGCAATCAAGTGGTGAGAAGAAAGTCGGCGGATGCCATGGTGTTCCCTCGAAGTGTCATTGCGGCAAAGATGTTGTTTTCTACACATCGAACACGCAAGCAAACCCAGGAAGACCTTTCTTTCGTTGTCCAAACAGAGGAGATGTATGTAATAGAATTGTTTTGCTTTTGTGTGTTATCGAGTTTTGATTCATGTTTTTGTTTTTTCAGGACCATTTGTTTAAATGGGTTGAAGAAGGTGTATACGAAGAGGTTGTAGATGCTTTACCAAAATTTTCTATCATTGGCAGAGAGATTGAAGATTTGAAGGAAAGGATTGAAGAACTGAAGGAAGATGGAATGTTGATCAAAAGAGACACTAAGAAATGGAAGTTGATGAGCTCATTGTGCTTGGTGTGTCTTACTTTTAGTGTCATTGCCATTGTGATCCTTCTTCTTAAAACCAAAAACCCAAAATTTGTTCTTGGTTACTAGAGTCTTTTGTATTCTGTTTTGAGTTTGTTGTAATGTGACTTTGTAATGGTAGTTTGACAATGGAAGACTTTGTTGCAAGTACCAATTCATAAATAGAACTTGTTTTGACAACAAACCAAAAAACTTGACAACAAAACAAAACAAATCCTTGACAACATAGATAGGTTCTACTTTGGTTCTTGCCCTTGTGAGAAAACAAAACAAAAAACTAGTTGGAACATTCAAACCATGATCCAAATCTACCAAGTCCTTGCCCTTGTGATCCTTCTCCTTGTGATCCTTGCGGTTGTGGTCCTTGCGGGTGTGGTCCTTGACTTTGTGATCCTTCTCCTTGTGGTCCTTGCGGTTGTGATCCTTCTCCTTGTGGTCCTTGCGGTTGTGATCCTTCTCCTTGTGGTCCTTGCGGTTGTGATCCTTCTCCTTGTGGTCCTTGCGGTTGTGATCCTTCTCCTTGTGGTCCTTGCGGTTGTGATCCTTCTCCTTGTGGTCCTTGCGGTTGTGATCCTTCTCCTTGTGGTCCTTGCGGTTGTGATCCTTCTCCTTGTGGTCCTTGCGGTTGTGATCCTTCTCCTTGTGGTCCTTGCGGTTGTGATCCTTCTCCTTGTGGTCCTTGCGGTTGTGATCCTTCTCCTTGTGGTCCTTGCGGTTGTGATCCTTCTCCTTGTGGTCCTTGCGGTTGTGATCCTTCTCCTTGTGGTCCTTGCGGTTGTGATCCTTCTCCTTGTGGTCCTTGCGGTTGTGCTCTTAAGACGTGTGCTTTTGATCCTTGTGAAACATGTGATCTTGATCCTTGTGGTACTTGAGAAGATTGAGATCCAACCGGTATTTGATGAGGTTGAGATCCTTGTTGTCCTTCATGAGCTCCTCCTTGTGGTACCTAATTTAAATGTATGTAAAAAAAAAACTTGTAAGCTATGCTAACTTACTTGTAAGCTATGCTAAAACTTGTAAGCTAGGCTAAACCTGATATTTTCGTGGTCTTCCTCTTGGTCTCTTTGGTACACTAACGGTAGTTGGATTTTTGCAACTGCCCTTGTTGTGGCCTTCTTGATGACAGTTAGAGCATGTCATTATTCTTTTTTCTCTTGACATCTTCTTGGTATTTGAGGAAGACGAAGATTCATTTCTTCCTTTCCTCCTATCATGGTTAGAAGGCCTTCCGGGATTTCCTCTTCTCCATGGTGGTGGCAATACAGGCAACCGGTTCAATCTAGGCCACAATGGCATCCCTTGCACAGGCCTAATACCATCAAGGTATGTCTCTCGCCACATTTTCTTTGTGTAGTAGTCGTTGACATAATCCTCAACCTTCTCTTTTTTCCCTATTATCACACATGCCGCATGAGAACATGGGATTCCAACCATTTGCCACTTCCTGCATCCACAAGTTCTTGCATCCATATCAACACTATAACCTACACCATTGTTCCATATCTCATGTATGTTGTTTCTGGCCATATATCTCTGGCCATATTGGGCTCCAGCAATTGCTTTTTCAATCTCAGCATGAGCTCTTTTTGTGAATCGTGTCTTCAACCTATCAGCTATGATGAACCTCTTTGCATTTCTGACCATGCACTGTCGTCTTATGTCCTCAAGCAAATCGAGCAAAGGCTTTCTCCTGGCTTGTCTAATAGTCCTATTGAATGACTCACTAAGATTGTTAAGATTATCATTGCAGCAAGTACCAATATTGAAAAAAGCTCTTGACCAGGTTATTGGATTTGTAGCTTGCAGAGTGGTGTACGCTTGAGGATTGTACTGCTTGAGTTCTGCCATATTGTCATTAAACTCCCCTGTGGTGTAGCTGCGTGCTATCCTCCAAAAAATGTGTTGTAGTTCTTGGTCGTGGCTGTCTCGCTTCCAATTATCCATTATGTGTCTTGCACATTGTCGATGCTCAGCCTGTGGAAGGATGTTACTTATTGCTTTAACTAAACCCTGCAAAAAATAATTATGAAGTGTAATTAGTCAATAAGTTCTAAAATGAAATATGAGACAACAAAACTTATTGCTTACCGATTGTTTATCCGAAATGAGAGCTAGAGGTGTCTTGCAGATAGATGTCTCAAAAACCAGTCCCAGTTATCATCATTTTCTATTTCTACAACTGCCCAAGCCAAAGGAACAATCCTATTGTCCCCATCCCTTCCAACTGCAGCTAGAACATGCCCTTTTATATCCCATTTTATAAAAGCTCCATCTATTCCTATGATAGGTCTACAAGTTTTTTTCCATGTATCCTTTTGAGCTTTAAAACAGATATACAACCGAAAAAACCTCTGTTTGCTTCCAACCACTGGCCCTGGAACAGTCTCAATCTCAAATTCCGAGCCAGGGTTCTGATTCAATACCTCTGCTTGATAATCCCATATTCTTGCAAAGTGTGATTCATGACTAGCCTTTCTTGCACTCATCACCTTGGTCTTTGCCTTTGCACACTGATCTGGAGTTACTTCTAAGTTATACTCTCTCTTAATCTCAGCAGCCATCTCGTATTTTGTAAGCTTCAGATTTAATCTAAGCCTTTCGTCAAACAAGAAAGCTATAGAAGACCTCTTCAACATCTTTGAATACCCTGACCTAACACATACATGCTCATTCACATAAACTCTAATTTGCATCTTATGCTTCCTCTTCTCATATGAGCAATACACTCTCCAAAGACACGGAACACCATCCTCATCAATGTAGCAACACTTTGCACCAACCAAGAAAGAATTGGACCGATAGAGTTTAATAGCATACCTTGTCTTCAACGAGTACATCAACACGGCAAGCTTGAAGTCATCAGGAGAGTTGTATGTTTTCTCCAGCCCTAGCAAAGACTCAGGATCAGACCAATCTTTAGGAGCTGCCTCATCTTTGTCTTTTTCTTCGATCTCGTCTTCGTCGTCCGACGACAAAGGATTCGGTAGCTTGTCATCGTCCCATATATCATCCCCACTGTCGGAATCCGAACCACCTTCCTCTGTTCTAACCAACTCTGGGAAATCATCTTCGATGTTTAAGTTGGCAACTTCTTCGAGAGCCGGTTCTTCGACATTAGCTTCATCGACATTAGCTTCGTCATTTCCACCACCAATTGCATCATCAACATGATTGCAATCCTCATCTCCATACACCGCGCAGTCATCTTCACTATCGTGCTCAACTGGAGCCTCCAGTTCGTCATCTTCATCACTTCTTTTTTTACGTTTTCCACGCCGACGTGAAGCTCCACCTCTATCTCTCTTTCCTTTATCTCCAACAACAGATTCAGATACAGCCGGTTCACCATCTCCATCTCGGACATTAGAAACTGTTGGGTCTTCCGGTGGAGCTCGAACTCCATCTTCAACTCGAAGAGCTACTCCATCTTCAACTCGAGGAGCTTCAATTAAACTCAGTGATTCGTCTTCTGGTGGATCTCTAACAAACGATATCACTCCTTTGTTTCTAACTTTCGGCATTTGGGATTGAGAATCGATTGGGGAAAAATCGATTAGGAATTGAGAATTAGAGAATTAGGGATTGAATTATCAATTTGGGGATTTTGATCTGTTTTCTCTCGGGTTCAAAGGGTGTCGTTTTTGCACCTCCGTTAACCCATTAACGACCTGTTAACGCCGGCTAATTGCTCCGTTTAGGGAGTTAACGACATGTCGTTTTCGTCCTGGTCAACAAAAATATGGTGATTAAAACGGTAAGTCAACAGAAGTTCATGTTTTTAATGGCCTTACCTAAAGTTCGTGATTAAAATGGCCACAATTTGAAAGTTCGTGATTTTAACGACATTTTTCTCAATTTTTATGTAGATTTAATAAATAATATTTTAGTTTTAATTTAAAGTCTTTAATATTTAAGTCTTTTTTGGGTTTTTATTTATTTATTATTTATTTTAATAAAATATACAAAAAATATCTCCCAGAGAACAAACCAAAGATAAACTCAAAACCAAAAGGGGAAAGAAACAAAAGTTTCATTTCTGTGTAAGCTTCTTCTTCTAGATCGATCGAACCATGGAAGCTTCAGCTTTAAGCTCTGCAGCAACAATCATCTCGTCCTCATCTTCACCAATCTCAATCTTCTCTCCAAAGAAGAGAACAGACTCATCATCTTCTCCCAGAATCGTCCGTCTCTCCAAGAGTATACAAAACTTAATCTCCATTTCTTCTTCCGGTCAATCTCTCTCGAGATCGTGATTTTTTTTTTTGTTTTCGAATCGTTCTCTTAATCTTATTATTGTTTTGAATTCTCAGAGAAAGAAGACAAAGATTATGATCCTCCGCAACAATCCGAATCGAACTCATCAAGCCTCGTTCCTCTTTTCCAAAATCGAACACTCTCGAATGTAAAAAAAAAAACCTCGATCTCTCTTGTGGAATTCGAAATTGATTAGGTTTTTTTTTTTTTTTGTTTGATTCGTGATTTTGATTTGTTTATATAGGATGAAGCAATGGGATTGGTGTTGAGTGCAGCCTCGGTTAAAGGCTGGACAACCGGTTCAGGTATGGAAGGACCGTCTCTACCGGCTAAACCCGATACAGAGACGGTTTCGACGTTTCCATGGTCACTGTTCACGAAATCGCCTCGTAGGCGAATGCGTGTTGCCTTCACTTGCAACGTCTGTGGTCAGAGAACTACAAGAGCTATTAATCCACATGCTTACACTGACGGCACTGTCTTCGTGCAGTGCTGTGGTTGCAATGTGTTCCATAAGCTTGTGGATAATCTCAACTTGTTTCATGAGGTTAAGTATTATGTTAGCAGCTCCAGCTTCAACTATAGAGATGCTAACTGGGATGTTACCGGGTTGAATCTTTTCGATGATGATGGTAATGATCATGATGATGATGATGATGATGATGCTGGTGATAGCAAAGACCACTTCCCTCTGTAAAACAGGTTAGGGACTAAGTTATGATTTAATAATAACCCCTCTGTACAATCATGTGATTATCTGGTGTTTATATATCTGTATATAGCTACTTTCTCGTACCTTCTTAGCATCAATAACATTTGGAAATAATAAAAATTGGTCATGTATATAGCTCATGTTCTGAATTTCTCGGGGAGGGTAGATATGGATCTGAGACTGCTTCCTTTTTATATGGATTTGAAGCCTACCTCTTTAATGTTACGTGTCAAACACTGTATTGAGGTGATTGGATACTGTTTTCAGCTAGAGGATGTAGTTGGGATCTCTAGTAAAGCTTACAGAGAAACATTTTTTTGTGAAATTATGGTGGCTTTTTGTTCTCAGGCTTAGAGAGAGCCGAGAGGTTAAGTTTGCATTTTGACTGTATGCCAAATGGAATGTGTAAATCTGTTTCGGAATAAGTTGATGTTTTACAGTATGGTCTAGACTAGACATATGTGTCTTGGGTTTAAGATAACGGCTCTTGGAAATTGGTGACGAAAAGTTTTCGTGCAACGGGGGTTTAAGTTATTGTTTTGTGGCCTCTTTCTGGAGTTTAGGTTAGAGATTTATTCATGTAGCTGAAATCTCTGTCCACTTCTACGAGAATAGTGGGTGGATAGATATTGGTACAAGTTACAACCCAAGCGTCATTAGGTTTATGTTCCGGGTACAGCAAGATACCATTAGGGGACAAGGGCATATGCTATGATACTTACTTAGGGGTTGAAATCGTGTAATAATGCAAAGTTTTTTCTTACTCGCCTAGCACAATTAAACCCAGTGGTCATGGTTTCGTGTGCAAACAAAGACGGAAATGACTACAAAACACTAGAAACCCATTCAAACTCAAGACAAGGAACGATGACTTGTGTCCATAGTTCCTCAGAAGTCAGACTATGAATTTAGTTAAGCACCCAAAATCTCAAGTCCAACTCATTTAAATTTGAAATGAAAATAAGCACATAGTGTTTGTTAAAAGATGTTGCCCTCTATTAATGTATTAAAAATGCTTCTTTACATGATGAATCTATCCGAAACAGAAGATAAGACATTGGATTTCTATATATCAGAAGGATCAATGGAATCTTCTATGATTTGGATACAAGATCCAACAGATTCTCCCTTGGACATAGCCTGAGCGAGCTTGGATCGAGCTATCTCATGGCGACGTAGAAGCAGGATGGTATTGAGGACTGACCACCTCACCTGCGAATCCGCTTTCTTCTGTGTGAACCCCAAACTCTTCACCAAACCATCTAACTGTTCCATCAAAACCATCAAGCATATTTAAATGCTTCATTGGCTGTGCAGTACTGAGTTTATATACAGAACTATAAGAGGTTTTTAGGGGCAAAGATAAGGGACCTTGCTGATATCATCAAGGCCACCTTCAGCATAACCATACAGGAGATATTCTGTTGCTACACCAGCAAGAGCAATGCATGAGAATCTGTTCAGCATCTAGTTTTGGAATAGCAAACACTTTTTTCGGTTAGGTTAAGGAGATTGAAACTGCGTACAACTTTTCTATGAGAAGCAAAAGAAAACATACGGTAGCGGAGACTTTTCCAGAATTAACCTGCGTTTTCAGTCATGTTGGCAAAAAGTATTAAAAGACTGGATTTGAATGAGTTTCTGCATCTTTAGGGGATGTGAAAAAGAAAAAAAAAGAAAGGTTATATATACTTCTTCAAGGAATTCATAGTCCACAAAGGCTGAGCCAGCTTGAACGTTGAGAGATCCTTCTTTTTGTAAAGCTTCAAGGCTTGAGAGCGTGTATCCCCGTGGTAGAATCCCAATCAAGTAGGCCACCAAGAAATGACCTGCTTCGTGCTGAATTTATAGAGGATCTCAGTTCAATGAAGATGATAAGTTTAAAATGTTCACATTTAGTTCTGAAATATACACATATTCTAGAACATTATACTGTAGAAGAATCATATCAGAGTGAGTGCGAGGAAGGTCTTATTACCTGAACAACTCTATTGTGGTATCGTTGGCTGAATGTATGACCGACTGTATCAAGAACCAAACTCCCAATTCCGCCATTAAATGAGACCTATAACAAGAGAATTGCATCACTAAGGACATATGATTGAAGAGACTCTATTTGTGTGTGTGTGTTTTATCTGAAGTCATCTTTGAGTTACCAAGTCCAAAGTCCACAAGAACATAAACCCAAGAGAAAGGTAAAAGAGCTGTTGAGAACTCAAGTCAAATGCTTTCCAAGCAACTATTCCGCCGGAGACACCAGCGATCTGAAGGTTTCTTTCGATGGAGCCAAGCGTTGTATCTGTTGGCGAGAGAAGTGAAGCTGCGTTAATACCATTCAGTTTCAGTTCTTCCAACGTGTAGAGTCTCTGAGGCACCTAGATAAACACACAGAAAAAGAAGGACAAAGACAAGAAATGAGATCACTGATCACAAGGATTACAGTTTTAAAAAGAAGCTTCAGGAATTTATATGTTACATTTCAAGGACACCAAGATCTAAGCTAAACCTATCAAAGCATCAAATCTTGATGATTACGACACAAAAGCTAAAACATAGACCAATCAATCCCATCAAAGATCCAGAGAAAGAGATTCACATTGACATTATGATGCATTCCAATGGACCAAACTTTAAACTAAAACTTATCAAAGCATCAAACTTTGATGATTATGTCACACAACACAAGCTTATACATAGATTAATCAGTTCCATCAAAATGCAGGGAAGGAGATTCACAATTAGATTATGAAGATTACATACTCGAAACAAGGATATGAACAAACACAAAACATGTTACCTGCCTGGCAGCACCAAAACATCGAAGCCCATCAGGTTTGCCTTGGAGATCTTTGACAAGGGAAAGTGCAGCTCTTTCGTCTCCACTAGACAACTTAGAATCAAGTAGCTCCAAGGCTTGTCTTCTTGTGGGCAGCCCTGTTTCAGATGAACAAAGTATGCATCTGTAACTGTAATAACTATGGAAGACAAAAGACTTTTGTGGGTTTGAACATGGAGATAGTCTCACACTACTATGTAACAACATAACCATTCAGCAATAACGATTTTTTTTGTGAAACTAAATCTGACCCAGTAAAGGATTTGCAACATCAATACTGAGTTAGATGAAACGGTTCATCAAATGAGAACAAAAATTGGAGATTTTTGCAGTGGAGTTTTATCAACCACTTGTTCTAGATAAGCAATTTTGGTTATAAAAAATTATTAAGAAGGGAAAATTACATACCCAACAAGCAAAAGAAAATGAAAATTTCAGAGTAAGTTTACCTCATTTAAATAAACATATATAATTCTGAGCCGTTCCTTTAGAAAGATTTCACTCATAAATCGGTAAATGGAGGAAAAAACCAAAGCTATGAAGATGTTCATATATAGTTTTGTTGTACGTTAAGCTGCTAAGTGTTAAACGACATCGTATGAATATATTTCAATTTATTTGGGTCATAATGAATATAGAAGCCCAGTAGGAAGGGCTACATGTATGAATACTGTATGCCTTAATCATAAATACTGTACTGTATGAGTCAAAAATATTCTATACTCGACTAAAGATAAAATTACAGAAATGAGTTTTAAATAATGAATCAAATAAACAAAAATAATAATTTCTTTATCACCAAAAAAAATATCATACATAATACATTTGATATGATATATTTACCCCTCAATTAATATTAACAATTTTATTATTAATTTTAAACGTTGCATATATAAAACTTAATTTTGAATGGAGTTACAGACATTTTAGAGATCAAACTTCAATTTTCTTTAATCTATTTATAGTTTTCGAGCCTCTGTCACATGATTTACCAATTGAGCAATTTATAACCTCATGTAATTCCAAACCACTTTTATGGTCAATTTTTTCAAGAATCACGGTGAAAAAAAAAACTAATAATCAGTACTAACTTGTGTTAGACATTCTATATACTAATAATCAGTACTAACTTGTGTTAGACATTCTATATACCACTGTTAAAAACATTTGAAAAATAAAGCACATTATCTTTCAAGTATTTGTCGATGTTGCAATACTATTTAGGTCTAATATTTCTTCACTCGCTAAATTTTAAAAAGAAGTTAATACTTAAAAAAAAAAAAACCCTAATATATGTTTTACATGAAAAAAGAAAATTTTCACAAAAAAAAAGAACAAAGAAATAAAATCAATTTAGAGAATTATTATCTTTCATCTTCGACCACATATAGTCACATATCTAAATTATTATTTGGTGAACTTAAAATATTTCTCAAGAACAAAAATTTACAATTATCTGCCAACAATGCACCGTATATTCCATGTGACCATGTATCATTTTTTTTTTTATAGGTTCATCGCAATATCAATAAATTATAGAAAATTTATATTTATATTTAATAATAGTTACCTCCTTTAACTTTTTATCTTTAAGATATAATAAATCATTTTGAGAAAATTTCACGTAATTAAGCTTCGTACAATTACCATAACTTTTACGTTTTGGAACCTTTCATATTCATGGTAAGTTTCAAGATTTTGTAGTTTATCCAAATATTACAACAAAGTAAAGTATCACCAGAATATGTTTAATTACTAATTAGTAGTAATCTCTCCTAAGTTCATTTATTATTATTACAGGTAAAATAACTATTTACAAATTAAAAAAAAGAAAAATCTCTCTTTGAGGTCCACCCACCCACCAATGACCCCAACAGTCGTCACACTTTCTGCTCCTTCCCGGACGCGTTGGACTTGAATGCGCAGTTTAGACTCCATAGCTACACTCATGCTAAACTACGCAGATATTCTTATCCATCACACTACTACCGCTTAGAATATATTTTTCACTTAACCCCTTCCTTATTTTTAGTTTTGCTTCCATATTAAAAAATAAAAAATGTTAAACCATATGATCTGACGTTTAAAAGCAGGTTTTTTTTTTTTTTTTTCTATTTCCAGATATAAAACTTTACTCATCCACTCTCCGTTTAGTCATTTACCAAAATATTTTCCCTTCTCGGCTCAAATCTTTTTCATTAATCGAAAAATCTTCGATCTGGGTGGGATTGTGTCTCTTTTGTTCTGTTTGATTGTTACTTAAAAAAATAGGATTTTTTTGTGTTTTTTTTTTTTTTTTTTTTTTAACTTTCCAGATTTAGTGGTTTGGNAGTTAATCTTATTGAGAGCAAGGTGAGACCTTTTTTTTTCTTTTTCTTTCTTTTATCAATTCTCGATTGAAATTGTTTGATGGGTCTTTTGGTATTTAACTGTCTGTGTTCATAGATTGTTCTTTAGTTTCTTTGTGGTGTTTGGTTGGATTAGGATTCATGTCTCTCTGTGTTTGTGTTCTTTTTTTTTTTTTTTTAAAAAAAATCAAAGCTTAGGGCTTTTTATCGTTTTTGTTTTTAGGGTGATGAAACGTGTCGGTTCCGTCATGCGTCTTTTCTAAATTAGGAGATTTTCTTGGCTTTATTTGTGGCTTTCTCTGACCCTTAGAGTGACTCATTTTTTGATTCCGGTGAAATCTGATTTTGTTTTTTTGGTAGTTGTTGTTTAACGAATTCTTTAGATGCAATCAACTGACTGATTCTCAATTTTTGGTTTTGTTATTTCCATTTCTTGACTGTTTCTCTATGCCAAGTGTTGAAATCATATCAGATCAATTTGCTTAAATACGTTGGCTCTCTTATAAGGACTTTTTTTTTTTGTTGTGTTTGCATATTGTTACTGTTCGAGTCGTTTGTGAGATTCATTAAATTCAGAACAAATCTCTTATTATTGTCCCTTCTTTGATTGAAACTTCTCTGATGTATTGGTGGTTGATGCAGACAGTGGTTCCTCTCAATACATGGGTTCTGATATCCAACTTTAAGCTAGCCTACAATCTCCTGCGCCGTCCTGATGGAACCTTTAACCGTCACCTCGCAGAGTTTCTAGACAGGAAAGTCCCTGCAAACGCCAATCCTGTTAATGGGGTCTTCTCCTTTGATGTTATCATCGATCGCCAAACCAATCTCCTTAGCCGAGTATACAGACCGGCTGATGCTGCTGCAGGGCCACGAAGTATTACTGATCTTCAGAATCCAGTTGATGGTGAGATAGTGCCTGTTATTGTCTTCTTCCATGGTGGAAGCTTTGCGCATTCTTCTGCAAACAGTGCTATTTATGATACTCTCTGCCGTAGGCTTGTTGGTTTGTGCGGTGCTATTGTTGTCTCTGTGAACTATCGCCGTGCACCAGAGAATCGTTACCCTTGTGCTTATGATGATGGCTGGGCTGTTTTGAATTGGGTCAACTCGAGTTCTTGGCTTAAAAGCAAGAAAGACTCAAAAATTCATATTTTTTTGGCCGGTGATAGCTCTGGGGGTAACATCGTGCATAATGTCGCACTAAGAGCGGTGGAGTCAGGGATCGATGTTTTGGGGAACATTTTGCTTAACCCTATGTTTGGAGGGACTGAAAGGACGGAGTCTGAGACACGTTTGGATGGGAAATACTTTGTGACGGTCAGAGACAGAGATTGGTATTGGAGAGCGTTTCTTCCCGAGGGTGAAGACAGAGAGCATCCAGCGTGTAGCCCGTTTGGACCGAGAAGCAAGAGTTTAGAAGGGTTGAGTTTGCCCAAGAGTCTGGTCGTTGTAGCGGGTTTAGATTTGATTCAAGATTGGCAGTTGAAGTACGCGGAAGGGCTCAAGAAAGCGGGTCAAGAGGTGAAGCTTCTTTACTTGGAACAAGCCACTATTGGCTTCTACTTATTGCCTAACAACAATCATTTCCATACCGTTATGGACGAGATAGCTGCGTTTGTAAACGCAGAATGCCAATGAAATATCTCTTTTATCTCTCACTAACAAACGGGGTGAAATCCACCACGGAAGGTGTGTGTATGCCCGAGATTCTCGTTTTAGTTGCTCTTTTGTAGTGAGTCAAAAGAATGGCGTTTAACTACTTACCACGGTGGAAGTGGCTGCGTCTGCGTTTGTCAACCGTGTGAAGCTGGATTCTGAAAGCAAAGCAGGAAGAAGAACAGTGAAGCCGGTAATGTTTGGCTTTTTAGTGTTAGCGTTTTGACTTTTTTAACTACAGAGCTGAGTTTTTATCAGCTTGCTGTTGAATAGTAACTTTGGGCTATGTTGCTATTATGATATTTTCCCGTAAATATCTATATAGTATATATACATACATCAACAATATGTTTTATTATAAGTTTTTTCTTTTTGTTTATGGTTTTAGTATAATTATTAAGTTATTGCAATGTAAAACTAATGTCTCTCATATTCACTCACTGATAGGGCTTTATTGCAGTATGTAATCATTGGCAAAAGATTTAATGTATAAGTCTTTGTAATCTCTACTTTAAATGTAAAAACCAAAATGTCTCATGGAGGAAGGTGCATTGCATCTGGACCACACAGCAAGGAAACCAAAAAGAAAAAATTGACTCTTCGAAGAATATGCAATAATGTTATTTTCTTTTTTTATGTAAAAAGGCTCGAAAGGGTTTTGTTTTTATATGAGATGTATCTTTGCACAAATGATGAGAATATAGTTAATAAGCATGTGGAACCCAAAAAATAAAATAAAAAGAGATAAAAAGATACGAATAAGCTAGTTTTATGGAGTCCACTAGAACAAAGACGTAGATATTGAATTGTAACCAAAAGAATGAAAAGACAAGTTTGGTTTGGTAAGAGGCTTCAATCTTCCCATTAAAATAACAAACTATTATGAGAAGTGTGGTTAGAGTTAGCTTTGATACATGAGTTCACCTACTTTTAATTTGTATATGCTTTACTCCAAAATTTATCAGATTCACATCAATGGAATTACGTATTATGGTGGAGACACAAACTTGATACCAAAAGATGTAATATATAAAAATGAAACGAAGATGTTTATTAGAGTTTCTGAGAATCAACTACATGTTCAGAGAGAAAAGTAGCAGAACCACAGACATAGATAGAGCTAGACATGAAAAAAAAAAGGATTACATCATAGTTATTCATGAACCAACTAAACATCATAGAGGAGTTATGAGTAAAAAGCTCATACGATGCTCAAAATGGTTTAGAAGTTAAACAGCAAATATTGAGAACTGGATTGCGGTAATGTTGTCTGAAAGTTATAGGGGTAGTACCATCTTCAGGTGTTCACTTGATCGAAGCAGCATACGCAACAGATGCAGCCATAAGGAGAGAAGTAACAGATGACACAAGGGTCCAAATGCTCTTCTTCTTGTGTGCATCTTCAACTGAATGCTTCATTTTCTCTACTTCCTTCTTCATTTCCTCAACCAACCTTTCTTTGTTTTTGAACGACTTCTTGATCGCTTCTAGCTCCACAGTGTAAGAATCCATTCCTTTCTCACGCTTCTTCTCGCCTTTTTTGTTTTCTAAACCACACACTATTGTTGCCACACTCTTCAGCATTGTTAGACTGTTTTTTGCATTGGTTCTAGCAGACTCGAGTTCTGTTTTCAGAACACCAATAGCTTTTTTGTTTTCTACAATATCCTTCTGAAGGATACCCTTCTCGTTTCTCAATGACTCAGATCGATTCTCCACTTCCTTCTTCTCTTTGACCAATCTCGCTCGCTCAGCCTTAGTCTTCTCAAGCTCTTTACCAGTAGATTCAATCATTTTCTCTAATTCTGCAACTTTATCCTTAAGAGCCAACCGATTTCTCTTCTCCTCAGCAAGAGCCTTCCCAGCATTG
>NC_025692.1:12603017-12656547 GCF_000633955.1 Camelina sativa | reverse complement strand
CAATATCCTTCTGAAGGATACCCTTCTCGTTTCTCAATGACTCAGATCGATTCTCCACTTCCTTCTTCTCTTTGACCAATCTCGCTCGCTCAGCCTTAGTCTTCTCAAGCTCTTTACCAGTAGATTCAATCATTTTCTCTAATTCTGCAACTTTATCCTTAAGAGCCAACCGATTTCTCTTCTCTTCAACAAGAGCCTTCCCAGCATTGTCTCTCTCAACCTCAACCATCGCCAGAGACTCCTTAAGCTGGCTAACATTGCAGCTAAGATTCTCAGTAGTCTTGGTTAGATCATTATAATCCTTTTGCAGCTGAACTGCAACATGCTTTTGCTCATCCGCCAGCTTACTCAGCTCAACAAACTCAGCCTCCTGGTTAACAACACGCTTAACAAGCTCATTCTTCTCGCGCAACAATTGGTCAACCAGTTTCCCATTATCAGAGGATTGCACGAGAGCCATTTCCATCTGCTTCTTAACTGAAATGTTCTCCATCCACACACACTCAAGCTCAGATTTCGTAACAGACTTCTCTTTCACCAATGCATTGATCTGCTCCGCCCTGGCTTTCGCTTCCTCCATAACCTCATCAAGATTCCTCTCTAACCTAATAACCTGATCACGTAACCCCACCTCTTCCTTTGTCAAGCTCTTCACAGTCTCATTCAAATTTCCCAACTTTTTCTCCAACTCAACGATCGTCTCCTTCTGATCACGTTTAACCATCTCTATCTCCATCTTCTCTCCAATAACCCCTTTGATCTCACTCTTCAACCCATCAGTCTCCCTAATCTTATCCTCAAGGTTCTTCTCCATTTCACTCCTCTCCTTACTAACCCTCTCAATCAACTCATCTCTCTTCTTCCTCTCCTTCACCAATCTACCATTCTCAGACTTCAATCTCCCAACTTCTTCACCTAAACTCACTTCTTTCATCTCCAACCTCACCACACTCTCCTTCAACCGATTCATCTCCTCACTCTGCAATTCAAACCCACTCTTAATCAAATCCCTCTCATCACAAACCCTACTAAACTCATCCCTCTCACTCTCTAACTTCCCCATCAAAACACTAGCTTCTCTTTTCAAATCCCTAATCTCACAGTCCCTATCACTCTTCTCCTTAACCAACACATCTACCTCAACACCCATTTCCTTAACACGACTCTCAACAAAACCCATAAACAGATCCAACTCAATCTTCAACATGAACTTCTCATCGCTCGAACCACACAACTCCTCCTTCAGCAAAGTCTTCTCCTTTCCGGAACGGGTCAGCTCAGCCTCCAACGCATCTTTCGCCTGGAAGAGAGATTCAATCTGCTGCCTCTTCTCCATGGTTTGCTGGAGAAGAATCCCATTGAGTGACTTCAAGTTCTGAAACTTTTCCTCCGAGGAGTCATGGTCCTCCATTGAAGACTCACGACTCAGCTCCGCCGCCGGTTTCTTGTAAGTGACCGGAGATTTCTGGCTCTGCATTTGTTGTTGCTCAACGGATGCTCCATTGGTGTTACGAGACACTTTCTTCTTCGCCATTAGAACAAAAGTGGCGGCTGAGATTTTTAGGGTTTGGGGAGTCTCAGGGTTTTGCTTTAAACGGCTAAGCGAGAAAGAGAAGAAGACTAAGAGACCAAGTTTGGGGGTAACTTTGATAATTTCAAATTTTGGGGACCAATTTTGTATTTTTCTTTTGAAGTTTTTTGATTTTGTGAAGGTGTGGTTAGATTTTACACTCTCTTATATAACAGCTGCAGACCACAGTATCCTGATTTCTTCTTATTAATGCAATAGACTAAAAATTTGATACGTTTCATTTTTAATAACATAACATAATTACAATTACTCAAATTTTGACATGTATCAAATATTAGCTAATATTTGACAGATGTTAACAAACAAAACTCATTCGCTCCTACTGATAACCATTAGAAGAATAAAAAGAAAATGAATAAAAAGAACAATGCGGAATGAAATAAACAGTTTTTGAAGATTGAAAGGAAAATCTGCAGAGAATGAACAAAATAGTAAATGGTAACCAAACAATAAAAATGTTTTTAAAATATATTAAATATTAAATAAATTTAATTTCAATTGTAATACTAATATTATTCTAATGTATATATAATAAAATTTTCAAATAGAGCCTTAAGATTAGTTTAGCATAAAATTCCTATCAAAAATATTTTTTTTGTCAGTACATTGTGAAAATATGAAAGTTTTTATATTACAAAATTGAAATTTTATTAATAAACATATTTTTATTTATTTTAAAATAAAAAACGAATTTGAATATTTGCTCTTTTTTTTGTTCCATTTGTTCCTCGTCAATTTTGGGGAGGAACATTTTTGTTCTATTGTTCCTTATTTTTTGAAGAATGTAGATGAATGTAGGGGAAAAAATATTACTTTCAAATGGTAAAAAAATTGTGGAATAGAGAGGAATGTGATATTTCTCCTCATTCTTTTCCTAAATTTTGGTCACCAATTGAAGCCATTATTTTACACTAAAATTAGTTATTATTACCAAAAGAAAACACTAAAATTAGATATGTTTTAACTATAAATCATATCTATCCAGGGAACCACACAATTAGTTATTATTATCAAAAGAAAAACACTAAAGTTAGATATATATCCAGGGAAAATCCAACATATGATATACTTACAAATCATCAAATTTGGAAACATATCAAGAATTGATTAAATATTGGCATATATAGATAACAGACTCATTTTTGATACGTGTCAATATATTCTACTATATAAATATATTTTTATAAATTAAATGTAATTAAAGAGAATGACTAAAAATAGATTTTCCTAAAAGAAAAATGGGAAAAATGTCAAAAAAATCTTCAACTTTTAAATTTGGGATGAAAAAAGTATAAACTTTCGAGATGTCATTTTAATCATAAAATTTTTTTTTTTTTTTTTTCAAAAATCACAAAGTTTAGTTTGACTATTTGATAAAATAGCAAATTTTGGTTGATTTTGCCGCTGTTAAGTTTCCGTTAGCAGAGTTAATTTTTCGTTTACAATCTCCGTTATATTTCCGATACTATATATAGTTTATTTACTATCGTCTGTTGAAAGCATGACGTCGTCCATTGGTTAATGTGGGGGTTTCGTTTTCACCTCCCGCGGGTTCGACTCGGTCTGGACGAAAGTTTTTATGTTTTTTAAAATAAATTATATTACATGGATTCGAACTCTAGACCCCAAAGCCGCAAACATCAAAACGTAACCAACTACGCTAGGTAGATTTATTAACAATTAATGAAACACAGATTATTATATCGTATGTTATATGTGTTTATTAACTTCTTCCCCGTCCAACCATATCCTTCATAACCGTGACCGTTAGATCTCGACATCCGCCGCATCAATAACGACCCACAACTTACTCCTCGAGAGAACGGAAGGCGTTGCCTCCTCCGTTGGATAAAGCTCCAGTGGGAATTAGATTTCTCGGTGAAACCATTCGCTGCCACAGCTTGATCCGCCGGTTGCGTTTTGGGTACATGACTTTCTTCCAAGTTCCAACCATGGTCATTGTTCTTTCAAAGACATTATTGTACTCTATGGTTCAGTCAAATCCATAGCTTTATTTTCGTGGCGTATTTATTTATATATGTTTCTCTTAATGTTGTCAAACTAGTTTTTCTTTGTTGATTACTAATTATTCTTTATGTCTTTGGAGTCTCAAGTTCGAATCTCATCTAATGCGTTTTTCAATAAAATCAAAATATATGCGTCTATTCATTGTCGAACTCGCGTGCAGCGAATTACTTGACTCGCAATTTCACCGACGGACGACGCTAACATATTCGTTTAAATTTGTAAACAACTTATATAAAGTATCGTTTATCGACTAAACAGAGGTTGTTAACGGAAACTTAACGGCGTACTTGAAATGGTCAAGTCAACGAAACTTTACTATTTTATCAAAAAGTCAAACTAAACTTTGGGATAAAAATGACATTTTGAAAATTCATGTTTTTTTCGTCTCAAATTTGAAAGTTGGGATTTTTTTTGACATTTTTCCCAAAGAAAAATTGACACTTGCTTGTTTTTGTTAAAGTGCAGTTTCATTTCTTAGTAACGTGCAATTCTTTCGCCGAAGAAGCCCAAAATAACAGTTTAGACCCATTAGGTCTTTATTTGAAACGAAAACATGAAACGTAAAGTCTAAGAAAGAAAGAAAAAAAGTTTGAACCAGTAAAAAGTTTAGTTTTATGGTGTATATAAATATAAATAAAAGCAAAAAAAATTATACCTCCACAAGAATCGGGATGCTGAATAAAAAAGAGTTTTTTTATTTTTTTATTTTTTTTTGTTGTGATTATATTAAAATTTGACTATCGGGATAGCCTAAGTGATTACATCATTTATCTGTTATAACAAAATCACAAAAAACCGCTTTCCCACGACCTGTTAGCCTACTCCAAAGAACCAATTTACAACTTGTTGAAAACCAGCTTTAGCAAACATTACTGCAAACTTTTTCTTCCTCGAAGACACTCTTCATCCAAGTTGGGTAACCCCTTTCCACATATGATTGAAAATGCAAGTCCCCTGTTACACTTTGAGATATCATGTTTGCACCTCCATTTGTTGCCTCATTTTCATTTACCAGTCTCCACTCCGAGATAGGACTAAAAAAACTCTTATGATTGAGCTTTAGAGGAAGGCCACATTTGGTCTCTCCACGCCTCCCACCAAATCTTTGTCCTGAATACCAAAATAACTTGCTTGAATCTGTGGCTATTCATGCTTTCTACTGTCTAGAACACTACTTTGAGCATTGCATAATCCGGACTCAAAATACCTCCAAAAGCTTTGCAGGTATTAAGCAAAAATTCTCATTGCTCATCTCTTAGAACCTGTGCTTCACCTGCTAACTTATTTCTTTTTGACCAGGATGAGCTCACATTACACTTGACCCAGTTTGGTAAAGGTTTTTCCCATCCCTTCGCTAAAGGTTGCATCCTTCTCTCTCTTTGATGTTGGTCTTATTGGTTCAGTAGGGATATACCTTCCCCTTCTTGGCAATGAGCTTCAAACCACTCTGCTACCTCCTCTCTGATCTTGTCCACTGATTATTTTGCGGAGAAGTTTACTCCTTCAAAAATTGAAGAGCCTCTATTTTTCCAAATCCTCCAAATTATCCATGGGAAGCTTTTCCTCAACTCAATAGGCCACTCTTTATTATTTCGACAGAAAATGGAACATGCTTGAAAAAACTGAGCCAATATGAAAACCATCAACCAGAAATGGGTAATCTGACAGCACCCAAATCTGTCTAGCAGCAGAGCAAGTAAAAAGTAAATGGTTGATAGACTCACCTTCTTCTCCACAAATTTGGCATACAGAGTCGATACTCATGCCCTAACCATTGAGGGTTTCAGCGATGGGAATGGCTCCAGACAGCACTTTCCAAAGAAATTTTTTTAATTTTGGATCTGTCTACAAACTCCAAATCAGTTTTTTCAATTCGAGTGTCGAGGGGTTAATAGAGGCTTCTCTGATAAGTTAAGCATTCTTTTCTCTGTCTTCAAGCCAATAACCTGATTTAACTGAGAACTCCCCGCTCTTATTGAATTGCCAAGCATAGAAATTGTCATGCACTAGTAAAGGCTTTATAGCTTTAATTCTTGCGATATCCAAGGCAGGAAAAGATCATCAAGCTTTTATTGATCCCAAAAACTTATATTCTCATCAATAAGTTCATTAACCTTTAGACCAACTTCAAAAATTTGGTTTTCTCCAGGGGCTCTATACCCATCATTATAATCCACTCGTCAATCCAAACATTCAGAGTCTCCCCATTTCCAACTTTTTCACTAAACCTTTGTACAATAGTTCACATCCAAAGAGGATGCTTCTCCAAGCAAAAGATGGTCTTCTACTCATTGTAGCATCAATGAAGTTTGACTCTTCATAATATATGCTTTTCGTTAGCCTGGAAAGGAGACATTTGGGGTTTTGGAGCAGTCACTATGCTTGCTTTGCTAGAATGGCTTGATTGAAATATTGAATACCTCTAAACCCCATACCTCCAAGGTCTTTTGATAAGCATAACCTTTCCCAGTTTTGCCAATGGATTTTTCATGAATGTTCCTCTGAACTCCACCAAAAAGAGGCCATGGAACTCTGCAAATTATAACAAGTCGTAATTGGTAGCTTGAAGCAGAACATCGCGAAAACATGTATTGCCAAGGCTACTGATTTCAACAACACTTCCTTTCCTCCCTGAAATACACATCTTGTGAACCACCCTTTTAATTTATCTTTCTGATAACTGAGCATTTCAACCTTTGAACCACTAAAACATTCTGGCAGTCCAAGATAAGTACCAGTTCCACCTTCAGACTGATTTCCCAAGATGTATCGAATGCTTCCTTTCAGATTGTCATCCACTCGAATGCTTCCTTTCAGATTGTCATCCACCTTTGCTCCAAAAGTTATAGAAGACTTACTAGGATTGATAAATTGACATGTAGCTTCACCATATATTCTCAGAACATTCTGCAAAACCTGGTTATGATCCTTTGTAGCCTTACATAGGAATAGTGAGTCATTCGCAAACAGTAGGTGATGAACACTCGGCCACTCCTGATGAAACTGAATGCCATCAATTTTTTTTTTCGTTTGAGCTTTATTCAAAAGGTGAGTAAGACCTTCAGTAAAGAGGACAAAAAGGAAGGGAGATAATGGATCGCCTTGTCTCAATCCTCTCTCTGGGATAATCATGCCAAAAAGATTATCATTGATAATAACTGAATATGTAACATAAGTAACACATACCATGATCCACGACACCCATTTCTTATGAAAGCCCAAGGCGATGAGTAGTGATCTGAGGTAATTCCATTCAATTCTATCATACTCTTTTGACATAAATTCAGAGGAGATTTGAGCCACTAGGATGTTGTCACTGATAAGCCTCTCTGGTATGAACGCAGACTGAGTATCAGATACTATGAGGTTTAAAAAAGGCTGGATTCTTTTAACCAAAATTTTGAATATGAATTTGTAAAGCACCGAAGAAAGACTGATCGGTCTTAGATTTGCCATTTCAGATGGATGATGTGTGTTTGGAATAAGATAGAGATGCGTATAATTCTAGTCAGCCGGAAGCACTCCATCCTTAAAGAGAATTTTCACTTCATAAGTAACTTGTTCTCCCACTATAGTCCAGTATTGCTGAAAGAATAAGGCTGACATGCCGTCTGGACCCAGTGCTTTAGCTGAAATGATTAAGAACGTTGCTTCTTTTACTTCTTCATTTCTTATTTCCTCTAATAAGCTTTCATTCATCCGATCTGTAACTCTAGGGATAAGACCATCAAATCAAACAAAGAAGCTAGTCGGATTTGAAGAGGTGAACAAATTCTGGAAATAGGCAACAACAACTTCTCCTTTTGCAGCTTCAGATACTTGCAAATTCCCATTTATATCTTTTAACTTTTCAATCCTTTTCCTCTGACGATTCTCCTTAACTGATGTGTGAAAAAACTTTGAATTACGATTTCCACTCCTTAACCATTTCTGTTTGCTCTTTTTTCCATTATGCATCCTCCTTTCTGTAGGCTTTGGCTAGCTCCCTTTTTAAAATGAAGACTTTATGTTGGACTGGCCAAACTACAGATTGTTCTTTCTTTAAAGCCATTTTAAGGAGCTGAATCTGTTCATGTGAGTTGATCGTATTTCTTTTCTCCAACCACTTAGAGATTCCCTGCAAGCTCTGAGCTGACCTGTTACGGACAAGCTAATACTATCAGATTTGGGTTCCCAAGCCTGCACAATAGCCTCTTTCACTTCTTCCTTGTGGAGGAATCTTTTATCAAACCTAAACTGGCCCCTATAGGAATCTTGGGATGACATAAGTTTCACTAAAACCAGTCTATGGTTTGATCCTCTCATATCCAAATTTTTTTTAATTTGAAGCAGGGAAATGTTTGAACAAATCCTCATTTCCAAAGGCTTTATCCAATCTACACTAAACCCAATGGTCTCCTCTTCGTCTTGCCCATATGAATCTATTTCCAATGCTTGGCAATTTAGACATTCCAAACTCACAGCATATCAACAAAATCCTTTGAAGCATTATCAGATCTTCTAGGGCCTCCCAGTTTTTTCCGGTTATGAAATATCTCATTGAAATCGCCCAACATAAGCCATATGTCTTTTCTTCCAATTACAATTCTAGAAATCAAACTTTATATCTACCGTCACACTACTTTTCCATAAAAAAGCTAAACCTCCACTCCTTCCGATCGGATCAATTGTATATACTTGATCGTAACCTAACCAGACTTGAAGATCAACTAAACTTCTATACATAGTCTCCATCAGGAACAACACCTCATGGAAATGTTGTTTACGCATTTCCTTTAGGCGTGGAATTGTCAAGTCTTAAGACTGTCCCAATCCTTGACAACCTCTTGATAATTAAGCTTTACCATCTTAGGAGTGCTTGTACCCTCATCATCTACTTTTCTTTTTTCCTTGCTTCCCACTTTTGTGCCTAGCTTTTTCTCCATAACCATCATTTCTATATATGGGCACAGGGGCTTTGGTTTCCTGTTGCTTTTTGTAGGTATTTTCCTTGGTTTGCTCTTTGTCTTTTATCAGAACAATCACGAAAGATCCTATCCCAAAAGGATAAGATTCATAAATTGTTGCATTGCTCTGAAATGGCTGGGATAAAGTCAAAAACTTACCATAACCTACCAAGGAAGATGAAGATCCTTGCTCCTTGATCCACCTCTCAACAGGATCCAAAACCTCATAATCACCTGTAAAGATTTCTTTTGAGGAAGACGCCTTTGTACTCATAGACACAACATGCGTTTGATAAGAGAAAACCGCTCCTTTATTCTTGTTCACATCCTGATGGAATATAGGAGGGGGTTCCAATCTCAGAATAGTCTTTGCAGAAAGAGGATCCTAATCGACTTCTCCGACGATAGATTTTACCTTATCAGCTCTCAACGAATTTTCTTTTTCGGAAGAGACTCGCATATATTGTCTCATACCTTCTAACACCGTTGGTGATATTCTTCTTTTTCCACTCACAGGATCAAACCCCACCTGTTCTTCATTCAAAATTTTATACAGAGGATCATAATCTTTTAGAATGAGGTCTTTCCACCGTGTTCCCTGCTTTTTTTTGCATATAAATAATCTTTTTTCTTTTTAATGATTATAGGACACTCATCCACCTCATACGTTATTCTTTGACACTCAAAACACCGTTTTAGACTCTTTCATACTCAAAGAAGATGTTTGCATTGCCCCTTTGGCAAATTTACCAGCTTTTATCACCTAAGAGGTCTAGAGACATCAAAGATAACCTTTACCCTCACATACTCTTTCAGCTGAGGCTTCTTAGTATCAAAGGCTACCTCGACCACTTGTCCAATCACTTCCTCCAACGCTGTGATTGCTTTTTTGGTATAGTAATTGATCGGTACATTCCAAATTTGTACCCACAGAGGGGTAAATTGAAGATAGTTATCTAGGGGAGATTCATGCCATCTATCAACCACCACTGACCAATCGTTAAAAGTATGAATCTCCTTCTGAAGAATGTCTTCTAAATCATGCTTGGAATTAAAGAAGAACTAAAATTTCTCTTTAGTTAACGCAATGCTTCGAGTTATTCCTTCTCTTTGCCATTTGCGGGGCATATTCCGAACTAAAATTCTTCAGATACTGACATTTTGGGTTGAGTAAACGCCCCACAAGACTCATAACATTTGCTTAAACAGATGGTAATTCAGGTAAATACGACATCTCAAACGGAACATCCTCCTCTGTTAATGACATCGCCATCAAAGTTTCTATCCACCGCTGAAGACATGGTTTCGTGAGAAATTTTTTTGACTAGATTTCTGATCTACAATTTCTTTGAACAACAACACACCAAAAACTTTCAAACGACATCCACAATAGAACACCCCACCCCAAAACTTAGGTACAAGGGAAGAACTAGACTTTAGAAACACGAAGTTGAAAAAATCCAGTCAAACTCAAGAACAAACCCTAGAACCCTTTGGAGATTTGCAATAATAGTGAAGACAAAGACGAAAACAAGTTAAAATCAAACGAATAGTGTTTTAATCCAGTCAAAGCTCTATTTCAGCTAATCGAAGATACTAGCTCAGAAAGAAGGTCTTAAGCCCAAAAAAATGGAAACATTTAAAATCAACTTAGTTAGTTTATACTCTATAGTTCTTTTACTTCTTCTTATTATTCAGATTATGTTGCAAAAATATAAGTTAAAAATTAAGTTATTATACATACGTAGTGAGTATAGATTCCACACAAAATATTAATTTATGCAGAACGACGAAAATAAAATTCTAATCAACTATTTTTATTTTCAAAACAATTTTCATATGAGTATTGTAACGGTCCCACAATCACTTCTTAATAGGTCTCGTGTTTATTTCTGGCCTATGGGCATATCCGGTTTGTTACATCTAGAATTTTTTTAAGACTTGTTTATCCAACTTACAAATTACCACATGATATTTTGATATGTTTTGTACTCACTCGCAAAATTCCAACAATCACTTCTCAGAAGGTCACCCATCCTAGAACTACTCCCGCATAATCACGCTTAAGTGGAACCTTTGACCAAAAATATTAGTGCACTTTAGTACATCGATAGTCAAATCAATTCTTTTAAATCTCTCCACAAATACCTGAAACCAGGGTGTTACAAGCATATAGTTAACGGGAAAAGGGTATATTTCTACCCGTACTATTTGTAAAGTGTATATTTCTACCTGAACAAAAGAGAAGTGTATTATCCAACCGGCCCAAGCCATGGGATACATTCCATTGTTAGCATCCCTCCCCACAGCAGCCAATAATTGTCCCTTTAGTGTGCATTTCATAAAACAACCATCCACTCCAAAGATAGGACGACACCACATAGACCACATCTTTCGAATGGCAGCAAAACACACATAGAATCTATGGAAGATCTCTGATCCATCATCATCAAGCACTGTGTCTAGCACTACTGTTGACTCAGGGTTAGATCTAGCAAAATATCAAAATGGAAACCTAGTTAACAGATTGGAAAACACTTGTTAAATTTAAAATTTCAGTAATGAAAGAAGAACTTACTGAAGAAGTGCTAAGCGGTAATCTTTCAGCCTAGAAAATTGCTCCTTGTGCTCACGGTNACAAGATCTCTGATCCATCATCATCAAGCACTATGTCTAGCACTACTGTTGACTCAGGGTTAGATCTAGCAAAATATCAAAATGGAAACCTAGTTAACAGATTGGAAAACACTTGTTAAATTTAAAATTTCAGTAATGAAAGAAGAACTTACTGAAGAAGTGCTAAGCGGTAATCTTTCAGCCTAGAAAATTGCTCCTTGTGCTCACGGTCGATGATCTCTACAGCTTTTTTCTTAGCATTTTTACATTTGTCTATGCTTACTATCAGATTGTAGTTCTTCTCAATCTCTTGTTGCATCCATTTTGGTCCATAATCAGGATCAGTTCTGATATCATCCAAAAACATCTTGCAAATCACAGGTGCTTTCAATATCTTACAATAGTTATCATTTGTGCAACTGTGCTGATCTTCAAAAGTTTTCACTTTCCACTTGCCAACGCACTCCTCATAAGAACAGTAGATATACCATGGACAAGGCTCTTTAGTCCCACACACAGCCGCTGACTTGTCTTTCCCCCATCTACTTATCTTTATGTTACAACCCTCTTTTAATGCATAAGCTACTAAAGCTTCTCTGAACTCCTCTAGACTATCAAATACTTGTTCTATCTCTAGCTGACCACTACCTCGTTTGTATCTAACCAAATGCTCCTCTTCTTCTTCACCATCAGAGTTAGGAGGTGTGTTATGATAATCGAAATCCTCATCCTCATCAACAAAAGAAGCCACATTTCTTTCAACCCGGATCTCTTCTTCACATGGCTCAGATGACTCGATATCATTAGGATGCTCTGTTGAGTTCACCAAAAAAACATTCATCACTCCAGTCCATCTGCCCGCATCACACATCCTCTTAAAACTCAAATCCGCAGACCTCAATCTCTTTCTTTCATTATGCTCTTCAAAAGGGTACTTATACCACATGTTTTGGCCATATAATCCCTCCCCCAACTCCGCCGACAACTTGATGAAAAACTCTTCTGGTTTACATTCTATAGCTATATCTTTACCATTGAGATAAGCAACATCTCCTACATGATTCTTCACCCAATACCCTCCAAAATACACAAGGAATGTCACATGATCCGGATTGCTGTCAACAAAAAAAAATTATACAAAGTTTCAAACACTCAAGCATTTAATCAAACACTTAGTGTGCAGTAAACAAATACGACTCTTTAAAGATAAAACTTCAAATTATTGTCTCCAAATATCTACATTATGCAACTATTAAACAAAAACAAGACAAAATACAAGATTTAATACCAAAAATCGATTGTGTATTACCAAAAATACAAGATTTAATACCAAAAATACGACAAAATACGAACTAAAAATACCTCATTTTCGCTTCTGTAGAAACGATTGTGGGTAATGCTAACAACTCCCACGATTCACGCCTTGTTTCCTCTACACTTATCCCTCGCAATTAACTTCGATCCTCGTTCTCCATTTTCGCCTTCGCAGGAAAAGAGAAAGAGAAAGAGAGAAATGAATCGTGAAATCAAAAAAAAAAAAACCCTAATTGAAAATTTTCCCCCAAATCAAAACGACGTCGTTTTGAGTTTGATTCCAAAAACTCCTGCCACATCATTGCTTATGTGTCATACGAATCACTCATATTTAACGGTTGACTAACAGTTTTTGTGTCAATGTAGTATTATCGATAACGCTTCAAAGTTTGGGTAGTAATTTCGAATTTTATTGGCGTTCCGGTTGGATAATACACTTCTCTTTTGTTCAGGTAGAAATATACACTTTACAAATAGTACGGGTAGAAATATACCCTTTCCCCTATAGTTAACATCATTAATTTTAATACCAATAATTAAAATTTAGTAATATTAAAATAATTTTTCTTTCAATTACACTTGACCGCGCATGTGTGCGGATAATTTTTCTAGTATATTTATAAAAAGGTTATCATAAAATGTAATTTTTGAGATTATATATTAATTTATTTACTAAAATCTAATATATATATATATATATATATATATATATATATNGATCCTCGTTCTCCATTTTCGCCTTCGCAGGAAAAGAGAAAGAGAAAGAGAGAAATGAATCGTGAAATCAAAAAAAAAAAAACCCTAATTGAAAATTTTCCCCCAAATCAAAACGACGTCGTTTTGAGTTTGATTCCAAAAACTCCTGCCACATCATTGCTTATGTGTCATACGAATCACTCATATTTAACGGTTGACTAACAGTTTTTGTGTCAATGTAGTATTATCGATAACGCTTCAAAGTTTGGGTAGTAATTTCGAATTTTATTGGCGTTCCGGTTGGATAATACACTTCTCTTTTGTTCAGGTAGAAATATACACTTTACAAATAGTACGGGTAGAAATATACCCTTTCCCCTATAGTTAACATCATTAATTTTAATACCAATAATTAAAATTTAGTAATATTAAAATAATTTTTCTTTCAATTACACTTGACCGCGCATGTGTGCGGATAATTTTTCTAGTATATTTATAAAAAGGTTATCATAAAATGTAATTTTTGAGATTATATATTAATTTATTTACTAAAATCTAATATATATATATATATATATATATATATATATATGTAATAATAATTCTCATGCATTAAAAAAATACAGTTTCGTTTTAATAACTGTTTGATTGAACATTACTTTTAAAAAGTGAATTTTAAAAATAAAATTATCTAACTTACATAAGTTTAGCTTTATTTGACAGTTGTTATCATAAGTACATTTTTTTATATATCTCTGAATTTATAGTAATTTTGCATTAGATATTGTTGATTTCACAAAGACTTCTCTAAATAATAAGAATTATCATAAAATTATGAGTGAAAAGATACTACTGACTAATAAAGATTTTAATATCAAAAGTATGAAATGCTCAAAATTAATAAAAATTTGCTATTAAAAAAATACAGATTATAGACTATAAATTTCATAATAAGTGATATTTTGACGTTTTTATACAAACTGAAAACATAATAAAATATATATTATACAATAACATGACAATATCTGATATTTCTTCTTTTAATACACTTTCATAAAAAAAAAAATTTGTCCTCTGACGGAACCAAAAGAGCAAAATAGTTCAAGAACAAGAATAAAAATAAGACAAGAAACGAAAGATCTATCTACTCTACTCCTTTGAACGCACTTGATCATGAAGTCAAGAAGACCCTCCAAATGCCAAATAGGACTAAAAGCTACCATCTCGTGTAATATTTTGCGCAATAGCTTTAGCCACTTTATTTGCTGATACCGAAACTGAATGACAATCCCATGAGATTAAAATGTTGAGTTTCGCTTGAATCTCTCTCAAGATAGCAGAATACCTTGGCTAATCCTTGGGATNAAAGAGAAAGAGAAAGAGAGAAATGAATCGTGAAATCAAAAAAAAAAAAACCCTAATTGAAAATTTTCCCCCAAATCAAAACGACGTCGTTTTGAGTTTGATTCCAAAAACTCCTGCCACATCATTGCTTATGTGTCATACGAATCACTCATATTTAACGGTTGACTAACAGTTTTTGTGTCAATGTAGTATTATCGATAACGCTTCAAAGTTTGGGTAGTAATTTCGAATTTTATTGGCGTTCCGGTTGGATAATACACTTCTCTTTTGTTCAGGTAGAAATATACACTTTACAAATAGTACGGGTAGAAATATACCCTTTCCCCTATAGTTAACATCATTAATTTTAATACCAATAATTAAAATTTAGTAATATTAAAATAATTTTTCTTTCAATTACACTTGACCGCGCATGTGTGCGGATAATTTTTCTAGTATATTTATAAAAAGGTTATCATAAAATGTAATTTTTGAGATTATATATTAATTTATTTACTAAAATCTAATATATATATATATATATATATATATATATATATGTAATAATAATTCTCATGCATTAAAAAAATACAGTTTCGTTTTAATAACTGTTTGATTGAACATTACTTTTAAAAAGTGAATTTTAAAAATAAAATTATCTAACTTACATAAGTTTAGCTTTATTTGACAGTTGTTATCATAAGTACATTTTTTTATATATCTCTGAATTTATAGTAATTTTGCATTAGATATTGTTGATTTCACAAAGACTTCTCTAAATAATAAGAATTATCATAAAATTATGAGTGAAAAGATACTACTGACTAATAAAGATTTTAATATCAAAAGTATGAAATGCTCAAAATTAATAAAAATTTGCTATTAAAAAAATACAGATTATAGACTATAAATTTCATAATAAGTGATATTTTGACGTTTTTATACAAACTGAAAACATAATAAAATATATATTATACAATAACATGACAATATCTGATATTTCTTCTTTTAATACACTTTCATAAAAAAAAAAATTTGTCCTCTGACGGAACCAAAAGAGCAAAATAGTTCAAGAACAAGAATAAAAATAAGACAAGAAACGAAAGATCTATCTACTCTACTCCTTTGAACGCACTTGATCATGAAGTCAAGAAGACCCTCCAAATGCCAAATAGGACTAAAAGCTACCATCTCGTGTAATATTTTGCGCAATAGCTTTAGCCACTTTATTTGCTGATACCGAAACTGAATGACAATCCCATGAGATTAAAATGTTGAGTTTCGCTTGAATCTCTCTCAAGATAGCAGAATACCTTGGCTAATCCTTGGGATTATTAACAGTATCCATAGCTGCAGTATGGTCCGTTACCCACTTTTCACTGAATATGATCCTGACTTGGTGTAAAGCTAGATAAAGCTATCAACAAGATCCATGGCTCTAAGCATAGCTAGAATTTTTTTTGCATCAGAAGGCGAGAATAAGTGATTGACCTTTTCAAGATTCCACCGACAGCTTCCATACTCCATCAAATCTACAAACTGCAAATTCACATCAAAGAAAGTTTGCAATCTATATGGAGCTATGGGACTCTCATCAAAGATCCACTTATCCATCCAAACACTCGTATCATACTTATTTTCAACTGTCTTCAATAGGCCTTTTTTCAGCAACTCACCCCCGTGCATCATGCTTCTCCAAGCATAAGACGATCTTTTACCAATACCACAATCCATAAGACTTCTTGATGAAATATCAACTTTAGTAGAACCGAGCCACAACCGACCATGGGTACAACTGTTTAGCTAACAAAGCTTGATTAAAATTGCTTAAGCCTGTGAAACTCATACCACCTTCTAATTTTGGTTGACATAGTTTTATTTGGTCATCACAATTACTTTGTTACAATTATGACATAGCACTTGTAATCTTCCTGTTTTTACTTAAAATTTAAGATAGAGTTTGTGTCAAAAAATATTTCTAAAATCTAAACAAAACTTATTTTGAAACATATCAATATTGGTAACATGATTACACAAAAAAACATTTTTTTTCTTTTTTTTTGGTTTGGTTTTATTCTATTTGATTTTCTTGCGAAAAACTTTCTTGATAAAGAGTAGTATACATTATGAATGTCTCTTAGATATTTTTTCATTGCTATTCCCAAACATTTTGGCTGGATCTTACTCACTCTTGTCTAGATTCAATGAATCTCCTGGTCAGTAAATCATAGTGGCCACACGTGGATTAGTAAAAGAAGGTGCTAGTAAACTTTATTTTTCTGTTATTTTGCTTGACCATTATTTTGACCATCATTGAATGTACCTTATTACTTAAATTTTATAGTTAATCAAATACACAATGTTCTTTATATCTCCTATATAATATTACGGAAGTACACAACTTTTTTTATAGACTATAAAATAGTTATAAGTTATAAAGTTATATTATTATTTGATTTATTAGTTGGTTACAAAATATGTTATATGGATTATAATCATTAGTTATACCTAGATTTAAGATATTTTTTAAAAAACATTCCAAAAATATAATAAAATCTCCAAAGTATATATTTACATAAGGCAAAAAAATCTCGTAAATTCATCACTCTTAAGCATGATTTCCGATTATACAACCAAAATAAAATCTTACCTAACACCTATCCATAATTTTAGTATTAAATCATTGACATCTCCATTCACTGGAATACACCATATTTCATACAAAAAAACATTATTTGTATAGTCTGGATTTACGGTTAAAAGGAAAGTATATTAATAAAATTAATACATTAATAATTTAACTATATTTTTTGTATAGTGTGGATATACGGGTTCATTTGATTATTCATAATAATAAGGAATCTTGAACACAAACCATAATATCTACATAATGTAAAAAATCTTTCTAGTACTCGATGGGAGAGTTGAATTAAAAGTGTTAAGGCTATAAGATATCAAACTTCTCAAATAAGGTCAGCTTTACTAGAATTATATAGTTTGTGTGATGATGCTATATCAAAGAGTGAAACTGAAAGTTTGGTAGATACACTTGAAAATTTTGAGTTTTTTCTTGGGATTGTTATTTGGCATCACATTTTGTTTGCTATTAATTTGGTGAGTAAGAACTTACAAGCTAAAACTATGTGTATTGATAATGCAATGAAGCAAGTAGAAGGTGTGATATCTTTTTTTGAGAAATATAGAAATGATGGATTTAACTCAAGTATGATTATGGCTAAAGGTCTTGTTGATGATATGGATGTTGATGTCATATTTCCAAGTAAGCGTCGGAGGTTTAGGAAAAAACAGTTTGACGATAACACTCATGATGAAGTAATTCAAACACCTAAGGATGCTTTTAAAATTGATTATTTTTTTTGTTGTAGTGGATATGGCAATTGCTTCTTTGAGAAGTAGATTTGAGGAAATGAGAACATTCGAGACTGTTTTTGGATTTTTATATAATTCAGTGAAACTTAAGTCACGTGATGCTATTGAATTAAGAGAAAGGTGCACTAATTTTCATAATACATTTTCTCATTGTGGTTCATCGAATGTTGATTTGGATGACTTTTTCTCTGAGTTAAGAATTTTGCAGGTGACTTTACAGGATGAAGCAATGACACCTATTGAGGTTCTTGAGTTTGTAAAAACTATTGGTTGTTATCCAAACGTAGTTATTGCTTATCGACTTTTACTAACCATTCATGTGACAGTAGCATTAGCGGAAATAAGTTTCTCTAAGCTAAAATTGCTGAAAAATAATTTGAGATCATCAATGTCTCAAGAAAGATTGAACGGTTTAGCAATTTTATGCATTGAAAAATATATTTTGGAGAGTTTGGAGACTCAACAGTCTGCAACGAAGGTCACTCAAGCCCCTCCAAGGCTCACAGTTATTAAAAATGGAAAAATTCTAACTCAAATAAAACTTTCCATTTTTAGAACTTTTCCACTTTTGGAAACTTTCCCCTTTCAGCAACTGCTAATCCAGGAAAATTTCCCTCTTTAACAACAGCCTCACGGAACTTCATATCCCGAACACCATCTTATCTTTAGTCGCACTATTAACCACCCCTAAGCGACCAAGTAACAAGAGAGATGGGCTGGAATACTCCATTCCCGCTCGAGCCACAGACTACAACTGGGACCAGGCTAGACAAGTTCAAGTCGCGACCTACTTCTCGAACCACTTCTTGAACCCTGCCTTCATCCTCGCTAGCTCTGGGCATTCAGGTACTCGGGTCGGGTTCAGATAGGAATCGATCGGGTTCGGGTTTTTCGGGTAGAGGAGTTTAGGACCCAATAGGGTAAACAGAAAATATCGGTTCGGGTTCGGTTCGGGTCTTACGGGTTCGGGTCGGTTCGGGTCGGTTCGGGTCTAAAATTTCAGAACCTATAAATATCCGAAAAAATTGGGTATCATCCGGGTTCGGGTTTTTTTGTACCTGATTACCCAAAATTTAACCCGATAACCTGAATTTTACCCGATTACCCATAAATTTTAATGTTAAATATTAAAATAAAATTTTTAAAAAATTGGTTAATTTTTTTAAAAATATAGCTAAACATTTCAATAGAATTTTGGTTATTTTGAGTATTTTGATCTAGGAAGTACTAATATTTTTGAATTTTAAGTTGTAACTTTGAATAACTATGTTATAAAAAAAAAAATATAACAAGTATTTTATGTATATTATTTTATTTTGGGTTTGTCGGGTACCCATTCGGTTCTCGGTTCGGTTCCGGGTTCGGTTTCGGGTTCGGTTCCGGTTCTTCGGGTTTAGGAAATTAGTACCCAATAGGGTATTCTACCGGTTCTGGGTTCGGATTTGGGTCCATATTTTTGAGTCAGTTCCGGTTCGGGTTTTCGGGTCCAATTTTTTTGCCCAGACCTAATCCTCGCCTCTGACTCCCATGTCTGCTCCTCCACACCATCACAGTCCCAAAGGACTCTCATCAAAGGAATCTTCTTCTTCCGAAGTTCCTTAATTCTCCTCTCGAGAACCCTCACTGGTCTCGCTTCCAAGGTCATGTTAGGCTGAAGATCATCAGGAATCTTAGCCAACAACTGATCATCCTCGCGGAGATACTTCCGCAACATCGACACATGAAAAACTTTGTGGAAAGCACGCATAACCTCAGGCAACTCCACCCTATATGCTACCAGTCCCACCCGTTCAATCACTCTGAATGGACCCATATACCTCGGACTCAACATAGTCTCTGTCAATGACCTGTTCGGACCCCGTAATATGGCCATCTTGAGGTACACTCTGTCTCCCACCTGACACTCAAGATCTCTCCTCCTCTTATCGGCATAACTCCTCTGCCGATCCTGAGCTTCCTTCATGTTCAGCTTGAGAACCCGAATCTTCTCTGAGGTCTCCTGAACAAAACTCGCCCCGTACATGCTACTCTCACCCAACTGAGTCCAGCACAACGGTGTACGACATGGCCTCCCATACAACGCATCATAAGGGGCCATCCTAATACTCGCCTAATATATGTTGTTGTAAGCAAACTCTACCAAGCTCAGGTGATTTGCCCAATGGCAACCCCAATCCAGCACACACATACTCAACAAATCGTCCAGCGTTTGGGTCGTCTTCTCTGACTGCCCATCTGTCTAGGGATGATAAGTTGTACCCATATGCACCTTAGTGCCCATCTCTGCCTGAAATGCTCTCCAGAACACCGAGGTGAACTTGTAATCCCTATTAGACACAATACTCGCTGGCACACCATGCAATTTGACTATCTTCTTCAGATACTTCTTAGCCAAGACCGCTGCTCTATCAGTCTTCTTAATGGCCAGAAAATGTGTTGACTTAGTTAACCGGTCTACAGTGACCCAAATAGCATCAAAGGTCCGAGACACTGGCAATCCTACCACGAAGTCCATAGTAATCATTTCCCACTTCCACTTTGGAATAGGAAGACTCTTCAGCAACCCGCTTGGAACCTGATGCTCAGCCTTCATTAGTTGACACACATCGCACCTCGCGATCCAACTAGCTACATCCTTCTTCATCCCGACCCAGGGATAGTACCTCTTGAGGTCACGATACATCTTGGTCGCTCCTAGATGAATAGAGAACATGCTCGTATGAGCCTCCCTCAGGATCACTTTCCTTAACTCCTCATTTTTGGGCACACAAATCCGCCCGTGCACCAAGATGGTACCATTAGCTGAGACCTGATACCTTGAACCACCTCTCTGTAGTCATTCACCAACCTCAAATCCTTCTCCTGAGCAAACCGCACTATGCTCAGAAGATCTGCTCTATCAGCCACCTCCAAACCCAACGGCTCCTGAGAAATAGAACACAACCTCAATGCATTAATATTTCCTATCAAAGTCTCCATGTCATGCTCCTGAGCCGAAGCCGCCACTTCTGACTCAGAGCATCAGCAACCAAGTTAGCCTTACCAGGGTGATAGGCTATCTCCAGATCATAACCCGCCACCAGCTCCATGCACCGACTATGCCTCAAATTCAGCTCAGACTGAGTAAATATAGACTTCAAGCTCTTATGATATGTAAACACCTGCATCTTTGCACCATAAAGATAAGATCTCCAAATCTTCAGGGCAAAAACTACAACAGCCATCTCTAAATCATGAGTAGGATAATTGTCCTCATGCTTCCGCAACCGCCGCGAAGCATAGGCAATCACCTTCCCATGCTGCATCAACACACACACCAAACCAACTCTGGATGAATCTGTAGTAACTACATTGGGCTCTCCCTGGCGTAGTAGTAATTATCTCCTTCAGGCTTGCGAAAACCTCTTCATACTCCTGGGACCAAACAAAAGGAATCTCCTTTCCTGTCAACTTAGTCATCGGTCGTGCCTTGCTCGGAAAGCCCTGCACAAATCTCCTGTAATAACTTATCAACCCAAGAAAACTTTTGATCTCTGTGGCATTCTGTGGTCTAGGCCAAACTCGGATAGCCTAAAACTTCTCCGGATCAATAGAAACCCCCCATGCAGACACAATGTGTCCTAAAAAAACTCATCTCTTGCTGCCAAAAATTACAATTGCTCAACTTAGCAAACAACTTATGCTCCCACATCTTCCATTACTGCCATTAAATACACTACATGCTCCCCCACACTCTTGGAATAAACCATAATATCCTCGATGAAAATGATGACATCCAAGTCAAGAAAACTCCTGAAACACGCTGTTCATTAATCTCATCAATGTTGCTGGTGCGTTAGTCAACCCGAAAGGCATCGCCACAGACTCATAAACCCATACCTTGTCCTTCTACTTGATGAACAACACCGAAGCTTCCCACGGTGAAGTGATAAGACAAATGAATCCCCTGCTCAATAAATCCTCTGGTTACTTCCTCTGCTCTACTAGACTAATAATCAAGTATGCCGACATCAACTCACCACCACCCGAATATCAATACCTTTTATCCATCCAAGAACCTCAAGTAACTTGTCTCTTAGGAAAACTTGCACAAGATAACTTATTCCAAAAATAGCTTTTCCGCTTGGGAATTCTCCAAAGCAAATCATCAATACGAGCGTAATAAAACAAACAAGTACCATACATTCACATATTCCGATTCACTGCATCCAATGCTTTGCAAGCCGCTAACTCAACCCAGTTGACTTTTTCCCCCAGGAAGCTTGCCAAAAACTTGAATCTAGCAACCATGTCCATCTCCAATGAACTTCATCCACCATCGTCGCAACAATGAGTTTATCCTGTCATGAAGGTTTCTCTTGAACTTATGTACCTGGCAACCTTGCCCTTGCCGGCTTATATCTGCTGCAGCTCCCCTTCCTGAGACTCCAGCACCACCGACCACACAATCCTGGGCGCATCAGTCACACATTCATGACCGTACCGGTCATAGAACCTGATACGCCCAAATTCGAGGATCACTCTGCCGGATTAGAAAGGATAGAAACTCGCCAAGGTGCAAGGTGAAACAAGGGAGATTTGATGGATTGAAGGGTCGCACAACAGTTGCGGAAGGCTGCTGATATTCCCAACTCCAATGGCTGCTAGATATGACTCACTAGTCCAGCAAGAGGAGGCTGTTGTTTGGATATTACACACCAAGACACAAAGAAATGTTCTAGACAAAGAACAAAGAGATAGACTCTTAAAATGAAAAGGAAATTGATTGATTATTCTCAAATGAGATTACATGAGTTTATATAGTGATAAGAAACTTGGTAACAAAGCCAAGTATTGATTATTCTTGAAACTAAAAGATAATAAAGATAGTAAGTTGAATGAAGATTCAACTCTTGGTGCATGTTTTTCTTCCCAAGGTGAATTGAACTCCATTTTCGTCATCCCTCTTTGACCACAAAATAAAGTGATTATCTTGGGCTTTCTTGGACTTGAATTAGGCTCAAAGTGGGCTGGACTTGATAGATATCATCCCCAATATAATTTTCCATGCTCTCTTTGGCCATAAACTCTCTAATAAGCCCATTTAGTGCATTCATTAGCTGCTTAGCTTTTGGTCTAGTCNCAAGATGGTACCATTAGCTGAGACCTGATACCTTGAACCACCTCTCTGTAGTCATTCACCAACCTCAAATCCTTCTCCTGAGCAAACCGCACTATGCTCAGAAGATCTGCTCTATCAGCCACCTCCAAACCCAACGGCTCCTGAGAAATAGAACACAACCTCAATGCATTAATATTTCCTATCAAAGTCTCCATGTCATGCTCCTGAGCCGAAGCCGCCACTTCTGACTCAGAGCATCAGCAACCAAGTTAGCCTTACCAGGGTGATAGGCTATCTCCAGATCATAACCCGCCACCAGCTCCATGCACCGACTATGCCTCAAATTCAGCTCAGACTGAGTAAATATAGACTTCAAGCTCTTATGATATGTAAACACCTGCATCTTTGCACCATAAAGATAAGATCTCCAAATCTTCAGGGCAAAAACTACAACAGCCATCTCTAAATCATGAGTAGGATAATTGTCCTCATGCTTCCGCAACCGCCGCGAAGCATAGGCAATCACCTTCCCATGCTGCATCAACACACACACCAAACCAACTCTGGATGAATCTGTAGTAACTACATTGGGCTCTCCCTGGCGTAGTAGTAATTATCTCCTTCAGGCTTGCGAAAACCTCTTCATACTCCTGGGACCAAACAAAAGGAATCTCCTTTCCTGTCAACTTAGTCATCGGTCGTGCCTTGCTCGGAAAGCCCTGCACAAATCTCCTGTAATAACTTATCAACCCAAGAAAACTTTTGATCTCTGTGGCATTCTGTGGTCTAGGCCAAACTCGGATAGCCTAAAACTTCTCCGGATCAATAGAAACCCCCCATGCAGACACAATGTGTCCTAAAAAAACTCATCTCTTGCTGCCAAAAATTACAATTGCTCAACTTAGCAAACAACTTATGCTCCCACATCTTCCATTACTGCCATTAAATACACTACATGCTCCCCCACACTCTTGGAATAAACCATAATATCCTCGATGAAAATGATGACATCCAAGTCAAGAAAACTCCTGAAACACGCTGTTCATTAATCTCATCAATGTTGCTGGTGCGTTAGTCAACCCGAAAGGCATCGCCACAGACTCATAAACCCATACCTTGTCCTTCTACTTGATGAACAACACCGAAGCTTCCCACGGTGAAGTGATAAGACAAATGAATCCCCTGCTCAATAAATCCTCTGGTTACTTCCTCTGCTCTACTAGACTAATAATCAAGTATGCCGACATCAACTCACCACCACCCGAATATCAATACCTTTTATCCATCCAAGAACCTCAAGTAACTTGTCTCTTAGGAAAACTTGCACAAGATAACTTATTCCAAAAATAGCTTTTCCGCTTGGGAATTCTCCAAAGCAAATCATCAATACGAGCGTAATAAAACAAACAAGTACCATACATTCACATATTCCGATTCACTGCATCCAATGCTTTGCAAGCCGCTAACTCAACCCAGTTGACTTTTTCCCCCAGGAAGCTTGCCAAAAACTTGAATCTAGCAACCATGTCCATCTCCAATGAACTTCATCCACCATCGTCGCAACAATGAGTTTATCCTGTCATGAAGGTTTCTCTTGAACTTATGTACCTGGCAACCTTGCCCTTGCCGGCTTATATCTGCTGCAGCTCCCCTTCCTGAGACTCCAGCACCACCGACCACACAATCCTGGGCGCATCAGTCACACATTCATGACCGTACCGGTCATAGAACCTGATACGCCCAAATTCGAGGATCACTCTGCCGGATTAGAAAGGATAGAAACTCGCCAAGGTGCAAGGTGAAACAAGGGAGATTTGATGGATTGAAGGGTCGCACAACAGTTGCGGAAGGCTGCTGATATTCCCAACTCCAATGGCTGCTAGATATGACTCACTAGTCCAGCAAGAGGAGGCTGTTGTTTGGATATTACACACCAAGACACAAAGAAATGTTCTAGACAAAGAACAAAGAGATAGACTCTTAAAATGAAAAGGAAATTGATTGATTATTCTCAAATGAGATTACATGAGTTTATATAGTGATAAGAAACTTGGTAACAAAGCCAAGTATTGATTATTCTTGAAACTAAAAGATAATAAAGATAGTAAGTTGAATGAAGATTCAACTCTTGGTGCATGTTTTTCTTCCCAAGGTGAATTGAACTCCATTTTCGTCATCCCTCTTTGACCACAAAATAAAGTGATTATCTTGGGCTTTCTTGGACTTGAATTAGGCTCAAAGTGGGCTGGACTTGATAGATATCATCCCCAATATAATTTTCCATGCTCTCTTTGGCCATAAACTCTCTAATAAGCCCATTTAGTGCATTCATTAGCTGCTTAGCTTTTGGTCTAGTCATAGGTCCTTCAGGTACACGCAATGGTTCCTCAGCTACAAGCTCCTCTGGTTCAAGCTCAGCTACATATTCCTCAGGTTCAAGCTCAACTACTAGTTCATCCTCCTTAGCTTCATTCATGATCACATCATCCCCCTCCTCTTGAAAAGGATTTGACCTCAAATCTGGATCATCTGCCACAAAAAGAACTAAATGAGAAACATTAAAGCTTGAACTCACGTTGTACTTACCTTGAAGATCAAGTTGGTAGACATTGTCATTGATCTTTCTTTTGATCTCAAAGGGTCCATCAATTCTAGGCATGATTTTTGACTTCGTTTCAGCTGGAAACCGTTCTTTCCTCAAGTGAAACCACACTTGGTCTCCATGTTTAAATACCATCTTGCGCCTTCCTTTGTTAGCTTGTTTTGCATACTGNTTCTTCCCAAGGTGAATTGAACTCCATTTTCGTCATCCCTCTTTGACCACAAAATAAAGTGATTATCTTGGGCTTTCTTGGACTTGAATTAGGCTCAAAGTGGGCTGGACTTGATAGATATCATCCCCAATATAATTTTCCATGCTCTCTTTGGCCATAAACTCTCTAATAAGCCCATTTAGTGCATTCATTAGCTGCTTAGCTTTTGGTCTAGTCATAGGTCCTTCAGGTACACGCAATGGTTCCTCAGCTACAAGCTCCTCTGGTTCAAGCTCAGCTACATATTCCTCAGGTTCAAGCTCAACTACTAGTTCATCCTCCTTAGCTTCATTCATGATCACATCATCCCCCTCCTCTTGAAAAGGATTTGACCTCAAATCTGGATCATCTGCCACAAAAAGAACTAAATGAGAAACATTAAAGCTTGAACTCACGTTGTACTTACCTTGAAGATCAAGTTGGTAGACATTGTCATTGATCTTTCTTTTGATCTCAAAGGGTCCATCAATTCTAGGCATGATTTTTGACTTCGTTTCAGCTGGAAACCGTTCTTTCCTCAAGTGAAACCACACTTGGTCTCCATGTTTAAATACCATCTTGCGCCTTCCTTTGTTAGCTTGTTTTGCATACTGCTTGATCTTCTCCTTGATGTTTATTCTTGATTTCTTATGGATCTGTTTGGCAAGTTCAGCTTTCTTTTTCCCATCCAAAATAGCTCTTTCACTCAAAGGTAGAGGGGTTAGATCCAATGGACATAAAGGATTAAGCCACAAACGATTTGGAACGGAGAAAACTTAGTTCCTAGTTTAGACCAAAGCGTTTTCCAGAAGTAACTCAAAAACTTTGTATCCCTATTAGAAACAATTGACTTAGGCACTCCATGCAAACGAACAATTTCCCTAAAGAACAACTCAACAACATGCAAAACATTATCAGTTTTGTGACAAGGTATGAAATGCGCCATTTTTAAAAATTGATGAATGACCACAAAAACTGAATCTTTACCAGTCCTAGTTCTAGGCAAACCAAACATAAAATCCATAGAAATATCATGCCAAGGCTGAGTAGGAATAGGATGTCGATACTTTACCGTGATGTTGTTGATGGCTCTACAATCAACACACATGCGCAAACTTTCATCCTTTTTGGGCACAAGTAAGACTAGAACCGCACATGGGATCACGCTCTCTCTGTTATGTCCCTTCTCCATGATTTCATTAACTTGCCTTTAAATCTCCAATGTCTCCACGGAATTAGTCCTGTAAGCTCTTATTGGCGACAAACCGTTAGGATTCTCTTCTCGAAAGATATCTGAGAATTCCTGCAAAATATCTATCAAATTACTCGGGAGCTCCGGTGCAAGGTCAGAAAATCCCATTAGTGTTTCTTTATACACAAGCAAAAGCAATGGCTGTTGAGAGTACACAGATTTCCTTACTTAACTCTCTTTGACAAAGAAGTTGGAGTTCTTAGGAGATACCTCAGGTTTTGCTGGTTTAATTTTTTTGTCCTGACTTTTCTTCAACTGGACCTTGTCTTGATACCACTTGATACGCCCAAATTCAAGGATCACTCAGCCGGATTAGAAAAGATAGAAACTCGCCAAGGTGCAAGGTACAACAAGATAGATTTAATGGATTAAGGGGTCGCACAACAGTTGCGGAAGGCTGCTGATATTCCCAACTCCAATCGCTGCTAGATATGACACACTAGTCCAGCAAGAGGAGGCTGTTTCTTGGATATTACACACCAAGAAACAAAGAAATGTTATAGACAAAGAACAAAGAGATAGACTCATAAAATGAAAAAGAAATTGATTGATGATTCTCAAATGAGATTACCACTTAATGCAATCTGCTCTAACAACAAAACCTAAAAAGACAAGGTTATCCGTACAAAAACTGCATTTCTTGAGCCACTCAACTGAACCTTGGACTGATCTTTCAATGGATTTTGTGCTAGGTCTGCCTAGAACCAAGATAGGTAGAGATTCTGTCTTTGTGGTTGTTGATAGATTTTCTAAGATGGCACACTTCATTCCATGTCACAAAACTGATGATGCTTCAAACGTTGCTGATTTGTTCTTTAGAGAAGTTGTTCGATTGCATGGCATGCCTAGAACTATTGTTTCTGATAGGGATACTAAGTTCTTAAGCTATTTCTGGAAAACTTTGTGGTCTAAGTTAGGGACTAAGTTGTTGTTTTCAACTACTTGTCATCCTCAAACTGATGGACAAACTGAAGTAGTAAATAGAACTTTGTCTACACTTTTGCGTGCTATCATTAAGAAAAACATCAAATCTTGGGAAGAGTGTTTGCCTCATGTTGAGTTTGCATATAATCATTCAGTTCATTTTGCTACTAAGTATTCCCCTTTCCAAATTGTTTATGGTTTTAACCCTTTAACACCTTTGGATCTAATCCCTTTACCTTTGAGTGAAAGAGTTAGTATGGATGGAAAAAAGAAGGCTGAACTTGTTAAGCAGATTCATGAGAAGGCACGACTCAATATTGAAACAAGGACAAAGCAGTATGAGAAGCAAGCAAACAAAGGAAGACGTCAGCTGGTTTTTTGAAGTGGGAGATCTAGTTTGGATACATTTGAGAAATGAACGTTTCCCAGCTGAAAGAGAGTCTAAACTAATGCCAAGGGTCGATGGTCCATTCAAAGTCTTGACGAAAATTAGTGACAATGCTTACAAGCTTGATTTGCAAGGTAAGTACAAAGTGAGTTCCGCTTTTAATGTTTCTGATTTGGCTCCATTTGTTGCAGATGGTGCGGATTTGAGGACAAATCCTTTTGAAGAGGAGGGGCATGATATGATACTAGAAAGCAATGAGGATAATCAAGTTGAAGCTGAGCTTGTTCCTGAGGATGCTATGCTTGTACCTGTTGGACCAATGACAAGGGCAAGGACCAAACAGCTTGCTGGAGCTGTTCATTTGATATTTGAAGATATTTGGAGCAAAGAGAACATGGGAATTTCTATTGGGAATGATATCTATCAAGTCCAGCCCACTTTGAGCATAATACAAGCCCAAGAAAGCCCAAAATAATCACTTTATTTTGTTGTCAAAAGAGGGTCACGAAAATAGAGTTCAACTCACCTTGGGAAAGACACCTTGGGAAGAGAAACATGCACCAAGGGTTGAATCTTCATTCAACTTACTATCTTTATTATCTTTTAGTTTCAAGAACAATTAATACTTGTCTTTGTTACCAAGTTTCTTATCCCTATATAAAGAAATGTAATCTCATTTGAGAATCATCAATCAATTTTCCTTTTCATTTTAAGAGTCTATCTCTTTGTTCTTTGGCTAGAACATTTCCTTGTTTCTTGGTGTGTAATATCCAAGCAGCAGCCTCCTCTTGCTGGACTAGTGTGTCATATCTAGCAGCGATTGGAGTTGGGAATATCAGCAGCCTTCTGCAACTGCTGTGCGACCCCTCAATCCATCAAATCTCCCTTGTTGCACCTTGCACCTTGGCGAGTTTCTATCCTTTCTAATCCGGCTGAGTGATCCTTGAATTTGGGCGTATCAAGTGGTATCAGAGCAGATGGCATTAAGGTTGATGAGGAGAAAGTTAAAGCTATAAGAGTATGGCCGATCCCTAAGACCGTTGGAGAAATAAGGAGCTTTCATGGACTAGCTGGATTCCATTAGGCACTTTGTGAAAGACTTTAGCACTATAGCTGCACCACTTAATGCCATCATGTGATCCTCCTTGATACACCCAAATTCGAGGATCACTCAGCCGGATTAGAAAGGATAAAAACTCGCCAAGGTGCAAGGTGCAACAAGGGAGATTTGATGGATGGAAGGGTCGCACAACAGTTACGGAAGGCTGCTGATATTCCCAACTCCAATGGCTGCTAGATATGACTCACTAGTCCAACAAGAGGAGGCTGTTGCTTGGATATTACACACCAAGAAACAAAGAAATGTTCTAGACAAAGAACAAAGAGATAGACTCTTAAAATGAAAAGAAAATTGATTGATTATTCTCAAATGAAATTACATGAGTTTATATAGTGATAAGAAACTTGGTAACAAAGCTAAGTATTGATTATTCTTGAAACTAAAAGATAATAAAGATAGTAAGTTGAATGAAGATTCAACTCTTGGTGCATGTTTCTCTTCCCAAGGTGTCCTTTCCAAGGTGAGTTGAACTCCATTTTCGTCATCCCTCTTTGACCACAAAATAAAGTGATTATCTTGGATTTTCTTGAACTTGAATTAGGTTCAAAGTGGGCTGGACTTGATATATATCATCCCCGATATAGAAAAATGTCTATTACATGAGATTTGAACCAAGCTGTTGTTTTAGAAAAATGGGTTTGAACCAGGCTGTTGTTTTAGAAAAGTAAAAATACATTTTATAGAAAAATGTATACATTTTATAGAAAAAAAAAATACATTTTATAGAAAAATGTCTCACGTCCACGTTAGCCTTCCAATCCAAACCCATTTGAGTAGAAAACCAAAAATCTTGATTGAGTGAAATACTGAAATGGAATAATACTCATAATAATGACCCATCCATAACCATCATCCCTCATTTTATACAACCAAGCAAGCCCACTTTGACAAATTAGATCATTCTCTCTATCTCTATCTCCTCTCTTTCTCTCTCTCTTGTCTCTAGCTTTCCTTTGTTAATACCAGAGACTCTGTTGCATCCGATATGGTGGTGGTGGAGGAAGAAAGAAGCATAGAAGGAGGGCTTTTACAGCTCGATAATCAAAACGACGATCCTGAATGTCGTATTACAGCTTGTGTTATCTTTAGCACTGTTGTTGCCATTTGTGCATCCTTCTCTTTTGGTGTTGCTGTGAGTTTCTTTATCTCCTTATCCTTATTTTGTTCTTATACAAACTTCATATTTAAAAAAGTTCTTAATTATGTTCTATCTAATTTTCTTTTTCTTTTTTAACAGACTGGTTATACATCAGGTGCTGAGATAGAACTTATGAAGGATTTAGATCTTTCTATCGCGCAAGTATGTTTCTCTGTTTTGTTACTCTTGTTTCTATGTCGGAAAAAAAAATAATAACTCTGTTACAAGGTGGTTTTCATAGTGTTAACCTTAAATAACCAAAAGAAAAGTTTGCGTAACAGAGAGCGAGTGATGACGACGACACATTGACATATGCAAACAAATATGTAAAATTGTTTTTTTATATCCATTTAAAATTGAAATAAACAACCATCAATTATCTAAAGAAGAAATATAATATTGTTGTAAATCACTTGGAGTGGATCTCTATAACCGGCCCATTCATATGTCCAAGTCCACAAGACTCATTGGCTCTCTTCTCTTATTCTAAGTTGGTTTAGGAATCCCATTGTACTTAAGGCTTTATCCATTACTATATAATGTACTATTCGATTGAATCATTAATAATATAAGAGAATACATCCTTCAAGTATCTCTACTTTCACAACACGTTATCAGCACGAGTTTGCTCTAAGCTCGAACTGAGAAAAATTGCCTAACCCTAAAACCCTAAACCGCCGCCGCACATAAGTTCTTGTTCGTTCAAGCTCGACGACCGGTTCCTGTTCGTGATCAATCCGCGTTCGTGGTCAGATTCTGTTCGTGATCAAGTTTTGTTCGTGACTAGTCCGAGGTTCGTGATCAAGCTCAAGGTATATCCGATGTCTTTAGCTCCCGGATCAATTCCAGTCAACCCCAAAACGGTGGAAGGTAAATAAATCGAACTCATCGGACACATATATCGAACCTGATCTCTTAATTATATGGGAACCCTAAAATATACAATTACACAATCAACAAATCAAAACTCTAAGCTTTGAAATCCTAAACCCTAAAACTTTAAAATTCAGATTATATGAGGTTTAGAATTGCTTAGGATAAGATTGATTGTTATTGTTTTGATTGATTCTATGTCTTGCATAAATTGAAACTTAAAATCGGAATTTTGTCTTGCATGAAACCCTAAAACTAAGAACTTAAAATCGAAACCCTAGAGAAAAGTTTTTCCTAAAACCTCTTGTCCTAATTCTATTCAGAATAGGAAAATTTACTAAACTAAAAAGGAAATAATCTTATATAGAGAAAAGGACAATTTTAAAACTTAAAATTATTTGCATATTTCCTTGTCCATACTAGATTATATTTTTGTCTAGGATTTTTTCATGCATATATTAACTATATATTAAAAGATAAAAAACTATATATTAAAAGACAAGAAATTATTTACTAAAATTGGCATGGTTCGGTCTTAAATACTGCATGGCCTAGACGAAATTAATTGTACGGTTTGGTCTTAAATACCGCATGGCATAATCCAAAACAATTGGCATGGTTCGGTCTTAAATACCGCATGACCTAGACTAAAGCGATTGCATGCTTTGGTCTTAAATAGCGCATGAAAATAATCGGGTGCATGTTTTGTATTTTAGAGATGTCCAAGATCGACAATCTCCGGTATGCTGCACTTAATGTCTCTGGAGACAATTATTTACAATGGGCATTGGACACTAAAATTAACCTGAAATCAAAGGACCTGTGCGAATGCATTGAGGATGATAATAATTGCACTGAAAAGAATAACCCACACCCAAAGCAAATTCACTTCCTCTTCCCTTCCTCACCTTCACAGAAGAAAATAGATACAAGGCGATTTTGCTAATACACCATCGTCTTGCTGAGAGTCTCAAGAACCATTACCTTACCATTGAGAATCCTCTTGACCTTTGGACAGAGTTGAAAAACAGATATGGACACCAAAAGACGGTGCTCCTACCAAATGTTCAATTTGATTGGAAAAATCTAAGAATCCAGGATTTTAAATCCATGGAAAGTATAATTCAGAGCTATTTAAGATAGTCTCGATCTTGAAATTATGTGGTAAGGAGGTTATTGAGGAAGACTTGCTAGAGAAAACATTCTCAACCTTTCACACCAATAACATACTGCTTCAGCAACAATATCGTGAAAAGGGTTTTACGACATATGCAAGTCTAATCTCTTGTTTGCTGCTTGCTGAGCAGAACAATGAGTTATTATTAATGAACAGTGCAATGAGACCTCCTGGTACTGCCCCATTACCAGAAGCTCACAAGGTTGATATGCCTAAGAAAGAGCCTAAAGAGCCTAAAGAGTCTAACTATGTCCAAAGAGACAAGTATCACGGCCGTGGCCGTGGCGTGGTCGAGGTAGAGGCCGCAGAATTTTCAAACCGCAACATAAGACCAAATCCATTTGCCATAGATGTGGTATGGAGAATCATTGGGTAAAGACATGCAAAACACCTAAGCACCTTGTTGATCTCTATCAAGAGAGTTTGAAAAAGAATCCAAAAGCTAACTTGGTTCATCTCGATGGTGAAAAATATTTCGACTATGAGAATGATGACCTATTGGATTATGAGACTTCGGATTGTCTAAGAGAGGATAATTAAATTTAAATATTGTCTTGATTTAATTTCCATGTTTTATGCTTTGAATTTTATTAGATTATAATTTTGGTTTAAATTCAATTATTTTATTTCCTTCAATATATATTTGTTTGTTTTATTCTGTTATGTCTAAAACATAATTCTTGTCCATATAAATAAATGGCTGAGGACAAGAACATAAGAGATATTTTGCATAATCTCATTTTGAAAAATGTCAATATTAGCACAATAGCGGGTATAGCAAGTTTAATTGAAGGCTACGACCAGACACATATTTTATTACCTAATGGCACACATCTTGAAATAAGTGATGCCTTATATTCACCTAGCTCAAAGAGGAGCTTATTGAGTTTCAAAGACGTTCGTTTGAATGGTCTACATGTTGAAACTAAGGGTGAAGGAAACCAAGAGTTCCTATATATTATTGAAATCACCCAAGGCCATAAGAAGGTCCTAGAGACTATACCCGCATTATCCACTGGTCTTTACCATGCTAAAATAAATATGATAGAGGCTAATTTGGCAATGAACAAGATGTTGAACAATTCACTTTATGGCATGACCGGCTTGGCGATCCGGGTTCGAACATGATGCGTAAGCTAATTATGAATTCAAATGGGCACACTATTAAAGAGAGACGAGTTATCCCTAAAAATCTCACCTGTGTGGCATGTGCACAAGGGAAACTCATTATAAGGCCATCACTAGTAAAAGTCACTAAAGAGACTTTAAACTTTCTGGAAAGGATAAAAGGAGATATATGTGGACCAATACACCCACCTTGGGGGACGTTTAGATATTTTATGGTCCTTATTGATGCATCGACCAGATGGTCGCATGTTTGCTTATTGTCAACTAGAAACCTTGCGTTTGCTAGATTGCTGGCCCAGATCATACGTCTGCGAGTCCACTTTCCAGATTTTCCACTTAAGACTATACGTGTAGACAATGCTGGTGAATTTACATCCCAAGCGTTTAATGATTATTGTATGTCCATGGGGATAAGTGTGGAACATCTCGTGGCACATGTACATACACAGAATGGATTAGATGAATCCTTCATTAAACGAATTCAATTAATTGCTCGACCATTACTCATGAGGTCGAAGCTTTCTGTGTTGGCTTGGGGACACGCATTATTACATGCAGCAGAGCGTATATGCATCAGACCATCTAGTGAGCATAAATATTTGCCATCCCAATTACTAACGGGTCATGAGCCAGACATATCCCATCTAAAGACATTCGGGTGTGCCGTTTATGTACCGATTGCACCATCACAGAGAACAAAGATGGGACCTCAAAGGAGGATGGGAATATGTGTTGGATATGATTCTCCCACCATTAGTAAGTATCTAGAGCCAACTACGGGTGATTTATTTAAGGCTAGATACACGGATTGTCAGTTTGCTGAATCCAAATTTCCTATGTTGGGTGGAGAGACAAACAAGCTGGTCAAAGAAATATCATGGAATCAAACATCCTTAAATTGGCAAGATCCTCAGACTCTAGCATGTGAGGCAGAGGTCGAAAAGATTATATATTTACAAAAGCTAGCTAATCAATTGCCAGATTCCTTTGCTGACCCAAAGAAAGTTATGAAATCGTACATACCAGCTTGTAATGTACCTGTACGTATTGATGTTCAAAAGGAACATAATCAAGTTGCTACAAAGTCTAAGGCACGTTTGAAACATGGTAGACCAATAGGTTCCAAAGATAAGAATCCTCGGAAACCAAAGAAAGGTGCAAATCAAACCGAGGTTAAGGAAACCATAGACATGGCCGCGGCAAAATCTAAGGAACCGAATGAGATTTGGGACGCTGAACCTCAAGGTCCTGATGGTATTGATAATAATGAGATCTCAATAAATTATATCATGTCTGGAATTCAGTGGAACCGGAAAGATGTCGTCATGGATGAAATATTTGCATACAAGGTAGCACTTGAAATAAATGAGGATCATGAACCCACGTCTATATTAGAGTGCACTCAAAGTTCAGAATGGTTAAAATGGAAAGAAGCCATTGACGTGGAGTTAAATTAATTAAAGAAAAGGAATGTGTTTGGTCCGATCTTAAGGACACCATTCGATATAAAGCCAGTTGGACACAAATGGGTCTTTGTAAGAAAGAAAAATGAGAATAATGAAATCGTGAGATATAAGGCACGGCTTGTAGCACAAGGATTCTCTCAAAGACCAGGAATAGATTATGAGGAGACATACTCCCCTGTGATGGATGCAACGACTTTTAGATTTTTAATAAGTCTGGCTATAAGAGAAAAACTTAACTTGCGGCTAATGGATGTAGTGACCGCATATTTATATGATCCACTGGATAATGAAATTTATATGAGATTATCAGAGGGTATTGAGCTCAAAGATAAGAGTGGTTCTCGAGAACAATACTGCATAAGGCTAAACAAATCCCTTTATGGACTGAAACAACTGGGCGTATGTGGTACAATAGATTGAGTGAGTACCTATCCAAAGAAGGCTATAAGAATGATCCCATCAGTCCATGTATTTTTATAAAGAAGTTTGCAAACAAAGGGTTTGTAATCATAGCAATATATGTTGATAATTTGAATATCCTAGGAACCTCTGGGGAAATCGGCCAAACAATTGAATATCTCAAGAAAGAGTTTGAAATGAAAGACCTAGGTAAAACTAAATTCTATTTGGGATTGCAGCTTGAGTACATAAATGATGGAATCCTTGTGCATCAAATGACATATACTGAAAAGGTACTCAAGAGATTTAATATGGACTAGGCTCACCCATTGCCTAGCCCAATTGTTGTGAGAAGCCTTAATTTGGATAGTGATCCATTTGGTCCAAAGAAGGACGATGAAGAGATTCTCGGTCCGGAAGTGCCATACCTCAGTCCTATAGGAGTGTTAATGTTCTTGGCTAGCCACACTAGACCAGACATTTGTTTTGCCGTGAACCTCCTAGCAAGATTTAGTTCTTGTCCGACCCAAAGACACTGGAACGGTATCATACATGTATTGCGTTACCTACAAGGAACGTTGGATTTGGGTTTAATTTATACTAACTATAACAAAGAAGGTTTAGTTGGTTTTGCTGATGCATGTTATCTATCCGATCCACGTAATGCAAGGTCTTAAACCGGCTATGTGTTTACGCACGGTGGTACAACAATTTTGTGGCGTTCGATGAAGCAGACCATTGCGGCCACATCATCTAATCATGCAGAGATTTTAGCCATGCATGAAGCCAGCCGTGAGTGTGTTTGGTTGAGGTCCATGACACAACATATCCGATCAGATTGTGGCATGGCCGATGACAAGGGACCAACTATATTATGTGAAGACAACACCGCCTGCATCGCACAGCTCAAGGAAGGATACATTAAGGGAGATCGGACAAAGCACATATTGCCTAAGTTCTTCTTCACACATGAACTACAAAAGGCCAGAGAAGTTCAAGTTGTACAAGTTCCATCATGCGACAATTCAGCCGATCTCTTCACCAAGTCATTACCGACATCGACATTCAAGAAGCTCACGCACCAGATTGGAATGCGGAGACTTAAGGACTTTTAGTGATGCTTGGAACAGGGGGAGTAATTCGTGCTGTACTCTTTTTCCTTCACCACGGTTTTGTCCCAATGGGTTTTCCTGGTAAGGTTTTAATGAGGCAGCGTCTCCAAGCATATTACGGTGATCTCTTAGCATTTGCACGGTTAAGTCATTCAAGAGGGAGTGTTGTAAATCACTTGGAGTGTATCTCCATAACCGGCCCATTCATATGTCCAAGTCCACAAGGCCCTTTGGCCCTCTTCTCTTATTGTAAGTCGGTTTAGGAATCTCATTGTACTTAGGACTTTATCCTTGACTATATAATGTACTATTCATTGAATCATTTAATAATACAAGAGAATACATCTTTCGAGTATCTCTACTTTCACAAATATATATATATATAGTCGTTCTCGTACGTGATCCCAATGAAGTATACTTTGTTTGCTTTGCTGGTCTGGTTCACCTCCGTTTTAACCCTTTTTTTAAACTATTATCATAAATCTAATAACCCTACCTAAAGAATATAACTATAATATCCTGATATATGGAGTTGTCGAAACAATCCAAAAAGATAGTACATATATAACAGTATCTATCAATAATTCCATCATTACTGAATCAATCTCTTGTCACTCTCTCATCTACAATAATAGAAGTACCATTTACTCATGTCAATTGTTTTTTTTTTATATATCTTTCATGATTTTTTTTTTCAGAAATAATAAAGTAAAATAATTAGTATGTATTAGTTTCAGTAACTTAAACCCAATATAAAAACTATCTACTCAACTTTTTTAATTTCCCTTTGGATTAATAGTTTTTTGATTAATCATTTTTGTTTTTCCAGTTTTCAGCGTTTGGCTCATTGGCCACGTTAGGAGCTGCAGTTGGTGCACTGTTCAGCGGTAAAATGGCTATGGTCCTCGGCAGAAGAGGGGTAACTAATGAACCATTATTCTTGATAACTCAATTCACCATTTCTTTTTTCTTTCTTGACTATAGTTCTCGTATTTGTCTACGTACATTTGATTACTAGTGCCATTTTGTGCTAAAACTTAAAAGTTAAAACATATGCTTATAAGTTTTATTTCTTACTTTTGATGATTTGAAAAAGACAATGTGGGTCTCAGACATCCTAAGCATCACTGGTTGGCTTTCCATCGCTTTTGACAAGGTATTAATCATCATTTCTAACCTCAAAAATATACCTATTCCTAAGGTCCCAGATATTCTAAAGCATCTCTTCAGAAAATAAACAAACCATTTAATTTATAGTTATCAACATAAACCGAACAGCACTTAAATAGTGATTTATGTTATGTTTGGAACACAAAAGGATGTGATGTTGCTGAACTTCGGAAGAATCTCCTCAGGGATAGGTTTCGGCTTGACTAGCTATGTGGTAATTATATTAACTTATAGTTTTTTTGTTTTTATTGAATTTCATTTTGAACAGTTTGGTTTTTATTAATTTTGATAACTCTATATTTTACCATCATTTAGCATGCATTTATCTCCTGTTTTATATTGTTTAGAGTTAATTTTAACACATTTATGTCTTTTATTCTCAATTTATGCATTAGCATAGAATTTGCATTGCATTTGCATATTTCTGTGCATAAACATGTGAATTAGGTACTTTGGAAGCACCAAGGAGAAGCTTTAATCACAAGGAGACATCTAGCAAGGGAATAAGGCTCAAAAGAGGAGGAAAACAATCACTCGACCATGGAGTCGAGCACACACTGGACCGTTTGCCAAAGAACACTCGGTCGGATTCAAGACAAGTCCCTCAAAGATCGACAAGAATAAAAATCTTCTGTTGGCATTCAGCTTCAGAGTTCTTCACAAAAGTTGTACACAGTCGAGTTAGCTTTCCAATGCCGGTGGTCTCAGGCCGATCGGAGTTGTGGTGCAAGAGTTATAGCTGTTTTACTGAACGGATATCATACCAGATCGAAGACTGGAGCTACTTGACAAACCACTCGACCATGCACTCGACCGAGCACATGCTCGAGCATTTACCACCGACTCTCTATTTTGTCGCCTAGCTAACTAGGGCTTCTCTTCTTTCCTATAAATAGGCCTCTTACCTCTGGCCACAGAACAAACTCGTTTTTTTTTAGGTCTAGCCACCAAGAATTGTAATCTTCATAACTTTTGATCCTTTAAGTATTTTCATTTGATTTCTTCTACAAAGTTGCTTATTTTATCATCATATTTATGATTATGTCTGTTTCATCATTTTCTGGGTTTGTGTTCTTAAATCTCATTTATTAGATTCTGAGTAGAGGTAGATTCTTAAGGATGGGTTAGGTTGGTAGAGAACTTAGTTTGTTTAGGATGTTTAAGCTTGTTGATAATATATATCTTCTAGATTAGATATGCTCTATGCTATTCTTATACTGAGAGGGTAATGATAGATCTTAAGCTTCTTAGCATCACACCAATGTCTAAGTTGTTAGATAAGGCTAATGCTAGAGATTATCATGAAGCATGCTAAGAGATTAGATGTTTAAAGTGATTTTTGACATTGATGATCTGGGTTTTAAAGCCTGCTTTTATATGTAATAGCTAGTGAGAACTAGGTTTAAGAGTATCTAAGCTTGATTGTTATTGTCATGAGAATGAATTAACAAGTATTAGAAGATCATTGTCTAGAGATAGCTCATTATTTGTTTGAGGTTTATTAAGCAACCTAGATAGATTAATTTTAATATCAACCAATAATTCTCATCCTTAGGATCTATTTGCTACTTGTTTACTTCTGTTTCTTACATTTAATTACTTGTCTTTTTCTGCTTTATTGTTTCTGCTTTTAGTTTTAAATTCAATCTTATGTTCTGCATCACTCGGCCATGCACTCGACCTTGGTTCATACCATGCTCGATCGAGTGCTAGGTCGAGCACCAGTTTACTTTCTTGTTTATGCATTGTTCTGTTCTAGTTTGTTCTTGTTTATTTCCTATTTAATTTAGTTTTCATCCTGTTTATTTACTGCTTTTTGTTACTCTTCCTTATTTATATTCTGCACTGCTTTCATTTATTTATCTTGCATTTAGTTTCTGTTTAAGTATTTTACATTTTGCATTTTACATTTCTGTTTCATTAGGTTGATAGAATATCACCCATTTCTGAATTGGCTTAACTTGTACTATTTTGATTGCATCTTTTGTGATTAGCATAATCCCATTTGGATTGACACCTTAAGTACTACAATGCATAAGGTTAATTGAACCTGCTAGGATAGAGAAACACCTTGCATCTCACCTGATCATCTTAGCCTAAGTTTGTTTGTTTGTTAGCATTCATTCATTCATAGGTTAAGACACAAAAATCCTAGTATCAAATTTATATGTGATCTAAATTTTGTTTGCTTATTTACCTAACAGGTACCTGTCTATATAGCAGAAATTGCACCGAAACATGTCTGCGGTACATTTACCTTTTCAAATCAGGTAAATGTAAATGTTTCTTTGAGTTTTTTAATATAAATGTTACATTGTTATATATGTGTGTGTTCTCACAGTAATTAATAAAAAGATTAAGATGTATATTCATTATATATTAAAAATAACTCAAATGTGAAATAATCTATATCCGAATATACTTGTTTGGTTACAAAAATTCTAAACAGTTTTTAAAATATATATCCGTTTATAAAAATTCAAATCACATCATATGCTGAAAAAAATCTAAAATTTTATTAACTTTATGTATTAAATAGTAATTTAAATAATTAAATATAACATTAAATAAAAGTGAAAGGAGAATTATATTTTAATCTAAGATATTGCTTTAAATTAGGTAGATAGATTTTAGGAAATTAATATTATCAAATAAGGAAATCATTGTGTTTGGTTGTAAGGATTGTAGAGAATTTAGTTGAGACTTATTTGGATACAAAAATAAGAGAGGATGACACAAAAATATACTGCAAAAATGTTAAGATAGATGTAAGTATATAAGTGTCCACCAACATCAAAGAGTAAAAATCAAGACAATCTTTTTTTTTTTTTGAGTGAATGTCAAATTTATTCATCAAAAAAACTTTTGTTACAACAAGTCCATTGTTTCTGGAAAAAAAAAATTAAGAAGACTATAAACAAATACAAAACTATACCAGCCAAAAAAAACAAAAAAAGCTATACCCAAACTAAATTAAATGAGGAATTGCAGTGTATAACTAAAAATTTTTAATAATTAAGTGACTGACTATACTAACCATTAAAAGCTGATATAGTCTATATTTTCTATAATATTTCCAAAACTAATCCCAAAAACTACCATCCCTACCATCACCCACCACCACCATCTCCGCCCAGTACCACCATCAACAGCCACCGTCCAGCCACCAGCTGCCGTTCAGCCGTCCACCACTTCCAACGCCGGCCAACTCCGGCCAACTCCGGCCGCCATCCAACTCCGGTCAACTCCGGCTAACTCCGGCCAACTCCAGCCGCCGTCAAACTCTGGCCAACTCCGGCTCCGGCCAACTCCAGCCAACTCCGGCCGCCGTCCAACTCCGGCCGCTGTCCAACCCCGGCCAACTCCGGCCGCCGGCCACCACCACCACTTCTGACCTCTGTCCAGCCATCGGCCACTGGTCACCACCTCCACCTCCGATCGTCGGCTACCTCCAGCCACCACCACCACTCTTTGTAATTTTAAATACCCCTGATCCTATTTTCCTAATATTTTCAAATTTTCTGCTATATTCTTAATTTTACTTACAAATTTGGCTATCAGGCAAATTGGCCCAAAACAAATCCAGTAAATATTGTTTTTCTTAATTTAAACTAGTTAATTAGCTTTGTCATGAGTACGTAGATTGATCCTTTGTTATTCTCGTCTGATTATGTATTAGCTTCTTCAAAATGCTGGACTCGCCATAGTTTATTTTTGTGGGATTTTCATGACTTGGAGGATGTTGGCTGTATCAACTATAAATATCATATCAACTGTGGAGAAATTAATATATATATATATATATATATATATATATATTAACTGATAAAAATAAAAATTTTTGTTTTCCCCTGTCTAGGTGCTTTACCATGCATCATTCAAGTAATCGGTTTATTCTTCGTACCAGAGTCCCCAAGATGGCTGGTTGGTCATTTTTTTTTGTTAATACCCATTAACATAATTTATCAACCATGGGAAGATATGAAACCAATCCATTTAAAATTTTGCAGGCAAAAGTTGGTACAGATAAAGAACTCGAAAATTCACTGCTTCGGCTTAGAGGGAGAGATGCTGATATTTCACGTGAAGCCTCCGAAATTAAAGGGAGTTTTACTATTCTCATAATATTTTCAGCTATAAAGTATGTACAACTCAGTCCTTGAAAAATAAAAAACAATGTTAAGTTTGAATGATTTTGTTTTGTTTTTAAGGTTATGACCAAAATGGTAGAAAATGATTCGAGGTCGAGTTTTTGTGATTTGTTCCAGAGAAAATATAGATACACCCTCGTGGTACAGTTAATTTTACATGTTTGAGATATAAGTACATAAAACTGTATTCGTAGAATGTATTCTACTTTTCATATTTATCTGCATAACATTATTTTTTTTATTTTATTTTTTTTATGATTTTATATCTTAGGTAGGAGTCGGGCTAATGTTGACACAACAATTCTCAGGAAGTGCTGCTGTAATCTCTTATGCAAGTACCATTTTTAGAAAATCTGGTAAGATTAAGCTTTTGATTCTTTTTATATAGACACGTCACACATATACAACAGTCTACTTGAATCTGCAAGTGAAGTATTTGCATAGAATTTCCAGTTTTTTATAAGATTTTTTTATTACTTTTGTGGAAAAAAAAATATCTTAGTAAATATTTACCATGAGGTTCCTCTTTCCATTTACTTTTTGGTTAAAATGTTAAATTTATTTCTCAAAAAAAAAAAAAGAGTATATAAATGTATGGAGGTGAGTAAAAGCTGATCAAAATAATAAAATGGAAAAACAGAGCACAAGCTGAAGAACAGAAAACAGGTTTCCAACCCTTTTTTTTTTTTTTGCTTAATAATTTTTTTTGAGTTAAAACAGGTTTTCCGGTGGCAATTGGAATGATGATGTTAAGCCTCTTCGTGGTAAGTTTATATATCTACTTTTTTTTTTTGTTAATTTATATGCATGAAAATTGATTATATATATATATATATATATATAAATATTTTAAGTTAAAACTTTTAATTAGTAAAACTAAAATTGGTAACCCCATACTACAATAGTACATGGTGAATCACAAATAGCTTTGACAATTACAATCACAAAAGCGTTATTAAAAATTATTCTTTTTATTATTTTTTTATTGTACAGTATCAGATTTTTTTTTTTTGTCAACCGAACATTAAATTAGAAGATAACTCCAAAGTTGATTGCCCAAACTGGAGGGAAAGAGTTTACAAAGGTAGATGCAGAAACTAACAATCTCGAAGAACGGGTAAGACAATCAGCCCGTACATTAGACGTACGCGGAATCCTCAAAAGTAAAAAGGATGGAAATGATGAGCGAAGTGAGCTAAACTCATCCAACATATTAGAAAAAGCAGGCCAATCATCATGGAACTGTACCATCGCCACTAATTCAGCACAATCCGTCTCGAAACTCTGACATTGAGTGCCCGTCGCCAATATGGATGTCATCGCCCAAATCAACGCCTGAAGCTCCGAATGTAGAGGTGATGGTCCGCGTCGCTGATTTCGTGCTCCCATTAATAACGTTCTATCTTCATTATTACATAACCACCAACCTAACCCTTCCAAAGGATCTGAAGCCTTCCAAGATCCATCGACCTGACACCGGGACCAAGGAGCCGAATCTCCAAAGGTAAAGGATCTAACGGAACCAAAGTGAAGGACTTAGTCTCCTTCCATAACAACTTATCCATAGTCGCCTGAGTGATAATATCAGCTGGCTCTGCCTCTATACCCTGAAAAACTTTTTTATTTCTATCTTTCCAGATACACTAGACAATCCAAGGAAGACGTCTGGTGTAATGGATTGTATCCTATAGTATCAGGTTTATTGTTATATTAGTACAGTTTTGTGTAATGGATTGTATCCTATAGTATTTTTGAAATTAGTTGTTATTTAACTACTATAACTGTAATGATTTTGGCATTTTAATGATCATTTTTTGTTAAGTTAAATAATTTGCAAAAACAATTCTACTCTCGTTAGCATTATTAAATGGTATTTTCTGGATATTCGCAGATGCCAAAAACCATGATTGGTCTCATTCTTGTCGATAAATGGGGCAGACGTCCTCTCTTGTTGATGAGCACGTCTTTACTTTTTACGTACGTTCAGACAATCTATAAAAGATATGAAGGTTGTAGTATAAAGATCAGAAGGTTAATGTGGAATTAACCAAGTGTTGGAAACATTCTGGGTGTAGCAGAAGGTTTCCGGGAGCTGGTCTAGCTTGTGAACCGGTTGGTTCAATTGAGTCCGGTTGGGACTTGGTTATTCACTAAAGCGTTGACACGCTCAGTTCTCTTGTTGGTTGCACGCTTGCACGTGTGAGGGTTTGTTAGACGTTTAAAGGTCTATCGTCTTTTTCTTATCTCTGTATCGATTTCATTGTAGAGAGAGAGGGAAATTGTAGAGAGAGTTCTGAGTGATTGTAACCGATGAAGTTTAAGCTCGAGTTTGAGCTGAGTTTAGTGGATTCCGGTGCACCGATGACGGCGAGACGTAGGGCTTCACATCGAAGCCCGAACTCGTTAAATCTCCTGTGTTGATTCGTTCTCTTTCTTGTTTTTTCTTTGGTTCGAGTTCAATCTAATCTCAAGATCGAAGATTAGGTTTCACAAATTGGTATCAGAGTAAGGTTACGGCTAAGGCGAATCAAGATCTACGATGAGTGCGAAATTAGAAGTCGCGTTGTTCGATGGAACTGGAGATTTCTCTCTTTGGAGAACAAGGATGTTTGCGCATCTGAAGATCCTGAGATTGAAGGATGTTATATCGGAGCATACACCTCCGGTGTTGACAGAAGCAAAAGAGTGAGATCCAGGAAAGAAGAAGAAGCTGATCGAGGATGAGGCTACAAGACTCGATCGATGTGACAAGGCAAAGCATGTGATCTCCTTGAACGTCGGGGACAAAGTTTTGAGGAAGATCGAGAAGTGTGCTACAGCTGTAGAGACATGGTTGACCTTAGAGCGTCTGTTTATGGTAAAGACTCTTCCAAATAGGGTTTATCTACAGCTTAAGGTTTATAATTTCAAGATGCAAGAGTCTAAGACTTTAGACGAGAATATTGATGAGTTCTTGAAGTTGATTGCTGATCTTAGTCATCTAGATATAGAGGTTCTAGATGAGGTTCAAGCGGTTCTGTTGCTTAGTTCTCTTCCGGCGATATATGAGTTACTCAAGGAGACATTGAGATATGGAAGAGAAGGGATCAAGTTTGAATAGGTCGCAAGTGCTGCTAGATCAAAAGAGATGGAGCTTCGGGACAGTAATGGCTTAAAGACTATCTCCGAAGCTCATTTAATCAGAGGAAGATCGGAGAACCGAAACGCTCAACAGAACAATAACAAGAATCAGTCAAGATCCAAATCCAGAGATGGTGGTAAGAAGATCTGTTGGGTGTGTGGGAAGGAGGGGCATTTTAAAAAGCAGTGCTACAAGTGGTTGGAAAGAAACAAAGGTAAGAACACTCAGTCTCAAACCCAAGGCGAGGCTGCTATGGTGAAGGACGACGCTCAAGATCTGCTTGGGTTGGTAGCCTCAGAAGTAAATTTGGCTACAGGAGATATTAGCCAAGATGAGTGGATCATGGATTCGGCTTGCTCCGTCCACATGACGTCAAAGAGAAACTTATTCATTGACATGAATGAGTTATCCAACGGGAAGGTTAGAATGACTAACAACACCTTTTGCGAGGTAAAAGGCATTGGTTCAATCAGGTTTCAGAATCCAGATGGTACTACTTTTGTTTTGCATGATGTTAGGTTCATGCCTGATAATTCTCGGAATCTGATATCCCTAGGCACCTTAGAGATGAAGGGGTGTGAGTTCAAAGGGGGGAATGGTGTTCTTAAGGTTGTGAAAGGCTGTACAATATTCATGAAGGGAACAAGACGCCAAACTCTTTACATTCTGGATGGAGTTGCAAAAGGTGCAGAGGCTCACGTAGCAGAGTCAGAGAAGCTTACTGATCTGTTCAAGCTGATGAAAAAAGTTTGTTGTGGCACAACAGACTAGGACACATTGGTCGAAAAGGACTTCAGGTTCTCGCTAAGAGAGGTTGCTTCAAGGTCAGTAAAGTTTCGGGAGTTGATTTCTGTGAAGATTGTGTTTTCGGTAAGACACACAAGGTGAGTTTTGGTTCAGCTCATCATGTCACTAAAGAAAAGCTGGACTACGTGCATTCTGATCTGTGGGGTTCCCCGAATGTACCTATGAGTTTAGGGAGATGTCAGTATTTCATCTCTTTCACAGATGACTACTCTAGGAAAGTTTGGATTTACTTCTTGAGATCCAAAGATGAAGCATTCAGGAGTTTCGTAGACTAGAAGAAAATGGTGGAAACTCAATTAGAAAGAAAAGTGAAGAAGCTTCCCACTGACAACGGTCTTGAGTTCTACAATCAATAGTTTGACCGTTTCTGCAAGGATGAAGGTGTAGTTAGACACATGACGTGCACCTATACTCCGCAACAAAACGGAGTGGCAGAGAGACTTAATAGAACCATTATGAACAAGGTTCGTAGCATGTTAAGCGAGAGTGGTCTCGGTCAGAGTTTTTGGGCAGAAGCAGCTTCTACAGCGGTTTACTTGATAAACCGTTCACCCTCTTCGGCTATTGATTTCAAGGTCCCTGAGGAGTTGTGGACATCAGTGATGCCTTCTGTGGATGGTTTAAGGAGGTTTGGTTGCTTAGCTTATATTCATTCAAATGAGGGAAAGCTAGAACCGAGAGCAAAGAAAGGAGATTTTACTGGTTACCCAGATGGAGTTAAAGGTTATAGACGACAAGAAGTCTGTTATCAGCAGAAATATGGTCTTTAAGGAGGACGTGATGTTCAAGGATTTTAAGACCGAGTTAACGACAGGTAATGATCAAATTTTTTTGGTTATTGATAAACTTTTAAGTTTTGATTTTGCAGGTGAACACAGGGTCTTAGGAGATTCTTCTCACGGTGGAGTTTTCTCAGAACCGGGTGTTTCGTCTGAGCAGATTGCAACTGATTCAGATGTTCAGGGTTCAGAGGTTGCAAGTCAAAGTGGAGGTCATCAGGATCCGAGTAGTTATCAGTTAGCAAGGGATAGGTCAGAAGGCAGGTTGTGCCCCCTGTAAGGTTTCAGGATTATGATGTAGGCACAGAGGAGGATGATATGGAAGCCTATGTGTGTTTCTTGTCTGAAGATGGAGGCCTCACTGAGCCAGAGAATTTTGCTGAGGCAATTAGGGATCCAGACAGTGACAAGTGGATGGAAGCAGCATCGGAGGAGATAAGCTCTCAACAAAAAAATAACACCTGGGATCTTATCGACAGGCCAAAAGACTGTAAGCCGATTAGCTGTAAGTGGATTTTCAAGCGGAAAGCAGGCATGTCAGATTCTGATCCTCCGAGGTTCAAAGCCAGGTTTGTGGCCAGAGGTTTCTCGCAGAAAGAAGGAGTAGATTATCAGGAGATCTTTGCTCCAGTCGTCAAACACGTCTCTATTCGGTGCGATGTCGAGACTGGTTCCTCTTTCCCGTAGGGATCATGGGGACCACGAGTGTAACCTCGACGGAAAGCCCATGATTCGAGCTGCCGGGATCCCGAACTGAGATGGGTCTCTGGCGGGTGAAATCCAAGAAACCCGAAGAGCTTTGGTCCGGTGTCTGGGTGTCGCCAAGCAACGAGTGTGTCCCAGATCTGACCGAATTTGGGACCTCACGATCGGACTGGACTTGAGTCTGCTCACCCTGAGAAGGGGCGTTGTTAGGGACGGACCCCTGATGTGTTATTGGTGGTGCGATGTCGCTGGTGCGTTCGTGAGTGATTTCTGGCATGGTTGTATTAGTTGCGGATGGATCCATTTTGCCTAGATTTCTTCAAAGTAATCGATTTTTGAGAATAGAAAGACCTATGTCCCAACAGATGGCGCCAAATTGTTGATACGAGAAACAACAACTACATTGATTCGAAGGTGAAATAAGATCTGGGCAGACTTTCGATTTAAATCGACAAGAACAATGAAGAATGACAGACTAGATTTTGTATTGATTTTTCTTTGTTTTGTTGCGTAAAATTACATGTCTGTTTCTTAACCATGACCTCAGTGTTTAAGCAGAAAATAAAATCTTAACTATCTCCTCCATCTCCTCCGAAGATCTGGGCTTGTGATCCCGCGACCTCCTCTCGCAGTTGACTCGACGTTCTTCCTGGTCGGACCTTCTTCTTGGGCCCATAAAGGACCCGCTACTGATTGTGACAACCGCTCCTTATTGGGCTTCTCCTATGGGCTTGTCTATCGTCGAAACCCAACACCAACAGTCGGGTTCGGGTAGTGTATAAAATCTGATCGGGTGTAATACATTTAAGGTTCGGATACCCGATCGGGTTTGGGTATTACCCGAACCTGAATGCTCACCCGAACTAATCCGAATTAAATGTAAAAATATGCATCTAAAAGGATTTGAACCCATAACCTTGAGCATTTAAGGGTGCATCTTTAACCATTTTGTCATCTAAATTTCTCTATCCTAACGTGAAACGTTAAATATTTATATATATACAAGTGTTTTAAAAATTTTTAAAAATAAAAATTAGTTTTTTTTTTATGGTTTGTTTGAGTTCGGGTATATCCGAATTACCCGAACCCGAACGGGTAATACTCGACCCAATAGTATAAAAAACCCAAACGGTTTCTATATGTCTAAACCCGAAAACCCGAACCCGAACCCGAATGCCCAGAGTTAAGTGTGATATTTCCTTTTTTTTTTTATTTTTTTATTTATTTTTTTATTTTTGTCAATCGATATGTTTTAAGAAAATATTTTTGTATTGGTTTAACTGTGGCAGAAGTGCTTACTATTTTGATTTTAACATCAAAATAACATTTGCGGACTATGCATCATGCATTATGATGTTGTACGAGAAGTTCGATCTGACTATTATTTTGACTGATGTAAGTTTATGGCTAATATTAATTGAAGTGTATGTATACTGATATACAGTATAAAATGTCTTTTTAAATGGAATCATCCAAAAAGAAGTGTATGTATCCCAGCTAAAGGGTTTTAAAGATCCAAAATTCCTTAACTAGGTCTACAAGCTCAAGAAATCTCTCTCTGGTTAAACAGGCACCTCGTACTTGGTATGAACGTTTCATTATGTTCTTGGTTGATAATTGGTTTAAAAGAGAAAGTATTGACAAGACATTTTTCATCTATGAAGAAGGTACAAACATCTTCATAGTTCATCTTTGAAACATGGTAATTGTTATTATCTTTGTAATCATTCTATAAAAGTATTAGTTATAATGATAAAAATCTTATTTTATAAACATTTTTCTAAAAAAAATAACAAATTAAGAAAGTATTTTTATAAATTAATACTCTTTTTCATAAATATTATCATTTTGACATTTTTATATAAAAAGAGTGTTATTTATGTTTTCATTGTAGTTTTTAAGATTAAATTCTCTTATCATATTATTTGAGCTTATTAATTAGAAATAGAAAAAATAGTGTATTTGTAAAAGGTAAAATATAAATTTAGATAGTTTTTTTTTAAATTTGTGTGCATTATGTCAAAATGACATTCTATGTAAAATAGAGAACGTAACTAGATGGTGACCTGCACTATAAACCACAGGTTAATATTTACGTAAATTTTAATTTTTATTGACAAAAAAATATTAGCTCATATGAGCCAAATAGTTTACATACAAAACATGATATAGAGTTGTAAGCGCCTTGCGCGCCAAAGTGTCTGCACATAAAATTTTAATTCATTGGTTACAAAATAATAGTAGCATCTTTATTTGATTTACTCTAATTTATATATTTAATTTCATATTCTGGTTTTGACTATAGTCAGTATAGTAAACTTAACAAATTACTAACTGTAGCGTTCCTGTTTAGAATCACATTTTTAATTTTTCATAGTATTTTAGTTACATATATTATATTGAATAAAATATGTTATTATTGCTTTAAAAATTTTAATAAGATATTTACTATGCAATGTACACAGCGAAAAATGTTTGATAAATTAAATGTAATCTTATATTTTGAAAATATTTTAATACTTTAATATTGAGTCAACATAGAAAATGAATTAAAGTGCATGAGATTATATGAGCGGGAGGTGAAACAGAGTAAAAAAATATAATTTTTTCACTAAAAAATCATCAAGATCAAGGCAAAATCATAAATTTTGAATATTTATAAGTATCAAATAAGTTAACCCGTAAAGTATAAATATATTTTGTTTAGTGTGATACAACAATATATTACCTCTCCTAAGATGGAGAATTTAGGCGATTTCTTAATCATCCAATTATATTAAATTATAAATGTCAAATCCTCTCAAATTTTGAATTAATTTCTGATCAGACGAAGTTTTTTAGCAAAAAATATTATAAATTGTAAAAAATTTGCCAAAAAAAATTGTAACGCGCACTGTTTAGTAGCGGAGGTTTAATAATTTTATGTGTATAATTATTTTTATATTAATTTCAAATGATCAAAATAATTATTTAAGGAAAACTAATATTATGATTGATCATAATTATTTATGATTTTTTAGTAAAATATTTTTTGTGTTTTATAAAATTAAGATTAAAATTATGTGTAAGGATATTGGATTTCTAGTTATTCAAATACCATATGTTATAATCTAATATTATTGTTATGAATAACTGTTTTTGATACTATTGACGAAAATAAGTTCTTTGCATTCTAATTGATTAAAATATGAGTATTATAAAATTCAGATTCTGTGAGTCTTTTTTTTTTTTTTTTTTTTTTNCTGTGTGAGTTGATTTTATGAGCAAATGTATTTTGAAATTTTTTTGTTGTATAAATTCTATTAATACAGATTAAGTTTAAAAAGCATTAACTTATGTAATTTGGAAACACTATATTTTTAATATCTTGTTTTGATTTTGATAATTTTTATTAAAAAAAATGAAAAAATCAGTCTGTATTTCATGATTTAAGCTTCTTTGTTATTTTAAAATTTAAGCAACTAATCTATATAAGTAATGTGTTGAGAACTAAAATTAAAAAAACAATTAATATACACTAACAAAAAAAAGAAACTACATTAATCTATGGGACCTGTATGTTTTAAAAAATCTGAGTATGTTTTTGGTGATATTTTTTGTTTTTGTTGCATAGTTGAAAAAAAATTTGTTTGAGAATTTTACTCTTTATATGGTTTTACTTTTTTGTTTTGAAACATATATTTATTCAATAGAATTTTACTCCGGGGTGATACTCTTTACGTCTACACAAAACGCCGATTCATTCGAATCCTGGATTTGTCTGTACCAGAAGGTTTCAAGGATGTTGTGCCCGACAGTTACATATTACTACCATTTTATCCAGCTTCTCCTCCGAGTGATGATGAAACCACATATGATGATGGAGCAATCTCTAGTCATAACATTGCTGTTACAACCTCGGGAGAGGTTTTGTTGGTCGAGAGCATCGCTTATGAGGCAACCTCTGATGAAATACCTCGGGAGAGGTTCTTCCGCCTCTACAAGACGGATCCTAATCCAGATCCCGATGAGCTTATATACAACCCGAACCTGTCTGTCGAGGTAGATTCTTTAGGCAATGAGGCCCTCCTTCTGGATTTAGGTTTCACTGTGCCTGCTGACCATACCCTCGATATCCAACCAAACTCCATCTACTTCACCCGTCATGACCGTCTTCGTAACTGTAAACTGAAACCTTCCTGCCCAGACATCTGCCCCTGCATCTGTGTATTCAATCTTGACACAAAAAAAGCTAACACAATTCCCCAGCCTCTCCGACTTGAACCCCAAGGATGCTCGATGGTTTCTCCCGTCTTAATTTGCTTCTCTCTGCCTTTATTTCCCTGTTTGATCTATCTAGCAACAAAGAAGACACTTACGAGTTTCTCCTCTTGGGTCTTGATTTGTTTCTTCCTTCATTTTGGAGATTTGCTGCAGATCCCTGTTTTTATATCTTTTTCATTTATATTCGTTTCTCTTACATGACAGCTCTAAAATAAGTTAACTAACAATAAGCAAGTTTATGTATGCTTTGTGGTCCTATTGATCTTCATGGATTAATACACAAATCTTCAACAAGCAAGAATAAGAAGAAATAAAGCAGCAGAGGAATTTATCAGGATGATTGCGAGTGTGATCCATCTCAATTCAAATAAATGCTGTCCAAAACTCCAAAACCAGCTGCAACGCCGCCTTCATCTGATGTTGAGATCTTGGTGCGCATTAGATAACCACTCTGCTCGTGTTTGTACCGCGGATTGCACAACTTAAATAAATAAAGATTTTGTGGGAAAGAGCAAGCAAGTTCTTTTATTAATCGGGGAAAACGTGAGATCGTCACTTAAAATAAGTCGGGATAGAGCTTGTTAATTCACAAGCGAACTAGCAAGCTAAAAATGACGAACTGAAAATAGGAACGAATTATACGAAAGACAATAACAGTTTTCGATGCAAAGTATTGCTCTGTAGGTATTGTCCGCGGGTCAGAATGGTGATGCCAATAAATGCTTTCTCCTTTTATAGGGGACTGTTGACCTAGGGATGTCTAGGGTTTTTGTCGTGAATTCCTGAGATTGCCCTTTTGCGAGAATTAGTGGACTTGCTCCCAATCTTGTCGGGCCGAGATTGTAATTAATGAATCTTGTTGGGCCGAATGGCATATTGGGCGTAGCCCATATCCAACAATAGTCCCCCCCTTAGTCCGGAGAGTGGCATTCCTTCTGCGATCAGCGGACGTACTTAAATTATCCGTAATATGCCTGCTCGGCTCATATTGTTTCGGGTCGCTTCTATGGAACAAAATTGCTACAACGATTCTTCTGTAGTCACCAGGCTCGTTCTTCGAGAGATACCGTGGATATCCAGCGGTCTTTACTCTAAGCGCGGTATTCAATGAGTTTCCCGAAAAAGAGCAGATTGCATATCGAGGTGACGGATTCTGCAGTAAAATTTCCGTTTTATTTACTTATTTATTTGTTCTTCCTCTTCTCCCTTTTTCTTCACTTCCTCCACTTCATAAAAAGGTAATTTCCTCCCTCTATCCTTTTATTTTCATGTTTTTACTTCTTTCTCTCTCTATTTTTCTCTCCCCTTTGTTTGGTCACATATCCTTGAAGACCTAGCAGCCGCCGCCGAGCGAGCTTCTCATGGGGAGATCACCGATGGTCGGCGGTCGGCGAGGCCGTTCGGTTCGGGATCGGCACGATGCCGATACAGGGAGAGATGGAGGTTGCCGTGCTGGCTCGGGCTTGAGCGGGTTTGAAGGTCATCAGATCGAGCTGGGTTTCGAGGGCGGCAGCGAGAACGAGGTCGGCAACGGGATGGTCGGAGATCGGCGCCATATGGATTCCGTGAATCCGGCTGAGAGAGGCGGAGCGTTTGAGTCTGGTCGATCGGCGGAGATCGGTGGATTGGATCGTGAGGGTTCCGGGTTGAATGGTGTGGTCGGTGCTTTTCCGCTGAGAGTGGCTGGATCCGGTGAGTTCGGCGTGGGAGATCTCGGATCTCGGCCTAGCGTCAGCGAG
>NC_025692.1:12570635-12599464 GCF_000633955.1 Camelina sativa | reverse complement strand
GACATCTGCCCCTGCATCTGTGTATTCAATCTTGACACAAAAAAAGCTAACACAATTCCCCAGCCTCTCCGACTTGAACCCCAAGGATGCTCGATGGTTTCTCCCGTCTTAATTTGCTTCTCTCTGCCTTTATTTCCCTGTTTGATCTATCTAGCAACAAAGAAGACACTTACGAGTTTCTCCTCTTGGGTCTTGATTTGTTTCTTCCTTCATTTTGGAGATTTGCTGCAGATCCCTGTTTTTATATCTTTTTCATTTATATTCGTTTCTCTTACATGACAGCTCTAAAATAAGTTAACTAACAATAAGCAAGTTTATGTATGCTTTGTGGTCCTATTGATCTTCATGGATTAATACACAAATCTTCAACAAGCAAGAATAAGAAGAAATAAAGCAGCAGAGGAATTTATCAGGATGATTGCGAGTGTGATCCATCTCAATTCAAATAAATGCTGTCCAAAACTCCAAAACCAGCTGCAACGCCGCCTTCATCTGATGTTGAGATCTTGGTGCGCATTAGATAACCACTCTGCTCGTGTTTGTACCGCGGATTGCACAACTTAAATAAATAAAGATTTTGTGGGAAAGAGCAAGCAAGTTCTTTTATTAATCGGGGAAAACGTGAGATCGTCACTTAAAATAAGTCGGGATAGAGCTTGTTAATTCACAAGCGAACTAGCAAGCTAAAAATGACGAACTGAAAATAGGAACGAATTATACGAAAGACAATAACAGTTTTCGATGCAAAGTATTGCTCTGTAGGTATTGTCCGCGGGTCAGAATGGTGATGCCAATAAATGCTTTCTCCTTTTATAGGGGACTGTTGACCTAGGGATGTCTAGGGTTTTTGTCGTGAATTCCTGAGATTGCCCTTTTGCGAGAATTAGTGGACTTGCTCCCAATCTTGTCGGGCCGAGATTGTAATTAATGAATCTTGTTGGGCCGAATGGCATATTGGGCGTAGCCCATATCCAACAATAGTCCCCCCCTTAGTCCGGAGAGTGGCATTCCTTCTGCGATCAGCGGACGTACTTAAATTATCCGTAATATGCCTGCTCGGCTCATATTGTTTCGGGTCGCTTCTATGGAACAAAATTGCTACAACGATTCTTCTGTAGTCACCAGGCTCGTTCTTCGAGAGATACCGTGGATATCCAGCGGTCTTTACTCTAAGCGCGGTATTCAATGAGTTTCCCGAAAAAGAGCAGATTGCATATCGAGGTGACGGATTCTGCAGTAAAATTTCCGTTTTATTTACTTATTTATTTGTTCTTCCTCTTCTCCCTTTTTCTTCACTTCCTCCACTTCATAAAAAGGTAATTTCCTCCCTCTATCCTTTTATTTTCATGTTTTTACTTCTTTCTCTCTCTATTTTTCTCTCCCCTTTGTTTGGTCACATATCCTTGAAGACCTAGCAGCCGCCGCCGAGCGAGCTTCTCATGGGGAGATCACCGATGGTCGGCGGTCGGCGAGGCCGTTCGGTTCGGGATCGGCACGATGCCGATACAGGGAGAGATGGAGGTTGCCGTGCTGGCTCGGGCTTGAGCGGGTTTGAAGGTCATCAGATCGAGCTGGGTTTCGAGGGCGGCAGCGAGAACGAGGTCGGCAACGGGATGGTCGGAGATCGGCGCCATATGGATTCCGTGAATCCGGCTGAGAGAGGCGGAGCGTTTGAGTCTGGTCGATCGGCGGAGATCGGTGGATTGGATCGTGAGGGTTCCGGGTTGAATGGTGTGGTCGGTGCTTTTCCGCTGAGAGTGGCTGGATCCGGTGAGTTCGGCGTGGGAGATCTCGGATCTCGGCCTAGCGTCAGCGAGATCGGGATGAGAGATCTCGGAGGTCGGTAATCTGTCGGCGAGATCGGGATGAGAGATCTCGTAGCTCGGCCTAGCGTCGGTGAGATCGGGATGAGAGATCTCGGAGGTCAGCAATCTGTCGGCGAGATCGGGACGAGAGATCTCGGAGGTTGGCAATCTGTCGGCCAGATCGGGATGAGAGATCTCGTAGCTCGGCCTAGCGTCGGTGAGATCGGCGTGGGAGGTCTCGGTTCTCGGTCGTCAGGCGATAGGACTCCAAACGAGAGAGATCGACGAGGGGGTATGAACGAGGTCGGCAAAGATGGCATGCCCGAGGTCGGCATAGGAGACGAACCGGAGATCGACATAGTTAAGGGCACTGCGACCACTCGTCGAATTGGTGAGATCGGCAGTCTCGCGAGCAGGATGTCAGCTCGGTGAATGGGTGCTCCTGAGGTCGGCGCAGTTAGTCGCTGGGTTGAGGTCGGTTCCGATCTCATGGTGGGTGGTCGCGAGGTCGATTCTGACGATGGTGATGCCGATCTCATGGTGGGTGGTCGCGAGGTCGGCATTTCGTGCAGATAAGAAGGTCGTCCTTCGACGAGCTCCCGAGTTCTAATGTATACGCGTGGTAAAACTCTTGCGGGAATCCAGCGTGCTTTTTCCGAAGAGTTTGCGGCTTATAAAGACGTTTTTGATGATGTTAGTGTCGGTATTGGAGCAAAGTGTGGAGATTTTGATAGCTTGGCCAACGACTACAATTTTGCTGATATTCTCGAGTTCAGCGAAGATAGCGACAGTGGTTCTGGTGGGAGTCCTATGGACGTTGTCCTGGCCGAGGATACTGGTCCACGTTCGGCTGTTTTGGGTCTTAGTGCTGCATCGATTGGTGCCAATCTTTCAGTCGGCTCGGCCGATCATGGTCCTTCGTTGTGCACATCGGATATTATTGCTGAGATGGCGCGGTGGTGTAGGATGCCCGAGGGATTGGTTTTCCGGGTTCCTGAGTCTCACGAACGTCCTTGGACGCCTCCGACATGTTTCATTGCGCTTTTTGAGCATTACTTTACTGAATGCGGTCTTTTGTTCCCTTTGCCGAATTTTTTGATAAGTTATTGTGCGAGGCGTAGGATTGCCATTTCTCAGCTTTCTGTGGGAGGTATCCGTAATGCGGTTGGTTTGGTGATACTTGGTACGAACTGTGGTGTAGAGGTTGACGTGCATTTTCTGGAGGAAGCCACCAAGTTCACAAAAGTTAGAGGTAGTCCGGGATATTTCTACACCAGTGCTAAATCAGGTCATCAGATAATCGTCGGGGCTGAGAAAAAGATTCGTCGTTGGCAACGTTATTTTTTCTTTGTCAAGCGGGACGAGATTTCGTTTGATGATCTCGATGTGTTTTGTGCTACTGAGTGGAATATGTTTCCCGGTAGCTTCATAGTTTCTCACTCATACTTGTTTGATTGCTATTTGACTGGTTTCTGACCCTTTCTTTATTTTTGTTGGTGTTTGCAGAGCCTGTCGTCCGCTTGCGCGCTAATCCTCCAGGTTTTTTTTTATAATCTCAGACAGATCCGAACACTAGGGGCACTCCATTGGCCTTCGATTACTCAGAGATCTCGTGAGTTTCCTCCTTATTCTGTTGAATCGATTGTTGCTCTCCTTGTTGGTTATTGGGTCGTCACACTTTTGTTTTCCTTTTTAGGTCTACCGCGCTTAGGGATGGAAAAAGTTAACACTCGTCTTCCTCGATACGCCGATCCGTTCAAGAAGGCCGTTGATGCTGGGTCTTCTTCGCGTGCTGCCGACACCGAGGTCGTTGACCCGTCAGCCGGCGGAGGTGCTGATCTGCGAGTTGCAGGGGATTTGAGATTGGCGGAGGTGGCCGCTACCCTTGCTGACAAAAGAGCTGCCAAGGTTCCTGCTGTCGTTCCGCGTGCGCAGAAGTCATGTGGCGAGGCTTCTGATGCCCTAGCGATCGTTGTCGCTGATTCTGGGCGTCCTACTCCATCGAGGAAGAGAGCTTCTCATGGTGAGGTGGTTGTTCCCGAGCCCGAGTCGTCCAAGAGATCTAGGAGGGATGGCATACCGCGCGACACCACTGAGATTGATGATTCGTTCTCCTTTTCTTACAAGACGAAGGATGAGTTGTTCATCAACAACGCTGCTGCATGTGGTGAGCTCGCTAGCAAGGTTCGCGACTCCTTCGACCCGCTCCCCTCTGTGGGTTCTCTCTATGATCCCGTGTTGTATCGGTCGTGGGCTCGAAAACACTTCCAGGTTGGCATTCTTTTTATGTTCTTGATTGAATTTTCCCAATAATTATCTTGATTCTTTATTTCTTGCATTTCAGGATGGTGGTGGTGTGAATCGCATGGTCGTCTCGTACGAGCGTCGCATTGCCGAGCTGGAGAGGCAACTTGCTGATTCTCGTACTTCTGAACCGTCGAGGAGATCGGCTGAGGAGCTTCGTCAGGATCTTGAAAAAGAGCGGGGGGTTGCAGGTGGCCGAGCTCAAGGCTTCTCTTGACGCTTCCCGCTCTCGTCTCGAGCAGTTCGAGGTCTATCATGCATTTCAGAAGGCGCAGTTGCAGCAGCTGCAAGCAGAGCGACATGACGTTGATGTCGAGGTTGCTGGATACAGGTCTCGTACTGAGAGGATGAGGAAGCATATTATTGACAACAGAGCGGCGCAGGAGTCTCTTCTGACTTTGAGCCAGGTGACCGGCACCTATGATTGTCTTCATGAGCTGGTGAAGGGTGGTACGGTCATTCCGTCGAAGACTTTGCTCGGCTTGGAGGCTGATGCGAAGATGTGGGAGGACAAGGTCCTTGGTTTCGATATCGCCAACGTTTTGGACAGCGACCTCGAGGCTCTTCCAGAGACTGCGATCGTTCCTACGAATCTTCAGGCGGCGGAGGTTCTTGTGATCGTAGGAGAGGAGGTCGTCACGGCAGGGGCACCTGCGGCCTCGGACGCTCAGTTTGCTGCCGAGCAGTGACTTGCTTTTGTCTTGTTGTGCTATTAGAACCTATTCCCGTTTTGTAGCGGATCTTGAGACGTTTAGGCGGTGTATTTTCTTTTTGAACCTTTGCATTATGACTGGACCTGCTTTATGTGTTGTCTTCTTATTTCAAGTTGCTCATTTCTCATCATTCTCCTTTCTTGTTTTTAAGATAAACCTCTCCTCTTGATTTTAGAGTAGTTGAGATCGATCATATGCCTGTGACAAAGAGGTCGGCATGGCTGAGGAGGGCGCGAGAGCGGCTCTCTGTGAGGTCCGATGACGTAGTTCGTTCCGAGATGGAGTTTTATCATGCTCAGATCCAGAGGTTGAGAGCTTACATTTTCGCTACGCGTCGAAAGTTCGAGCGTCATTTCTGGTTTCATCGTGTTGACGGAATTATCGGATATCTTGAAACTATGATCGACGAGGGTTTTTTGGTTCCGAAATGGAGATGGGATCGTTTGTTAGAGGAGCGCTCTCGTCGTGAGGCGTCATTGGCTGAGGTGGAGATTCCCATCCTTGAAGCGGGCGATCTCAAGCCTATTGGGAGCAGGCCCTTCGAAGGTCGACCCGAGCTTGATGCTTGCCGGACTCGGGTTGACATATTGCGTCGTTACATTATTCAGTTAGAGTGTACGGACCATTTCTTCGTTGAAAGCAACCGTGCTGAGGGGATTCGCTCGTATCTCGAGGAGATGGTTGCTAGGGGTGCGAATGTTCCGATGGACACGCTAGAAAGTATGCGGAGGGAGTGCCAGTTCTGGCACGTGAAGATCGGCGAGCTTGAGTTTGATAAACCCTCCGATGCCGATCTGGGATTTGAAGACTGAGTTTGCACTTGAGACTTGTTTGTTCTGTTAGTTTTTTTGTGCCGAATGTGGCCTTTCGTATTTGGCTTTCGTTGCCTTGTCCTTGTGTTCTTTTGGATTATGGAATAAGAATGTTTTTGTGTTTTTCCTATCTTTGGTATCGAGTTGTACTTTACGGTGCAAGACGTCTCCTGGCTTATCCTATTACGTGTATCGAATAACAAATGTTTAGGGTGGTAGTCGAGATGAGCTCGTCATACCTTTTAGGTGCGGCTCTGGTGTCCGGCTTACCCTGTGTGTGCCACGAGATCGGCAAGAGAGTGCAAGTAAGAACTTGGCTTATACAAACTTAACCGCCTACTAGCTGAATGCGATCTGGGTCGGCTTATTTATGCGGATTATTTCACCGTTGCATCCATGAGGAACGCATTTTAAATCGTTCCCTTGGCCAGAGGGTCGATGTAAGAGCTGGATATCTCGCAAAGACGGACTCGTGTGTTTTGATGGGTTGAAACTTTTGTTTTTAATTTTTTGGTATCAAGCCATTCGTAGTTCATATTACAAAGGGAGAGCTCGGTAGTACGAGCGTTCTTTTTTTTGTTTTTTTTTGATAGCTCGGTAGTACGGTCGTTCTAATGGTAATAACGTTTAAGATTGCCGGAATTTCATGAGCGAGGAATTGGTGTGCCGTCCATGGCGAGCAGCTGGTAGACGCCGGGAGTGACGACCTTGGAAATCAGGTAAGGGCCCTCCCAATGAGGGCCCATTTTTCCTGCGTTGAGCTCGGCAGTGTTCTCGAAGACTTTTCGGAGGACAAGATCGCCTTCGTCAAAGTGGCGTGGCTTCACCTTCTTGTTGTAATATTTAGCGGTTTGCTGTTGATAGTTCTGAATTCGAAGAAGTGCCTTGTTGCGTTCTTCTTCGAGAGTGTCGAGGGTATCGAGCATCATCTTACTATTGAGAGTAGGATCGTGAACGAGCATTGAGCATCGTAATGTAGGTACACCAATTTCCTCTTGTGCAAGGGCTTCCATTCCATGCGCAAGGAAGAACGGTGTCCTTCCTATTGATCGGCACGGGAAAATTCGGTGTGACCATAGAATGCCATCGAGCTCGTCGGCCCAGAGACCTTTCTTATCTTCGAGTCGTTTCTTTAGTCCGTCAATGATGGTCTTATTGGTCGCCTCGGCTTGTCCGTTGCCTTGTGGATAGCGGGGGGTCGACTTGCTCAAACGGATTCTCCACTTCGCGCAAAAACCTTCGAATTGGAGCGAAGTGAACTGCGTGCCGTTGTCGGTGACAATCTCATACGGAATTCCGTGCCTGCAAATGATGTTTTTCCACACAAAATTTTGGACTTCGTTTGTTCCGATTTTTGCATAGGCTTCGACTTCAACCCATTTGGTGAAATAATCCGTCACAATGAGAATGTATTTCTTCTGACGAGACGCAGCGAGAGGTCCAACGATATCCATTTCCCATCTCATAAAGGTGTATGGTGGAGAGGTCGTTCTCAACAGTTCGGTTGGCGCATGGATGATTGGAGCGTGGCGCTGGCATTTCTCGCATCTAGCGACGAATTTCTCGCAGTCGTCGTTCATGGTTGGCCAATAATGACCATTATTGCGTATGCGTTGTGCGAGCGCGCGACCTCCGGAGTGATTACCGCCAGAACCTTCGTGAACCTCTCTCATTACATCATTGATTTCTTCGGGACCGACGCAAGTCAAAAGTGCACCAGATGCTGTCCAACGGAAGACGTTGCCATCGAGAAGTGTGTAATACGCGCAGCAAGTCCGAAGGCGCCGGGCCTCCCACTTGTCCGAGGGGACGATACCGTCTGCGATAAAACAACGGATTTCTTCTTGCCAATCGTGTGGTCGCTCGTGAAGTTCGGGATTGGGTTGGGCGTGCGACGATGAAGCTTGTTCGTGCGACGATGACGCTTGTTCGTGAGATGGTGACGATGAAACTTTTTCGTGAGATGGTGACGATTGTTCCTGAGATGACTAAGTTTGTCCTTCTTTGATAGTCGCGGATCCTTGCTCGGCCGAGAACTCAACCGGTGGTACATTTGCCGATGGTTCAACGACGAATAGCGTGAGTATGGGGGTGCCGTCCTCTGTTCTTTGCTTTTTCGAGACTTGATCGCTGAAAGTCTCATGTTCGATAATCTGTTTTTTCTTTTTCTTATCTTGGATATTGGGCTCGACGTGTGCGAGGAGATTGATGCTTGGTCGATCGATGCTCTCGACAGGAGGTCGGGATCGGAGGTGGATGCGAGGACGGCCAGAGCGTTGGCCGGTGCGTTGTCACTTCAGGGAATTTTGTTCAGCTCGAATGTCTCAAAGTTGTTGGACAGGTCTTGGACGACTCTGAGGTAGGCATCCATGCGGTCGTTCTTTGCCTCGTAGTCGCCGCTAAAATGGTGAGTTACCAGCTGTGAGTCACAAAAGACTTGTATCTTTTTCACCCCAATTCCACTTGCCAATCGCATTCCGGCGATTATGGCTTCATACTCGGCCTCGTTGTTCAAGGCGGGAAAGGCGAGCCGGAACGATTGCTCGAGTACTTCACCCGTTGGTGAAACGAGGTGTATGCCGATCCCGGAGCCGTGTCGAGAGGATGTGCCGTCAACGTGCAGTGTCCACTTCTCCTTTCGCGGACAACCAAATTCTAGCTCGGGAGGGAGTTCGATCAAGAACTCAACGAGCACCTGAGACTTTGCACAAGTGCGGTTTTTGTATTTGATGTCGTACTCGCTGAGTTCCACTGCCCATTTCGCCAGGCGGCCCGATTGACTGGGGCTGTGGAGAATGGTTCGCAGGGGTTGGTTGGTTAATACTTCAACAGTGTGGGATTGAAAATACGGCCGAAGCTTCCTTGCGGAAATAACTACGGCGTAAGCGAGTTTTTCTAACATGGGATATCGGAGCTCGGCTCCGTCTAAGCTTTTACTCACATAGAAGATTGGGTGTTGTTCTCCTCTGTCCTCCTTGATTAGTACGCCACTGACCGCCTAGCCGGAGACAGCGATGCACAGATATAAAGTTTTGCCCTGATCGGGCTTTGCTAGGACAGGGGGAGTAGCTAGGTAGTGCTTGAGTTCTTGGAAAGCAGACTCGCACTTATCATCTCATTCGAACTTCTTGTTGCTACGAAGCAACTGGTAGAATGGTAGACACTTATCGGTAGATCGTGAAATAAATCTGTTTAGAGCAGCGATCCGCCTGGTGAGGCGTTGAACTTCTCGGGTGTTGCGTGGAGATAGGAGGTTGGTAAGCGCCTAAATTTGTTTCGGGTTAGCTTCGATACCTCTCTTCGTGACGAGGTATCCTAAGAATTCTCCAGAAGTCACGCCGAACGAGCACTTGGCTGGGTTCAGCTTCATATTGTATCGGTTTAGCACTTCAAAACACTGAGCGAGATGCACGACATGATCAGCGGCTTGGGTTGACTTGACCAGCATATCATCGATGTAAACTTCCATGGTTCGTCCGAGCTGCTCGGCAAACATGCGGTTAACGAGGCGCTGATAGGTTGCACCAGCGTCTTTTAGGCCAAATGGCATAACCTTGTAACAGTAAGTTCCCTGATCGGTGATGAAGGCCGTTTTCTCCTGATCGTTCTTGTGCATCATAATCTGGTTGTATCCTGAGTACGCATCCATGAACGACAAAAGATCGTTCCCCGCGGTTGCCTCGACTAGTTGGTCGATTTGCGGTAGGGGAAGCTATCCTTTGGACACGCCTTGTTGAGATCGGTAAAATCGACGCACACCCGCCACTTGTCGTTCTTTTTCTTTACCACGACTGGATTGCTCAGCCAGTCGGGATACTTAACCTCACGGATGGATCCAGCCTCGAGCAATTTTTTTACTTCCTCGTTAACGGCGGCGTTACGCTCTAGACCGAGCTTTCGTCGCCTTTGTTTTATCGGCTTAAGTCCACATTGAGCTCATGGCAGGTTATGTTGGGGTCGATGCCGGTCATACTGCTCATGTTCCATGCAAAGGTTGTTGCGTTCTGGCACAGGAACTTTACGAGCTCGTCCTTGATTGGTTGTGGCAGGTCGGCCCCGATTCCCACGCATCGAGTTGCGTCGGAAGAGTTGATGTTTACTTGGATGATTGACTCAGAGTTAGGGCGAACACGACTATCTGGCCGCTCAGCTGAGTCCGAAACGGTGAATGTCCGGGCGTGGTGTTGTTGTCGCTCAATGATGAAGCAGGTTCTTGCTACCAACAGGTCCCCTTGTAGTGTAAATATTCCTCTAGGAGTTGGGAACTTTACGCACTGGTGGTAAGTTAACGCCACGACCTTCATCTTATGCAGCCAAGGAGTGCCGAGGATGACGTTGTATACGATTGGCTTGTTGATGATAGCAAAGTTGATGCACTGCATCGTCCCACCCACATAAACTGGTAGCATGATCATGCCTTCCGTCATCACCGTGTCACCGTCGAATCCGGTGAGAGGTTGAACATCGTGCTCGGTGGTCCGCAGGTCGATTTCCATTTGAATGAGCACGTCACCGTCATGACGTTTACCGAACTACCTGTGTAGATCAAGATTTTGGTAACCATACTTTCGCCGATCTCCATCTGGACCACCAGTGGGTCGTTATGAGGCCCAGTTAGACCCGATGCGTCGGCCTCTGTGAACACGATTGGATCGGAGTTCATAGTAGGTGGGATGCTTTGAGCTAACCATCCTCGCTTGCCCTCTAGTCCCCGTCGATAAGCTTTGATAGAACGGACCGAGTCTCGGCAAGTCGCTAGACCACCCATGATCATGTTTATTCTTCGGCGTGGAGCCGGAGCGTTCACATCCTCAGTTCGCTCGGGATTCCTTTTATAGGTTGATGGTGGGGGCGGTGGTAGGGTTTCGGGTCTCGGTTATGGCGCGGGGGCGGTGTTATATTGCTTGCTTGGGTTTTCGTTCTCAGGATTGAAGAAATGGTTATCCCTGTGAACAGCTATTTGTCGCCACTCGAGATCGACGTCAATTTGGCCCTCTTTAAATTTGTCGAGCAATATTTGTTGGAGGGTGCGAAACTCTTCTGTTGATTGTCCTGCTCGCTTGTGGTATTCGCAATATTTGTTACCACCCTTTCCTGATGGGTCTCGGACCCACTTGTTATTCCAGGGCCTTGATGAAGATGCCTTGGGATCTTGATTACTAACTGCAAACGTTTGGACTTTCTTTCCTTTGTCCAACTTATCGGCGTATTCTTTGTCAAAGTGTTGAAGAGGCTCGTGATGCTCGTCTTGTGCCTTCTCTTTTCCTTTGGACGATTTGGGGGCCGGGGGTTCTGGACGGTTTGTCCTTGATGCCTTCTCTTCGTCTAACTCTATGTATCTGTTAGCACGTTGTAGTGCGTCATCCAGAGTCAGAGGCTCGTGTAGTATTATGTCCTCCCTAAATCGGGAGCCGTGAGCGAGAGCATTTCGGAGAGCTGATATTGCTGTGTCGTTGGCAATCGAGAGCTTCGAGACGATTCATTTAAACCTCTCCATGAAGTCTCGGAGAGATTCGTCGTTTCGCTGGAACATGTTCCAGAGATCGGCGTTCGACGAACCTCGAATCATGAATGTAGAGTGATGTTGGAGAAAAGCGGTGGTAAGCTCGTGATAGCTCCCTATCGAGTTCGGCCGGAGCCGAGAGAACCACCCTAGAGCCTCATGGGCTAAATTCTAAACGAATAGCTGGCAGCAGCCAGCTTTGTACTCTTCGTCACTGACTCGTGATAGCTCCCTATCGAGTTCGGCGGGAGCCGGGAGAACCACCCTAGAGCCTCATGGGCTAAATTCTCAACGAATAGCTGGCAGCAGCCAGCTTTGTACTCTTCGTCAGCTGATTGCAAAACTCATTGACGTTAAAAATGGTTTCGGATCGTCTAATCCGTTGTACGGGGTGAACTTAAACTTGTTTACGTAACGGACTTGAATGTGGGAGATTCGTGCCGTAAATGGTGAGCGCTGGACTTCTTCGAGCACTCGATCGAGGTTGGGAGCAGAGCTCGTGGCTCGATGGACTCTGGAAGAGAGTTCGTGGACCATCGCCTCTAGGCGTCGTATGGTTTCATCCTTGAGATCGGCCTCGGGCTGTTGGATCGGCAGTGTTGGAGTCGGCGGGCTACCGCTCCTTTGGTCTTGGCCGTCTCGCAGCTCCTCATTTGGCTCCTCTCTACTGCATCGATCAACGGATCCTACGATAATGGACGTCGGGCAGCGTCTGTGGCCGTCGTATCGGTCCTCCACAGATGGCTGCGCTGGGGGAGGATTCTCGTTCTCGCCGGCAGGACTGCTGTCGTTTCGGCGCCCGCCCCTCCTTCGTTGGAGCTTGCTGATTTGGTTCTGCGAGGCCTCTTGTGCGGCTGCGATGGCCTCGAGCCATTCGTTTATTCATATTTCCTGGCCATCAAGACGACCGAGGATGACCTGCATCATATCGTCGAGTCTGTTTCTTTGTACAGGTAAGGGGAGAGTGGCGCTGGGGAGAGTGGCGCTGGGGAGAGTGGTAGCGTTGGTGAGAGTGGCGGTGAGGAGAGCAGCGGCATTGCTAACCAGCTGGTCTGCGGCAGGTCCGGCTTCGGCGTGTGTAGCTACGAGAGGCTCGGAGGGCGCATCGGGCGCCGGCAGAGAGATTGTGCTCGGCAGTGGGCCTTCGATTGGGCTCGGCAAGGAGCCTTTGGTTGGGCTTGGCAAGGAGTTTGGCAGGGAGCTCGGCAGGGAGCTCGGCAGGGAGCTCGGCAGGGGGACAGTTCGTGTTCTTGTTTGCCCCTATCGCTGCCCCGTTGGCTGCTCCGTTGCTTCGTTGAAGTTTTCGCTGGGGTTCGTCATGACTTTTGAGACTTCGAAGAAGTGAGGATCGTCGGTTTTGATTCGTCAAAAGAAACGCTTTACTCTTGCCCCACGGTGGGCGCCAATTGTTTGTACCGGGGATTGCACAACTTAAACAAATAAAGATTTTGTGGGAAAGAGCAAGCAAGTTCTTTTATTAATCGGGGAAAACGTGAGATCGTCACTTAAAACAAGTCGGGATAGAGCTTGTTAGTTCACAAGCGAACTAGCAAGCTAAAAATGACGAACTGAAAATAGGAACGAATTATACGAAAGATAATAACAGTTTTCGATGCAAAGTATTGCTTTGTAGGTATTGTCCGCGGGTCAGGATGGTGATCCCAATAAATGCTTTCTCCTTTTATAGGGGACTGTTGACCTAGAGATGTCTAGGGTTTTCGTCGTGAATTCCCGAGATTGCCCTTTTGCGGGAATTAGTGGACTTGCTCCCAATCTTGTCGGGCCGAGATTGTAATTAATGAATCTTGTTGGGCCGAGTGGCATATTGGGCATAGCCCATATCCAACAGCTCGTTTACTATAACCTTGTCTTTGGTCCTACACATTTCATTTAATCAAAGATTATGGCACAAAGTTAAGTAGAGAATGACTGAAACATTACCAAATTCTTCTTCTTTCTGCTCTTGTGTACCTGAGGTATGCACCATAGACACCGAGTTCTGATATAGCTTGACTTTTATGGTAAACACTACGATGAGGTTCTAGGTATTGGCTGCTCTTTTTTCAAATTCTACGAAACTTGTCACTTAGGGGATGAGTTAGAACATATAAAGGTCGAATTTCATCATATCATAGTCATCGTTTCCTACAAAGTTTTGACTCCAATAAAACCAAAACTTTATACTGACTTGGTAAAAAGACATTCAAGTGAAAAAAGAATACGTTAGTAAACGGATAACATCCTCCTAGACTTAAATCACATTGTTCCCAGTGTGAACAAATCCAGAAAAGATGGGAAAATATATCAATACAATAAAAGTTGAATGTTTCTCTCCAGAGCATGACACTTCAGCATTGTGAAGCATTCTGGAGATGACACATCAATTAAAACAGGTAACCAATAAAAACATTTTAATTAATACAGTTCATCATTCTATTCCAATAATAACCATTCACTAACCTATCAAATTAAAACATTAATACAGATCAGTTTTTTGTCTAGGTGGACACATATTTGTTCTCCTGGATGATTTGATTTCTTCTTCTTTATAATTAGCTTTCGTCGTTGGTTCTGATCCAATCGATAGAAAGAGAGCCATGGGATCACCATCACTGCAGATTCAACGTTATTTTCATCGGTGTAACGAAAAGGGTTTGTGTGATCGTGTGTTAAACACACTAATTGTATCGCCGACTTCGTTCAACAAGGAGGGAGAGAGAGAGAGTTGGTGTTGAACGCTAACATCTCCACAAGAAGGAGAGAGGAGAAGAGAGGTAGCCATGAGAGAGTATGGGAGAGCAAGAGAGATCGTAAAAAAATAGAGAAAAGGAAGAAGAAAAGATGGTGCCGAGAGATGGAGGTGGGAAGCGGCGAACATGATGACAATCAACGGAGAAGGAGACGTTGCGGAGGTGGTGGATCTGGTAGTCATTATTGTGACTGTGGCAGGCCACGATGGTGGTGGAAGAGCAAAGTCGGAGTAGATCGGAGCTGGAGAAGAGAAGAACGAGAAAGAGGAATAAGAAAATAAAGCAGTTTGGAGAGGTACCTTTGGAGGCTCGTCGGTGCTGGATGTTACATTGGATTAGAAAGAAAAAAATACCTGCGTGATTACCATCAAGCCATGAGCTCGTAGAAACTGACGGAAGTCCGATCAGAGTTATATTCAAGAAGTTATGTGGGTTGGTTCCTAAGCAAAAAGGTACTGGAACTGCCCAAACCAGAAACCCTAGAAATCATATTCGAGGTTGTCTCCTTGGAACAGTGTTTGGTAGTCCAAAACTTACCCGATCGAGCTGAGATTTGGTGAGGAGCTTCACGGTACTACTGGCTACAGTTTCAACGGTGGGATTGTGATTTTAACGGTTAGTTGTGGTTTTCCACCGGTGTGTTTTGAGACATTTGTATGGAGTAAATAATAACATTTTAATGTTTGGTTTGACAAACGAGGTTGGATGGAGCTGAAGCTTTGTATGAGTGTTCTTGAAATTGGGACTGACATGGGAAAGGAGAAATGAGTTTCAACATTTAAGTGGCAAAGGAGGAGGAGAATTCTCTAGATAACGAAACACAAGAAGTTACGAAAAAGAAAATGGAGATAGATGCTGAGATTAAAAAAAAAATGATGAAAAAACTGTGACAGAAGATAAAGAATCAGAGGTTTAGACAAATGGACACAATGCTGAGACTGAAAAAGCTGTGATGGAAGATAAAGAGTCAGAGGTTAACTTGTGATTGTAGGCAAGACTCATCATTTGGAAGAAGAGATGTTAGAGTTTTACAAATACTAAAATGCAGACTAAAAGACCACTAGAGTAAAGTACATATCTTTGTTTTGGAAGAAGAGATGTTAGAGTTTTACAAATACTAAACTGTAGACTAAAAGACCACAAGAGTAAAGAACATATCTTTGTTCGAAATGATTTACGATGGAGCAAGAATAATGAAAATGTTTCTTTGATGAAGAGATTGAAACTAGGAACGGATAGATGAAACATGTTTCTTCATCTTTATTTACTCGTAGTTTTAATGCTACATAAGCATAACTATGATGTGATTTCGAATATGCGGAATATGTTTTAGAGAATTTCATTATGAGATTTATATGGTATAGTTTTGACATTTTGCGATCCTAGAGTTTTTATTATTTAAATATTATATTTTTTTTTAATGTTGACAAATCATATTTTTGAGTTAAATAAAAAAATCAAAATTGATAATCAACCAACACATGCTTTGATTTTTTTTATTATTATTGCAAACAACATATAAACAACATCTTTAAGATAATTAAAATAAAAACAAAATTAAAAATAATTCGCGGTGTAGCGTGGATACTATCTTAGTATAATATAAAAATGGGTAAAAGTAAAGATAGGCCCGAGTAACCTGGAATGTGTGGAGGTTCTTCACCGAATCTTAGAGAAGCGTCATCGTTGATGAGGTCGTTTTTAGATTATACCATCTGTTTTGCTAGAAGCGCGGCATAGTTAACTCTACTTGGAAAATCAACTAATGGTATCTTCAAGACAAGAAGTTCATCGCCAAGGACTGAGTTTTGGGCGGTTCGGGCGAAGATGGTGTTGGCGAGTAGCTTATACATGCATCTAATGGTCGCGTGTGATAGTGCAGATGCTTTGGTCTTCCCGCTAGTGAAACTACCTTGTCCAATTCGTTGCCACACAACATCAAACTTTTCCGATCCAAAATCGATTGCATCTTGGTATGTAAATCTAAGTGCTTCGTCTAGTACTTGTGGAATAGAGATGGTATAGTGCTTGTCATGAACTGTGAAGGAGAGCATATCATCATCTCGCACCAAAGGTGAGTGTGCACGAGGGAAGGCAAGTGAAATCGTGGCAAGGAATTGCCTCGTCTCTTCTTTGTAAATTTCTTGACGAGTGGACTTCATGAAACAAGTACTAGTTCATTCAACATAATAAGACCAAGAGCTTGCAAAGTGGGAAGTGGGTGTAAGCTTGATCTTGTTGATCGAGTCTCTATAGTCAACATCTTCATGCATCTCTTGGCCAACTAACTTCATTGGTAACTCTTTTCTTCGTTGGTTGTTGGCGTGAGAGTCGTGAAAGGTGGGCTCAGTTGACTCGTTGTTTTCGTCATGCGATGTTGTAGAATCGGACTCTTCCTCGTTGCTCTCTCCTTGTCTTAGTGCTTAGTTATTGCTTTGGATCCTCTTGGTTCTTCTTTCATCAAGACCATCGTAGATTGGTTCGTATATACGAGCTGGTTCTTCAATGTGTTGTGTTTTTGTGTTTTTAATGTTAAAAAAAATAATTTTAATTTTGTGATATTTTTGAAAAATATATTTTGATGATATGTTTAGAAAACAAAAATAAAAGTAATATTTTTTAGAAGAAAAGAAACTCATTTTAGTGGCAGTTAAGAGAATTGTCCATGGTTGAATGAAAATTTTGATTCAAACAAATTATCCACCCTTTTATTAGACTAGAAAATAATGTTTGGGTAACTGTACAAGGAACAAAACGTGTGACTTGGAAATTGACACAAAAGCCCCAAAAAGAATTCTCATAATCGTGACACCTTCCTTAAATACGAAGCCTATTTTGACAAACAGAGCATTCTCTGTCTCTCTCCCACTCTTCTGTACTCTCTCCTCTGTCTCCCTCTCTCTCTCCCTAGATCTCACTGTCCTTTACCAGAAACTGTGTCGTATCAGTACATGCATGTGTAAATGATGGTGGTGGAGGAAGAAAGAAGCATAGAGGAACAGCTTTTGCATCTCAATGACCAAAACGACGATTCAGGCTGTCGTGTGACTGCATGTGTTATCCTAAGCACTTTGGTCGCCGTCTGTGGCTCCTTCTCCTTTGGTGTTGCTGTGAGTTTCTTCTCCTTTGGTGTTGCTAGCTAGTCCTACTTTACATTTTTTTTTTAATTTGATCTTTATCGTCAACTGAGTATATTAACCGAGAGAGAAAGAACATTACAAGCCACATGCATTAAACCAAATATATTTACCATATCGTCAATTATTTACCAATGTTCTAATAATTTAAGAACTATAAAACTCATATAAAAAACTATAATTTCGTATTATCTACTAGGTTTGATCCGGTGGTGTACCACGAGATAATATTTTTAAAAAAACTTTTGAATATATTTTAAATAGATCAAGTTTCTTTGAGTTTTAATATAAATGTTATATTGTTATATATGTGTGTTCTCACAGTAATTAATAAAAATGTTAAGATAGATATTCATTATATATTAAAATAACTCAAATGTGAAATAATTTATATCTGAATATACTTGTTTGGTTACAAAAATCTTAAAACAATTTTTAAAATATATATCCGTTTATAAAAATTCAAATCACATCATATGCTGAAAAAAAAATTTAAACTTTTATTAACTTTACATATTAAATAGTAATTTAAATAATTAAATATAAGATTAAATAAAAGTGAAAGGAAAATTATATTTTAATCTAATATATTTCTTTAAATTAGATAGATAATTTTTAGGAAATTAATATTATCAAATATGGAAATCTTTGTGTTTGGTTGTAAGAATTGTAGAGAATTTAATTGGAACTTATTTGGATACAAAGATAAGAGAGGATGACACAAAAATGTAATCCAAAAATGTTAAGATAGATTTTCATATAAACAGTTTTTTCTCTTTCTTAATTTTATCTTACAGATGGGTTATACTTCAGCTGCTGAGATAGGAATTATGAAAGACTTAGGTCTTTCTATCGCGCAAGTATGTCTCTCGATCACTTTTTTTTTTAAAATTCTATCAACATATTTTAAAGGCAAATCTTATAAATACCACTAAAAATAACGTTTTCTCTCATCTTAGTTTTTTTCCAAAAATTCTACTAAAATGTATTTTTCCAAAAATATCACAAAATTAAAATAAAGTTTTAATATCAAAAAATAATCCCTAAATCCTAAAATACTAAACTTAACCCCCTAAAACTATTCCTTATAACTAAAATTGTCAACCTAAACAAACAAATTTTCCACCCTTAAAAATTCAAAATCATTTTTTTTTTGTGTTTATGGTATTATTGGACCAAAAAAATTTAGTATTTTTGAAAAAAAAACTAAAATATGTTATTTTTGATAAGAAACTTTAAACGTGATATTTTGAAGATTTCCTCATATTTTAATCTAGTCACAGTTTATTTATCCGTAAACTAAAGAAAAAAAAAAGTTTACACAAAACAGTAGAGAGTGAGAGACTGAAAAAAACACGTTGGATTCGATTAGTAACAGAAAATAATATAAAAATTTAACATTATGCACATAAGTAAAACCAATATAAAGTAGAGAGTAAAAAAGGGTGGTTAAAAATTCTGAAAGTATTTTTCGAAATTTTTTGACAATATCAAGTAGAGAGTATAAAGAGTGCTTAACATTATGCACATGAGAATTTTTGAGAAATGCCTTTCAAAATAAGGCATATAGCTGTCCATTTTCAAGAAGACTCCTCGTTAAACCTGAAAATGCTTATAAAGTTTACAAGGTATTTATTGATGATAACTGCTACTTAGAGAATTCAAGTGTGTTTCTAATGTTTTATATGGCTTTTATAAGATTTAATAATGTATTTATATTTTTTTATAAAATTATTATACAAATTTTATATTCATATAAAAGTAATTTGTGTATAGTTCAAGTAGAGAGTATAAAGAGTACTTAACATTATGCACATGAGAATTTTTGAGAAATGCCTTTCAAAAATAGGCATATAGCTGTCCTTTTTCAAAAAAACTCCTCGGCAAACCTGAAAATGCATATAAAGTTTAGAAGGTACTTCTTGACGATAACTGCTACTTAGAGAGTTCATTTAAGTGTGTTTCTAATGATTTATATGGCTTTTATAAGATTTTATAATGTATTTATATTTTTTATAAAAATACTATACAAATTTTATATTCATATAAAAGTAATTTGTGTTTATAAAGTTTAGAAGTTACTTCTTGATGATAACTGCTACTTAGAGAGTTCATTTAAGTGTGTTTCTAATGTTTTATATGGCTTTTATAAGATTTTATAATGTATTTCTATTTTTTATAAAAATACTATACAAATTTTATATTCATATAAAAGTAATTTGTGTATGGTTTTATAAGATTACACACTTATTTGAATATATCTGAAAATAGCATTTTTATAGGCTTTTAGAAACGGTCTGTTTTGAAAAGTAATATAGGAAAAATGACATTTTTAAAATTCTTTTTTTTTTTATATATTATTGCTTTTGATATTCTTTTTTTTTTGTGACTGATTACAATATAAACTGTACACAATGTACCACAATGGTATGGTGTTGTTACCAATCACACAGTGAAACGATCGTACCCAAATTGTCCATCCTCACACAGGATCCACAGGAAATGATCTCACTGGAATCCCATAATTCCGACGAGATAACCGCTGTAGAAATCACTTCTTACAAAATTTACACAAATACACCAAACCCACTTCATCTAGTTATTGAGTGACACAACCAACCATCCCTAGTGACCGAGTAACAAGAGAGGTGGGCTAGAATATTTGATTTCGTTTAGCCATGGACAACACTTCCCCACGAATTCTCCGATTCATTATCAACTCCTCCAATGTTGATCGGCACCTCCACCTGGTGTTAATCTTCACCCATCACACCACTTGTGATCCAACACACATGGTGTTGATCGACGCTCTCCTAGTGTCGGTCGACACCGACGCCCACGACATCACTTCCGTCAATCCTTCCTCATCCAAACATAACCCTAAATGTTCTCCCATAACCCAAAAACACAATAACATGTTGGTGTCGCTAGACACTCCAACCTTACCACAAAATCGTCTATATGTGTATCCGCAATACAAACACTTGATTAAATCACAAACCAACTGTTCATTCCACAAATACACCGTTGGATATGAAACCTAAAGCATCATGAAGCTTCTCACCAAATTTCAGACAAAACAGACTTCATTTCATCTTCCAAACATTGCCCCAAAGTAGCATGCATCTGCATCCAAATACTACGTCTGGTTTACCAAATGAAGAGTACCTTGGTCGTAATCCCCATGAAGTTGAGTATACTTGGTTGGCTGGTGTGGTTCACCTCCATTTTTATCATTTCTTGGAATTTATTGGGACAACAAAAAAATCCCAATAAAATGATTTACTCAACTTTTGGAATTTATCTTCGAATTAATTATCTTTAACAGTTTTCAGCATTTGGTTCATTCAACACGTTGGGATCTGCAATTGGAGCTTTGTTCAGCGGTAAAATGGCAATGTCCCTTGGCAGAAGAAGAGTAACTAATTTACTTTTAATCTCATATATTCTTCAAGTTTAACCATTTGTAACTAAAAATTTTAATGACTAAATTTTTGCTTTTCATGATATTAATTATTAAGACAATGTGGGTCTCCGATATCCTCTGCATCATTGGTTGGTTCTCCATCGCTCTCGCTAAGGTATTTGAATATTTTTACTACAAACATATTTTCTCTTCGTGATACAAATATTATTTAGTAGTTTGTGGTTATAAAAAAACCAGCAATTAAAGAGTCATTTATATTTCATGTATGGAACACCAAAGGATGCAATGTGGCTGAACATCGGAAGAATCTCCTCAGGGATAGGGCTCGGCTTAATTAGCTATGTGGTATTTAGTAACTTATAGTCTACAACTAATATATTTACATTTTATATTTATTTCTTTACATTTGATACAACTAATATGTTTCTTTACCTATTTTTTTTACCAACCAGGTACCTGTCTATATAGCAGAAGTTTCGCCTAAACATGTTCGTGGTACATTTACCTTTACAAACCAGGTAAATTTTAGTTCCAAAAATATATTTTAGGATGAGTGCCAACAAAAAATTAATATATATGTTTAAATATAAATAAATAAGGATGATGATAAAAGAAACTAATTAATAGAAGCCTAATATCCTTTTTTTGGGGGGACAAAGTACAAATATCCAGACTGCAATAAATATGGTTTTAATTTGATCAAATATCTCACCCATATGAGCAAATTATGCTCGAGCTAAATAAACCAATTGTGGGGACATAGTTATATGATATTGATATTGACCTTACCAGAGCTATAAATTTTTAAAAGAATTTTAAAATAATATTCCATATAGTACATTTATAACAATAATTTTGCATAAGTAGATTTATAACAAAAATAAAATTGCTATGTCAATAATTCAGATGGCACAATTTTGTATAAGAAAATAGGTTTGCTACAAAATCTGTTTTTAGTATATGACATTAGGAAATTTCAGATAAATATTTGTTAGCTTTTTGGTGAGTATTGTTGACCCTGTTTTATCATCGTGTGAGTGATTCCAGATTCTTCAAAACTGTGGACTCGCCATGGTTTATTTTTCTGGGAATTATATCAACTGGAGGACGTTGGCTCTAATAGGTAACGTTTCCATTGTACGATTCTTAACTGTGAAACTATGAGATATTTATATAGGTGCGTAAGAGAATGATTAAATAGTAGGAAAATATGGAAAAACTTGAGTTGTTACATTGTAAAGAGTATACAAATGAACTGATAAATTTACAATATTTTATCCGGTTTAGGTGTTTTACCATGCTTCATTCAAGCAATCGGTTTGTTCTTCGTTCCAGAGTCTCCAAGATGGCTGGTTTGTCGTCATTTTTTATTTTGCTACATAATTTACGTACTAACGTTACAGAAAAATAACACACACAATTTATTAACCATGAAAACTAAACTATTTGAATTTGATGAAGGCAAAAGTTGGTACAGATACAGAACTAGAGAATTCACTACTTCGGCTTAGAGGGAGGGATGCTGATATTTCACGTGAAGCCTCAGAAATTCAAGTGATGTTTCTATATAATTAATACTTTTTGGTTAACATAATATAATCAATTATAAATTACTTTTAGTTTATATTCATCCCTTTACAAGTAAAGTCTGAATGATTTTGATTTTGTTTTCAGGTTGTGACCAAAATGGTAGAAAATGATTCAAGTTCAAGGTCGACTTTTTGTGATTTGTTCCAGAGAAAATATAGCTACACTCTCGTGGTAAACTGAAGTTTATGTTACAAAATAAGTACATAAAATATACACTTTCAATACTATTTTAACTCTAATATTTATCTACACAAAGCATATAACTTGTTTATTTTGAATATTATTTCTCAGGTAGGAATCGGGCTGATGTTGGTACAACAATTTTCGGGGAGTTCTGCAGTAGTCGCGTATGCAAGTACCATTTTTAGAAAATCTGGTAAATTTAAGATTAAGCTCTATCAAAAAATTTCATAGTTACATATACATTGACTTATGTAATAAACCGCTCAAACTTATAGTAAATTGATATCAAAAACTACCGGTCGAATATGACTTCGTCCTAGGTCGTAAGTCGTAGGTTGTTGGTCGTTAGACATTTATTTCGGTCGCTATATATATATATATATATATATATATATATATATATATATATATANTTTCGGTCGCTATATATATATTCAGAATTACTACAAGCAAACATATTAATTTAATGATTTAACGATGAGAAACACATTTTTGATACACACACTAACATATAACAGTGTGTTTAATTTGTATCTGCAGAGTGAAATTTCCAGTTTTAATGAGCTTTTAAACTATATTTTTGTTTTCTTTCACTCATCCTCTTGTTATTTTATTTTTTTGCTTACTGATGCCATGGTCTCATGATTTAGGATAAAAGTTTTAATAAAAAAATAAATTAGTTAAGTTCTCTTTCCATTTTTTTGATTTGCCTTAAATAATTTATTTTGAGTTGTAACAGGGTTTTCGGTGGCCCTTGGATCGACACTGTTAGGATTCTTCATGGTAAGTATATACATTGGTCTTTGTCAAAAAATTGTTAAATGTATGGATGCACGACACCAAATTTATGCAGTCAAACTATATTATGTTGTTATTCAACTGTTCCATCTATTTTACTAAGAAAAATGTTTAAGATATAAAACATTAAGAAAATTGTATCTGTCAATAGCAAAAAAATAGTTGTAGAATACAAATGATCAAAACAAAATCAATTTAAAGTTTGTATAGAATAATGAAAAAAATCTATTAAAAAATCTAGAATTTACATTTTGTACTATTCGCAGATACCAAAGGCCATGATTGGTGTCATTCTCGTAGATAAATGGGGCAGACGGCCTCTCTTGTTGGTAAGCAAGCACCTTTAACAGTAATTTTGTTACATTTGTTTACGTATTTGTTTTCTTGTAGCACATTTACTTATTTACTAATTAACATATAGAAAAATTTTAAAAGCTGTTTGATATTGATTTGATTCATATTTGGACTTGCTATATATAGACCTCTGCATCTGGAATGAGCATATCTTCCATACTTATTGGGATCGCCTTCACGTTACAGGTTATATTTTCAGTATTTGTTTACTGTTATTTATTGTGGAATCCCTTTAATTTATTCTACAGTTTTATATTCTTAACCTCACTTATTTTTCAACAATATATTTGTATATTAATTTGGTATGAGCAGAAAATGAAATTGCTACCAAACCTGACTCCAATATTCACGTTCATATGCCTTATGGTAAAACATTTTATCCAACTTTCACACAATCTTTCTGATTATAACATTTTGGTCTCTTTTCTAAATTAGTTTTTTTTTTCTCTAAATTGGCAGCTGTATATTGGAACTTTTGCAATAGGTTTGGGAGGTCTTCCTTGGGTAACTATGTCTGAGGTACATATATTAGCTCAACTTTTATTTTTTCAATACAGAAAATAATGTATACTCTCTCCCTTATACTAAACTGATATTTTAGATTTTTTTTTTATATAAGATTCGAACAAATGAATTTCTAAGTTTTAACACACTTTTTATAAATAAAGTAATATATGTATAATGTTTGTTGTGTGCAGATATTTCCAATAAATATAAAGGTAACAGCAGGGAGTATAGTTACGTTGGTATCATTTTCAAGTAGTTCGATGGTCACTTACGCTTTCAACTTCCTGTTCGAGTGGAGCACCCAAGGTATCTTTTCTACTTCTTTTTCCAACTTATTTTTAATTATGTTATAAACTATTTAGGTAAAAAGAATGAAAAATAATAGAGTATTCAGAACCTGTATTTATGGCATCATTATAAACCTTGTATACATTTTAGATCGTTATTATTCGTTTGTTAGACCATACCAAATTATATAACTTATAACTGTGGAACCAAATTGTTATATTCTATATATAAAGTAGAGTTTAATGAATAAATTTTCTTCTCTTAACTTTTATAACTGAAATAGGAACATTTTACATATTTGGGGGTATTGCGGGAGCCGCGTTGCTTTTTATTTGGTTGCTCGTCCCGGAGACAAAAGGATTATCACTTGAAGAAATACAAACTAAGTTTATTCACCAGCCCAATGAAACAAATCAAACTTAGATTATATGTATGTTCATCTGCAAAGAAAATTTACATTTCTTTTCGTTATGTAATTAGTAATTTACATGTCCATATCAAAAATATTTCTTAACTTTTATGTTCTTTTACTAAAGAGAAAGAATAACTGACAAAAAAAACACATATGCTAGTTTACATTTGTTATACGGTTTGTGTAGTGTGGGCGGACATGAGGCGCCCGAACCCTCTTAAATTATTCACTCTTCTTCATTATCAAACTTTCTTTAATAAAACTATGATACTATTGTAATTACAAATGGGGAAATAATATGTAAAAACAAAAAAAAAGAGGGTTGCGTGTACCTTATTTTCTCAATCTTGTGAATTTCTTTATAGAGTCACGTACATTACATATCTAATATGACAAGGTCACCGAGAGGAGTTAGGTACAACCGTGCAAGACTTTATGGACTCAATTTCATCGAACATGTAATTCTACAATTATTACGTTTTATAAACTTGCGAAATGTTTTTTTAAAAGTGGAGTATTGTTTCTATAAAAATATTACTTTCATAAAAATAAGTAAAATGAGCGGTTATCAAATAGTTTTTTTTTCTGACAAAATTTGTGTATACAAGCTTATAAAACAAAATGTATATTATATATATATATATATTCGGATACCAAACAAAATTCGATTCTTTTAAGAAATGTATATAAGACACATCAAAAATATCCTCACGCATGCATGCATTACGTAAAGAAGAACCTACAAAACACTCTTTCTCCATATAACACACAAAAAAATTTCCTCTCCCGACCAAAGTTCGAAATGGAAGCGTCGTTCATTAGATCTCTACCGTCCGCCGGAAACTTCGCCAACCTCTTGCCGACCGGAACCGCCCTCATGTTCGAAACCCTTATCCCTTCTTTCTCCAATGGCGGCGAATGCACCAATAAACCCGCTAATAAACTCCTCACCATTTCCCTCATCTCCTTTTGCGCCGCGGCTTGCTTCTTCTCCTCTTTCACTGACTCTTTCGTAGGCGAAGACGGCCGCATTTACTACGGAATTGCCACCGCCAACGGTCTCTACATCCTCAACGACTATCCAGACGACGACGGTTATGATCCGGAATCCGGCTTAACTGGCGACAAAAAACGGAGATACAAGTTGAGTTTTGTCGATTTCGTGCATGCTTTTGTGTCCGTTGTCGTGTTCTTGTCGTTAGCCGTAGAGAGTTCGGATTTTCGGAGGTGTTTGCTCCCTGAGGACGACGGCCATAGTTGGGGTGGTCATTTCGTACTTATGATCAAGTATTTTGCGGTTATGGTGGTGACAGTGGCGAGCTTTTTCTTTGCTATCTTCCCCACAAAACGAAGAGGCATCGGATTTACGGACATTCGTTGATTTATAACATTTATTTGTTTATGTATTTGCTCGTATAGTCGTATGTATGATCTTAATCACCACTTTTAAATAAGTGCTAACAAAGAAATCATAAATATCTTATTCCATTCATGATTGATCGTATCTTATTCCATTCATGATCTCAAACGAGTGATCGTCTCACACGGTCCAAAATAACTTAAAATAACAATAAGCAATTTTATGTATGCTTTGTGGTCCTATTGATTCTTCATGGATTAATACACAAGACTTCAACAAGCAAGAATAAGAAGAAATAAACCAGCAGAAGAATTTATCAGGATGATTGTGAATGTGATCCATCTCAATTCAAATAGATGCTGTCCAAGACTCCAAAACCAGCTGCAACGCCGCCTTCATCTGATGATGAGATCTTCGTGCGCATTAGGTAACCACTCTGCTCGTTTACTATAACCTTGTCTTTGTTCCTACACAAATCATTTAATCAAAGATAATGGCACAAATTTCAGTAGAGAATGAATGAAACATTACCAAATTCTTCTTCTTTATGCACTTTGTACCTGAGATATGCACCATACACACCGAGTTCTGATATAGCTTGACTTTTATGGTAAGCACCTTCTCGCACCATGAACGTGTTTGACACCTTTGGGAATATCCTCTGCATCAGGATATATGCAGAGTTTCCATCAACTCCTTCTTTCTGCAGTCTCAGAAGATTGTCCCTCACATCATCTCCATAGATGTTGTTTCCTGGAAGAATCCAAGAAGATACGCTTTAGAATATGACCAAGAGAAATTGAGGAGTTAGGGGGACTCAGTTCAGTTGGGGTTCTAACCTCCGCCTTCTCTCTGAGGCTTCATAACGAACAATCCAGGTTTTTCGATTGCCTGCTTGACGATTTCTTGATCATCCAAGCTCCATAGCCCAGCAAAGCATTTCCTCAGCTTAGCAATGTCCTCTTTGTTGTCCAGAAACCTGTTTCTCATGTTTATAGTAAAAAAAAAAGTGATCACCTCTGAGATATTTGGAAACCGTTCTTCAGTTTCAGCCTCACTACAAGATAACTGGCGATCTACTTACCTCTCGAGAACACCTGGTTTTGCCAGTTCTTGCTGGATTTTCTTGGTGCCGGTTAAATGATAAGCTATAGTGGGGCATTTGACTGCTGAAGACTCCTCTATTAGCATCCTAGCATTCCATTCCTTCAAATTGAAACGAATAAACCAACCATTGATACATATATCCTCAAAGAGTAAACGCCACATATATTGAAAACTTGACAGCTACTTACTGATTCAGATGGATGATCATTGGGAGTATAGCCAGATCTGAAATAAACCACCGCGACTGCTTTGCCGCCACTGCAACAACGGAAAATCTTAACATAGTTTTCAAGATGAATGTGTAACTTCTCAAAAACCACAATGCAAAAAAAAAATGCTTACACAATAAGGGTTCCATCCTCTTGTACACTCCCTTCCTTCTCGACTTCTGCTAGGGTCTTCCTGATGGCTACTATATTGTGCGTGTTCTGAAGCTAAGGAAGAACAACACCTTTTTTTTGTGGTACAAGTTAGAGGATAAATATGTCGAGATCAACCACTGGAGTTCAAAGAAACAAGATAAAAAGAGGATATTTTTCTTTCAACATACTGCTCAGCCAATGTTGATCATACATGTTGCGTTCTTCTGCCTGTACAATTACCATGACCACCGCTCTGAAACCAAGAGAAACTATAGATTCAAACAGAAAATCTTCAAATTACATCATAGATTCTTGATTTCTAGCATTTTTTTATCATCACATTCAAGAACGCATTCTTTAGTTAAGTCTAACCTTGGGTTATTGTACTCCAACCAAGCTTTAGCCATTGCATCAGCAAATTGTCCCGTGGATGTATTCTTAGGTACACGTTCAGAGTCTATCCCAATCTGATCCCCATAAGATCGAAGCAAAGTCCTGCAAAACAAGAGAAATAAGTAAAAAAGTGAAGCTTTTCAGCTAAAAGAAAAAAAAAACACAACAAGTTATGCAGAAGATGGTCTGTCGCCGTGCGTACTGGTGTAGCTCGCTAACAAGACGACTATGGCCTGGAAACGAACACGCGATAGTGTTCATCTCAATCTGAAGAAGTGAATTTGTTTCTTCATCAAGCATATAATCAAACCGGTGTAAACCCAAACGAATATCCTGCCAACAACACAAACACAACCAAACGAATAAAGATGCAGAACCGAAGAATCAGAGAGATTAACATTCAAGTAGAGATAAAATGTAAAAGACCTCTTTCTTGTTTCTTTCTAGCATGTTGGAGTGAATGTCAAGAAGTCTAGATGTAAAGATGTCAGCTTTCTTTGTTCTACAACATAGAAAACATCAATACTTGTTTAGATGATAGATAAATATAACACAAGGCAGATAGATTCCAGTACTGAGATAAAGACTCAAAAAAGAAGCCAAACCTAGAGAGACTATCCTGTAAGAATTTGCCATCCAAGCTAACACGATCAATCAATTCACTGAAAATAGGAGTAACATCACAAGCTTGGTTCCAGTAGATTTCTGGGAATGCAGTTGGTAGCAATGAAATGGGGGCGTGCATCATTCCAACCCCTGGAAGGTTTCCTGATTTCTGTAATCAAAAGAAGAAATTAGATCTTCTTCACCTCTCGATTCTACTGATATAAAGCTACATCATGAAACTAACACAATCCAGGACGAAGAGATTATCATAATGATTTCAGCTATAAGCGATTCAATTTTGAATTTTTTGTCTTCAATTTAATCAAACACAAAGATGAAAAAAAGACAAGAACTTAATAAAGTGTGGGATTCCAACGAATTTAAAAAAAAAAAAAAAAAAAAAAAAAAAAAAAAAAAA